>NC_067283.1:7991158-8299658 GCF_020740795.1 Apus apus | reverse complement strand
AAATATCTTTCAGAAAAGGCTGAAGCTTGAAAAGAAAAAAAAGAAAATATCAGTTTTAGTCATAAGTGAGTAGACTGGTGCTTCAGAATCAAAGATTGCTTATACTAAAAAAGATCTTATTTTCTAATACTGCCTTAGTCAGGACATATTTCTCAAAGGTTTTGAAAATGCACTAAGAATATGTAAGATACTACAGGTTTTCATTATCACCATTTACTTATGGCTTCTAAATCGGTCACAGAAGAGCCTTATTCTTTTTTTTTTCTTCCTTAATGCAACTGAGATACAAGAGAAGAGCACTATCATGTTGTCTCCCTTTGTCCTTTCACGTGGGGCCACCTCCGTCAACAGTCAACTGCAGGCATTGCCATCACAGAGGAGACAGGATGGGCAGGCTGGACCACAGCTCCCACAGGGGGATGGTTCAGGCAAGAAAGAAGCATGTTCAAGGCAGTGCTGCCAGTTGGTGTCAGAGAATGGAGAGGTTTAGAGCCAATTCTTCTTTTAAATAAAGAAGTGAGCAGTAGAAGTTATTTGATTACTCTGACCACCATGGCTGGTCCCACTAGTTCCAGCAAAATTGCCCTTGAGGAGGAAAAAAGGTTTTGTGGCTGGTCCTGAGAAGATCCACATTACAAAGGCATCCATCCACAGGCACGATCTTGGGGAGGAAAGAGAAGATAACCAGGACAGGACAGGGCAGAAACATCATTTGTAGTCAGCAAGAGGGTCTGTGGGCTTTGGGATGGGGTTTACCATATAGTTTGAAGTCTGTCAGTGGGGAAAGGGCAGCTCCACAGGCAAACACCTGGTTCTCTTCACTGGCTGGAAGCATGTAAGTGCTCAGGTAGCCACCATAATCCTGGAACACAAACAGGGCAGGGGCATCAGTGGTCCTGCCATGAGGCACTGCTGCTTTTGGGTGCAGCTGAGACCTTGCAGCAGCCCCTCAACCATTATGAAGCCTTTAAAACCTTGCCCTGAAAAATCAGGGGACAAGGGATATCTCCCTGCCTTTGGCAGTTGCAGCTGATGGTGAACTCTACCCTCACTGCACTCTCCTGAAGGCAGGAGGGTTGTGTGCCCAACAGGTTGCTTCTTTTCATCCCAGATTATGGCTGTAGGCCTGATGAGGTATATTACCTCTCTCAGACATGATCCCAGCCTTTCGTTATTTAAAATGGGCATGACAATGTCAGTGTCTGCTGACAGTCTGTAAGCAATTCCCTGCAGAGAGGCTGCTGTACGTGCAGCTCTCTCCACCTACCCCTGGCCTGTATCTCCTACAACAAACAATTCCTACTCATAGTCTCACTAATTTCAAACCATGTGCACTTTGCAATTGCTGTTTCCCAGCCAAGCACACTCCGTGGTGTGAATCAGCTGCAGAAATCAATATTGTTGTACACTTGTACAACATGAGCTAGGTCTACTCACATTCCCACAGGCCTTAAGGGACAAACGAAAATGAAATGAAAGTTTGCAAGGGGAAAAAATAATTAATTATCTGACAGTGTTTTCCTGACAAATAGCCACTTTCTCCACTTGGAAGTTAATAAAAAAACAAACAACACATTGATGAATACATTGATAAAATGAAAGCTTTCATCTCTAACATATCTGAGCAAGAAGCAGTCTTATCTCGGAAAGAAATAATAATTAAAAAGTTGCCACTGACATATTCAATAAATCAGGATTTAGCTCAGCTGCTCAGCCACATCAGCCAACTAGGACAACACAGAGGAACAACGGGAAAATGTTACCTTCCCAAACACACCAACTCGCATTTTATCAATGTAATGCTCCTTCAGCATTGTCCTAGAACATGAGAGAGGAGAAACAATGAGTTAAAAATATGTTTCCCTTAGATATAGTAAACATAATGTCATTTTTACCAGCTTGAATTTGGGGTGGCCACAGAAAAATGATGGAGACAGTCTAAATTCATACTGCTACCTGCTGCTTTCACTCAAGTCTCTGTTCGATTTAATCTTGCAACCAGTTGTGTTGGATTTGACCAAGCAATGGCAACAAATAACATGCACTACCTCTCAAAGTCATAATAAATCTGATACAATTGCACTACTCTGGCAGTTTTTTTAGTGTGATTATGTGCAAAATAAATCTAACAATATGACAGGACTTGACATTTAGGGGTTTGCACTGTTTTTTTCTGTTTTAAAAAGTTTAAGAATTTAAAGAGAAACGTAGGAGCTGATATTCAAGCTTACTTGTTTGTAGCTGTGTGACTGTAGAGAGCTAAAAATAAATGGGCTTTGAACACGATACAGCTAAGTGTGCTCTAATTTAGCTCTATTTAAGGCTTGTTTCCCCCCCTTTGCACTGGCTGGCATGAGCTCTCTCTCACATGCCACCACTTGGTCCCAGCTCTACGACTACATTGTCCCTCCCACCAAGCTCCTTGCTCTACCCTACACACCATTAAAGCAGCCGGGACTACGGTCAGTTTTGGGTTAGCTATCATGAATGAATGGATTTATTTGATGACAGTGTCATTCACCGGACAGCTTCCAACTGATCCTTCTCTTCCAAAAGGCCCAGCCTCCTCTTAACCTCGTGAAGTAGTTTAGTGCCTTGGAAGCCACTCCCACGGCCGTCGAACTTCAGCACGATGGCGTTGTGAGAGCTGACCATGACGCTTTCCCACGTCACCTCAAATCTCTCTGTTACAATCTGGCTGCCAGGTGTCCCGTCTCTGCAACAGAAAGGGGTTTTCAGGCCAAGGCAGTGGCACCAAGCACAGGTCAACACGCCCTCCCCAGGGCCGTGAGCTTGGTGCAGCGACGGGGAAGATTTCAAGAAGGGGAGGCGAGTCCCTGCAATGATGGTGTGCAGAAGGCTGGCTGCGTGAGACGGGTTTTGAGGTTTGGGTGGAAGCTGCAGGCTGGTTTCTGCCTTCCTCTTTGCACAGCAACTATCTCTGTGCTGAGCTGAGCTTTGAACAAGCCAAGCAAGCACATCACTGACTGGGCAGGATTCCTCCTCTGAGCAAATCAGGGCAGCCATGCAGAGGTCAGTTGATTTTTCCCCATTTATGCCTGTTCTAATCTATAGCTCCTTTCTACAGGGGTTTTTCTGGTGGAGGGGTTTCTGTGAGGAGTCTGGCATTAGGGAGTGCTGGGACTGCAAAAATACGTTGGATAAAGCTTGCAGATATCAACCCCCCTTTTCTTCACTGGCAAGCATTTGGGTTTCATTTCCTGCTCCCATTCCCCCTGCCCAGCCCTTCCCTCTCCTATGGGCTGCTCCAGAGCAGCTCTAGATGGAGCTGTCAGTCCCTTCAGTCACCACTGCTTAACACAAGAACACTTTTAGAGTGATAAAAATAATGGATTAAAAATGCTCAGGTTGGTTCCAAATTGGTAGGGAAGGGGAAAGGGTGGGCAAGACTCTCTCTTCACCCTTCTGCTTAGGGTCCCATCCTGCACAAGGGGAACTATCCTGAGAAATACTGACCCTACCTCAGCCAGAGAGCTCAGAAAAATCAACAGATGATGAAAAAATACGTGAAGTGAAATATTTTAGGACTGGGATTACTGTAGAACCATTAGTGCTTTCATCGGTTTGTCCTTTTGGGGTGCTTGGGGACATCAGGAGACTCACTGCAGGATTTTAATGTGCGTGTGACTTCAGTCATTTGCATTTATTCACGTGAGACGGGGGAACATCCAGTTTCAGAGGCAGCCTAATCAAGTGCTGTTAGCTTGATGAGTACCAATCTTCCTCAAGCACTTGTATAATGAAGTACATTTTCTCTGCAGTAATTTTGTGATGTAATGACATGCTTATTGCATTGGTTTTCTCCTTCATGGAGGGATGTGCAGGGTGGTCTCCAGGCACCCATCACTCCTGCAGGTGGCTTCTCTCTCATGGAGGGTTCCCCAGCAGGGAGCAAGTGATGCAGTGGGACACAGCCAGGGCCATGCAGGTTTTTTTCAAGGTCATTGACTTCCCTCCCTCAGCCTTTCCAAACTGCCAGAAAAAACTCAGTAATGTGTATTATTATTACTAAATGTTGCATAAAGAAAAACCCATCTGCTGTGTCTGCCAGGAGGAGATCCTGCCTCCCTGGTATAAACGCTAACATTGTGGAGATCTTCAAAGGTTTCTAGCTCTCCCTTCACTGTCACTTCAGGGAACACTGGTATTTACATGAGAAGGATTACTGATGGAGAGAGTTTAACATTTAATCTGTAGCAAGGTTTACTGTATTCCCCTCTGAAAATACCTGTTAAACACAGGGTGTCCTCTAAGCACCTGGACAGAAAGTCAGCATCCATCTTTTATTCCTGCTCCTCCTGTTTCTGCCTTCCAAATTATTGAATTACAAGTGTGCATGGGACAACTTTACCAAATCCTACAATTTGATCTGCAGGATTTTCAAAGGACACCCTGCTGAGAGTTGGCTCAAACATGGGAGAAAAGGGAGCTGTGTCTATAGCCTTTCCCAGCTGGGAGGTGAGGCAGGGGTTAGGGACCAATGCGCTGGGCTTAGGTTCTTGAATTCTTTGTACAAAATATATCTTTAAAGGCTCTGAAATTGAACCGAAAGAAAGGACAAGTAAGAACTTACACAATCAAAAGCAAGGGGTAGTGTGCAGTGTCTGAAAAGGTGGCTGGCTTCAAGATCTGCATTGGCAATCCTAGGGAAAAATAACAAACAACCCAAATAACAGCATGTCTTCAGTGTGGCAACACTGACATCATTCTAATAGAGTTTCCTGGTGGTTTGGCCACTTATGAGCAGGAACAAAAAGGCATTTCATCAGATACACTGGTAAATAACACCTTAGGAACACAGATGTTGTCAAAGAAAAGACCCATATTATGATAGCCGAGGTGACAAGAAATGTAAATCAGGAGGAGAGTGCGAGCTGCTCAATCATGCATCACTTTTACAGCATTCAATTAACATCTGGCAATAGCTATAATTTTCCTTTTTGGCAGCTGGATGAGTGACACAGACAGAAATCAGTATTTCAGGGCAGCAGAGGAGGGGGAAAATCAGAGATGAAAATGATAATTTAAAACCCAATTAAGTATGGTGGCTGGGGAGAGAATAGGATTGTTTTGCTGTAATGGTGTGAAGACAGACAGAGAAACATGTATTTTAATCCTAATTTTTAGAGGGCTTAATTTTGCTGTAAAATTGGACGTAATTGTCCTGAAACCCCTGTCATTACACTGGTACAGAACCAATACAAGACATGGGCTCACCAAAGCTTCCTTTAACTGTTTCCTGTGGCCTGGTACTGGTAGCCAGAAATGCTGCTGTACAAATGCTTTCCACATTAACACCAGCACATTTATTTTTAAAATGTTAACTACAATCCAGATTAGCAAAGGCCCAGCAATTAAATTGGTATTAGGAGCATTTTCCGTAGATTAATACACAGATTAACCGCATGGTTTAAGTGGTTTGCTTTGCAATCATTGTCTGACACTCAGCCTAATTAGTTATTCCATCTGAATGCTAATAGCTGCAAATTGGATCAATGGCCCAGGGACAGCCAACAAGGCCATTGCTTGACTTTAAATATAACTAAGCACTACGTGCAGTGTTCCCAGGGCTGTTAAACCCAAAGCCTCGAAAATACAGGGAGGACACAGAAAAGCCACAGTGCTACGACCACCTTGTCCTTATTATGCACAAACATATATTTTTGGTTTCATGAGCAGAATCACATTTCAATGATACTTGCAGCTAAGAAATTAAGTATCAAGTTGAGTAATTCTGATTAAGGTCTCAGTGCCACTACGAGTTGGCTCACGTTGGGGAAAGACATGATCTTCATGACAGGTGCCTTTACATCTTTTCCTGCCCATCAGGCCTGGAAATGCACATCTGTTCTTCTTATTTTATGCACTGGATTATGTTCCTAATGCCCATGTGGCCAGCAGAGCACTTCAGGGCCATTATCATCCTTTTTAAATGGCAACTGTCTCTCAGCCTTTGCTTCACATTTTGTAACACCTGGTGTGGTTGCAATTAGTGACCTGTCATCCATCACACCTCGCTGCTCTCATTTCACTGCATCTGACCTGAGAGGTACACTCCTTTTTGGCATGGGAAATATTATGGGTTATGCTTTGAACCCACGGTCTTTGGGGTTCTTTGGGAGTTGCCACCAGACATACAAACCGGGACCATTACACAACTCTGAGTATGTGAATTTTCCACATATAGGTAAGATACTTGCTTACAGTTAGAGATGCTTTTTAGGTTGTTTCAGGTGCAACTACAGAGACAGGAAGAAAATGCTTTCACTTTGGCTATTTGCAACTAGGCTTTTCTCTCTCTCTCTGCCCTGTTTGGCACATAGGTGTGTGGGGAATGATTACACAAGTGGCACACATAATCCGCCAGCTGCAGACACAAACTGCCTTCTTTACTCCAGGAGAAATCTCTTTTGCCTTTTCTCATAAGGCTTTTTTTCCCCAACCCTATCAAGTGCTAGGGCTTTCTCAAAGAATGACTCTGATGGGCAGTCACTGGTGAGCCATCTTCATTCACTGCAGTTCAGTATGGTGTACTGAAAGGCAGCCAAGGCTGTAGCCACCAAGGACATACAGTATCCCACTTCAAACCCATCCCAAATAATACACCAGTCCAGCTAGGTCAAGTGCCCCAAACAATGGGAGTACCAGACTGTGTCATTTCTCAGAGTGGTATTTTCTCTACCAAGAAAATTTTAAAAGGGAAAAAAACCCCAAACAACCCAGTCATATAATTTTTCCCTTCTTCAGCTGCATTCTCACCAAATCCTGTCTCTGTAATAACCTCTTTATGTAGCACATCCTAAGAGAGTGCTTTGCAAACTTTGTGAGTTTATTGAAAGCCAAAGTAATTTTTTCTCCTGACAGTCTAGCCAAGATGACTGTATCATTTCACAGCAATACCAGTGAAAAAGAAAAAGGAAATATACTACTTACTGTAATCATCTATCTTGATTTCCCTGTATTCTACTTTAGGCATTTGCCTTTCATTTACAGTCAGCTGCACATTTTCATTTACCTCCAGCTCAAAAATTTCTGAAAGAAGAAGAAGAAGATCTCAACTTTTTTCGGCATTATTTGTAAAAATGTATTTTAACATTTTATATCCACCTTAACATTTGTAACACAAGTTTCCTTTGAAATAATTTCCTTCTGGTCCTCACAGACATCTAACTCACTTAAGTCTTTGAAACTTCTTCCAGGTTCTGTGTTGGCAAGAAGCTGTATTCCTGAAATCAGTGACATTCAGCAAATGGGAACAAGACTTTCTGTGTTGAGACACAATTCTGGGTTGCAGTCAGGCATCTCCCTGATATCAGGTAGAAGATAATCAGGTGAGAAACATCTGTGTTCAAACTACATGTAATAAATAGGGGAAGGGAGGAGACTTTGGAAGGCTTCAGGACACAGTTGTGTTGCTACACAAGAGGAAAATCCATGGGTCGGAAAGCCACAGGGAGAGTAGAGTGGGCAAAGAGCATACAACCCTGCTACATCAGGTTTTGGAGGTGTGTTGGCTTTCAGAATGTTTCAAGAATTGTTCTTTTTGCCTGAGTGTCTTATCCAAGTACTCTAAAACTGAAATAGAGGATTCCTTTCTCGTTCCTAGTATTTAATCTTTGTACCCCTCATCCTGGCCATGCGCTCTAACTGCTGAGCCTCTTCTAGAAAATCAGGCACCTCCAACGTCAGAAGGAACGAGTCCTTCCTAGCTGGTACAGAAAAGGCCCATCTTTAGAAGACATTTCAGATTGTATGTCCTACATGGTGGGAAGTATCTCTTGATGACGGGTGAGGTTCTTGAGCTCTGTGGGGGAAGGATAAAAGGGCTGGAGGAAATCCATTGCAGTGGCAGTGAATCCTGGCCTGGGGAGCCCTTTGCAGTGCTCATTATCATTACATCAGACTGGGGTTGAACCAGGGAGATCCAGGGCATGCTATGTGAACCTAAGGCTTGAGGGTTTTGCCTAAAATTCTGTTTCATCGACTATAGTTTTCCTTTTGAGACACACTGAAACACAGATGTGTAACCCCAGCTCCTCAAGTAATACTTTTGGTACCTGATTATCATGCTGCCATCACCCATCTCTGCTGAACAGGCAGGCACAACACAAAACTGTGTCCTTCCCAGTTAACATGTATCACAGACCTTTCAGCAACACTGTTGATTCCATGACTATTCCCTCTGCTTCTGAAAAGCCTGGCTCATCTCCATTGAAACCACTACCCCCACAAAAGTGCCAAAGCAACAGCCTATTACATTTAGTTAAATATTAAGATTCTCATTTAATTATCAGGCACACAAGTAGCTTTATCAGCAGAAAGGGCCTTGCCACGTAGGGGAATTCAGTCAAGCCGTTTTATTTGTTCCTATAATTGCATTCACAGAAAGCCAGGAAGACTGTGGAGGAAATAAAAAAGATTGGCATATCTCCTAAAGGACTTTCTTTTCTGCTTTAGGACCACAGGGAGCTTGAGTCTGTGGAGTACACATGGTCATTGCTTAATTAAATGTAAGCACACTATAATATTCAATGCAACTTACTATTATCAGATTATTGCAGAATACAGAGGCAAACTCCCTTTATAGAGTAAAGGGCTCATATTAAATAAGTACATTCAGTAACATGCAACTGTCAGTTGCCCTTTTTCAAAAGCAAAAGAATGAGGGGAAGAAAAAAAGAACCAGGGGAAATGCTAATCATATGCAAAAATCATGAATTTCAGTAGGGGATGTGTTCTGTGCATGACTAGATTGAGTTCTCTGTGTAATAAATGCTACACATATGTATCTGTCAAAATAAAACTAGTTTCTGTGTGGTTTATGTTACTTTTTCAAGCCTTTCATTCGCTTGTTCTGTTTTATGGCATTTCTCATTTTATTCACATAAAAGTATTTTATAATACAGGGGGCCATGACACATTTCAGGAGAGCTCTCTCCTGTACATGCTGTTACAGTCTCCATGCCTATGGTAAAACAAAAATATTGTGTTTAAGGAGGGGAAAAAAATACATTTACTTTGGAGCTGCAGGTCAGAGCTAACTCTCCTGGCACTGTGGCAACATCCTCTGTGGGCTGAAGAGCCTTGTGGGCATCAACAGAGCTGCTCTGGAGTTATGCTCAGCAAGGGCACTGCCAAGCCCAGGCCTCTGCCAGGAGGAAGAGCTGATACCTCCTTGTGCAAAGACCCAGCTATGAGTGGTCACTGGTGCAGGAAGACTGAGCAGCTAGGAGCTTGCCATTTGCTTTCAATATTACTTAAAAAAAAAGCAAGTATTGTATTTTTGTAAACCAGAACAGCTACAAGTGCTAACTTTTGCATATTTATAGCAGAGCCAGGGACCAGAGGGGCACATGTTGCTACACCCCTATCCCGCTATTGCCAGTAGCAACAACTTGAACATGTACAAAAAGTGAGAACCCTCCACTGGACAGAAAACTCAGAGCTCCATCATGGCATTTTTATCCAGAAACTACAGACCAGTGGAGAAACTGAGTCACAAGGAAATGACATCTTTATCTCACAGTCACTCCATAAGCAAGATGATGTCTGAAGGTCTAAGCCATGGTCCAGGGTAAGTTGTGCTGCTTTGCTGTGGCAGCAAAGATCTCTCTTGCTGCCTTTACTGGACAGTCACACAGCAGTACATTGCTTCAACCTAACTTGTCCTAGGATGCTGCTGAATTTTATGCATCTCTTCCTCTGCAAAGGAACATTTTAATAGGAAGAAAATGACTGAAAAAGATGGGAGGATAAATTAGAGTTAAATGTACAACACATTTCCTTAACAGCATTGACACTAGATGGAACACTGTAGAGTATTAGAGTATTTCTATTTTAACAGCAAAGGCTACAATATGCCACAAATTTGATTTTAAATCAGATTTTTTTTTTTTTTTGAGAAAGCTGATAACAAGCATCATGCCCAAAGCCCTGTGTTTGTACCCCACACAGCAAGTCCCGTTTACTTGCAGAAGACTTGCATTTAGGCAGAGTCTGAGCTCCCTGCTGGTGTAAGTTTACCAAAGAGCAGCTACATCTCACTGTTCTGCCTGGCTACTTTCCTCTGAAGAACTGCAAAGGTCAAGTCCATTCTTACTCTGTGCATTGGTTGTGTTGTGAACAGTCACCATCGGGACCCGGGGACCTTGAAAAGAAGAAAAGAACTCGGTTAAAACCTACAGAAGCACACACAGATGCATGTGAACCTGGTTTTGAATTCCATGGAGCTGAAGACTCCTGAGACTTGCTTTCCATGCAAGAGTAATCTAAAAAGCAAATCACCCTGGTATTAGAAAGAGTCTACGAATAAATGACAGTACTGTAGACTCGAAGACATGTGAGGTTTCAAAGCCATTTCCCAATGGACCACTAAATGCATCTTTCCCTGATTTGTAAGCATTATAATTAGCACAAACACAATTAAATAACTTGCTTTTAAAAATTATTCAAATGACAGTCAAACACCACAGCACAAAGCATTTACATTTCGTCTGCTCTGGATAACTGTTGCTGGTTTGCAAACATGTAGGTTTTGTTTTTGTTTTGCTTTGTTTGGTTGGTTTGTTTTGTTTTGTTTTTAATAAAAATTAATTAAACACCTGTTTGGCTCTTACACTAAGGAAGACCACATATGTTGTCTTAAATTGCAGCATTTGAAATCAATCAGTATTACACAAAGAGAGCTGTCATTATTATGCAATGCACAAGAATGAGCCACAGAATTCATAGGATGCTACAGCGTCTTTTAGTCCAGTCTAAACCTCCCCTGGCACAACTTGAGGCCATTTCCTCTTCTCCTATCACTTGTTACCTGGGAGAAGAGACTGACCCCCACCTTGCTACAACCTCTTTCAAGTAGTTGTGGAGAGTGAGAAGCTCTCCTCTCAGCATCCTCCAGGCTAACCAGCTCCAGCCACTCCTCATAAGACTTGTTCACCAGACTCTTCACCAGCTTCATTGCCCTTCTTTGGACATGTTCCAGGTCCTCAATGTCCTTCTTGTAGTGAAGAGCCCCCAAACTGAACACAGTATTTGAGGTGCTGCCTCACCAGTCTTCAAGGCAGGACTCCTCTTTTCTATATACTGAATTTCCAGATCAAACTCACTAAGCAAGGAGGGTGTGCAGCTGGTGAGAATGGCAAAATTTGGAACTGTCTGTGCAAAAGACCCATGGAGGAAAGGTTGTTAGAAACCATGTTTCCTCCTTTCTTGGGCTCCAACAGCCTGATGACACACTGCTGGGGAAACCTGCTGTTGGACTACACTGAATATCCAAACCCCCATGTGCCTATAGAGAGAAAAGGCAGGAAAAGTTTCATTTATAATTAAGTTGACTGATACAGTGCTCTGACTTCTGTCTCCTAGTAACTGAGAATTTCCTTCACTAACAATCCAATTCCTTTGTTTGCACCACTTTCTTAGAATGCAGATAAGTGAGCATAACACACAGAGGAAAACCATGTTTTGCTCACCAGGATTTAGCTGAACTTACCTTTCTACTACCAATACGCATTGATATGTTGACCATATTTATTTATAAATCTGCCCTGCTTTTTCCCTGCAGTACCAGAAGCCAGTCTACTGGAAAAGTAGCAAACTTAATAAATTCAGCATGGGCATGATAAAACCATCACTGGAAAAACTGTAAGAAACTGTAAGAAACTAATAAATACAGAAAAATCAGTATGTAGTTTAGAACATTCCACATATTATGTATTGTGTTTCCTTAGTGACACACTACCTTACTGTCATCTCCCTAAATCAATATTTTAAGTCAGGTCTCATATAAAGAGATTCAGTTAGTATCAAATAAAGATTTTTTAAAAATATACTACAGTATCTTGAAAAAGTAGACTTTTCAACTGCCCAGGTTGGTGTTCTTTTGGTGTTATTTTTTTTTTTTCAACAAATAAGAAAAAAATGGCAAAGACAGATACCTACAGAGCAGAATCATCAGGTTTGTGTTAAAGATTACTCCCGATGTTAAATATTCCCACTGAGGACACTCCAGTTACACAATGTGTTTCACATGTGTGCAGGCTCAAAGTCATTAAGAAGAAAAATCACCTTTTTTAGGAATTAGGTAAATTGCTCATTTCAAGTTTTAGTGCTAGACTATGTCTCTTACCACACACACATCAGAAGCCTTTCAACGCTCACAAGTCGAGTGCCTAACGCTCAACAGGGATAGAACAAAATTCTTGATATTAGGAAGTGTATATTCATTAGGTGCCTCCCATGCTTTATTTTTAAGCCTATAATGGTGTGACAGTCCCATCACACATGCCATATGGTAAATGCCATCCACTGTCATTTGCAGATCTGAGAGTGAAACCTAATTTGTTCAATGAACTGCTGGGAGCTGACAGAAGCAGAGTGAGGACATCCTCTGCTCCGTGCCTTCTCTCTCCAGAGCCCTTCCAAACGGGCTTTGATTTGGACTCCTGAGCCCTGGTACATTCTGCAGCTTCTGGTCTTTAATCGGTGCTGATGAACACCCATGTCTTCCTGCCCCCCTTGGAAAGTTTTCAAATGCTCTGTCTCTTCCTTAGAGAGGTCCTGAGCACACAGGAGCATCAGGTGCAGGCTGCTTTTAAACATTTGCTTGTGCTTCTTGCAGAATAAAACACAAAGTGCTCCACTTCAAGAAACTAAAGCAGATACCAAGCTGTTTTGCCTCCCATGTGAAAAGGTAAGGGAAGCCCAGCACATACCCATAAGCTGCGTGACTGTCCCCAAAATGAGAGACAGGTCACTTTCCTGCATAATGAGAGGATGATGATGCTGTTGGATTTCTTCCTCCTGCCCCGGCTGCAGAGGGGTAGATACAAGCAGGGCTGTGATGATACACTCTGAGGGGTGGGCTTATTTAGGATGCTGGGTGCTATGGTATTGGCTCTGTAACCCCGTTATCCCTCTCTGCAGCCCTCTGGCAGGAATGGGATGGGGTGTGCTGGAGCACTAGCAGCTGGAACTGCTTCACCTGGCTTGTAAGCTCCACTCCCCTCTCCTGGGCTCCCGCACTGCACCAGCCAACTCCAGTAACCTGATAGCAACTTTAATGGTGCTGCTTTATTTGTAGCATAAGAGGAAGGACCAAAAGTATTGGCAGGAGAACTTCTGTGCATAGACATACTCTATATATTCCTGGATAGATGCACAGTTAACAATGCTGCACAAATCTTCAGTTACTGGAATGAGATTTTAAATTAATACAGCTAAAAATCTGGCTTTATCATAAGGCCTTTGACTTTAAAAATGTTACTGTCATTATCCAATACTAGAAGTAAATTAAGCCATTCTTCTGTAATGACACGGCAGATTTATCATCAAGAAAGTGCTACCTACTGTGATCTGAAAGTGCACAGAAACTCAGTGTCTCAGTAATTTGACAAGCAGTAGCATTGGTCGTGGCTTGTCATCAATTTTTAAAGCAGTTTTCAGTATTTCTGAGAAGGTTCTGCTTAAACACTGTCAGAAAGAAGAAACTCTAGATATTGAGGTGGTAAGGCACAGGTTTCCGAGACTAAGAATGAAAAATCATAAAACTTTGAACAAAATATTTAACAGACATTGTTTTAGCAATATTTTAAGATAATTTTCCAAATCATTCCTGATGTTTTAATGATCTAAACAGCATAGGGAATTATCACCTCCAACTTGGAAATGAAATAGTGCTTATATAAAGAACATGAAGTAAAATTGCAGAAAAGGTAATGAGAGTTACAGAAGTGTTACAAAAGGAAATAAAGAGGAATTTTCTTATTCTCCTTATCCATATTCTCAAAGGCTTCAATGTGGCAGATAATTTCAGACCAGAAGCTAAATTCACAGTGTGTAAACAATGAAAATTCAAATACTCTCTGCCAGTGCCACCAGCATATCTCTTAAGCACTGATGAATGATTTAAAAGAGCAGCTGCAAGCAATGGGAGCTGAGAGGTCTGGCTCTGCACAACTGAGATAATTGGCAACAGCCATCTCTGTGTACAGATTCCAGATCTCTTTATTTGCTAATCCATGAATTATTTATACGTGCTGCATAAAGTTCATATGTTGGGGTGATATTATCATCCTAATAAATAAAGACATGGGGAGCTCTGTGAACCACTGCTCACAATTAAAATATTTTCCTATTTACAGTATTTTCCCATCTATGCTATGGACAGATGTTCATGCTGCTTGCTTTGACAACCTTGTTGACACAAACATCAAACAGATTTGTGCTGCTATTCACCCTCCCCAAGGCTTTTAATTTTTTAATCTAATCTTTACTTCTTCAAATGCAACTTGCCTTGTAAAATAATCAATACTGTCTTTTTCTCAGGCAGGACTGCACAAACCACACTGATGGGACTGCTTGTTTCTGCCCCATCTGATACCAGCAATAAATTTCATGCTTGCTTTATATACAGCAGAAATAAATCTGGTTGTCCTGAGGCAGCTTCAGTTAGCAGTGTCTAGTGGGCAAATAAGCAAGAGATTTGTTCTTGTTTATAATCCACAAAACAGCTCTGGTACATTCTTCAAAAGGTTGCTCAAGACAATAAGCATGGTCAGGTCCTAGGTTTGTTTCAGTGGATTTTGAGAGGTGCCTACAAACAGAGGTGTGGGAAGCTGGGCTGATACTGACCAGCTGCATCCCACTGCCCCTTTTATGGTCACTGAAACACAGAACTTGGTCTGAGAAGACTGACTCCCCCTTGCTTCATTGAGTTCCTCCTTCCTGAACAGAAACGACAAGGACTCTACCCCTGCTGCTGAGGACATTTTCACTGGTCCTTATATAGTGAAACTGCTACTTGCCCAGTTCTATGGAAAATTCTTTGCCTGATCCATCCTAAAAGAACATTTTCCTTTCCCATGATCACAGCCAGTATGTGGTTTCCATATAGCCAGTGGTGAGCTTCACAAGCCCAGGCACCCATCTGCTCTTCTGAGGCAATTGTAAATCCTGAGCTTCAGGCATACAAGGCAACGTCTTACCCTGAGTCACCATGTGTTTAATTTTGCTCTTTGTACTATTAATTTTTCCCACTCCAGCCCTGCAAGAAAGGCAGATTCTCCAGTAATTCTCTCTGCCTTATGTAGATGCTTATCAGTTTTGTGGCCTTAACAAATTCCATTAGCTGCATCCAGCTTTGGGTTCCCAGGCTGCCAGGGAACAATCTAAGTAAGGTCGTTCCCAAGACCAGCTCCTAATGAACCCTGCTGCTGATCTCCAATTAGCCTTATTTTTCTCTTCATCATAATCTACTGCCTTCTTTCATTTAGCTGGCACTTAACCTTCCTTAACAATTCTTTCACTAATCCCCATCCTCTCCTTCTTAATTAATATCATCCAATGAGGTACCACATGGAGTGGGCTGAGTGAAAGCATTTCTCTCCATTCATGAGACCTTGGCAAAGGTTTTAAAAAGCCATCATGTGACAATGCATGTGGATGGTTCCAAAGAGGAATCTGGAAAACCTATGACCTTCAGGAACCATTGCAGGTACCTTCATCCACTACAGGGATAAGATCAACTACAAAAAGGAGGTAGGTCAGGAGAATTTGCTTGCAGAGTTCCTGAATCTAATAGTGCACTGTGACTGTGTAACTGGAGACGTAAGTACCAGTGGTAGGAGGGAACCACTCCAGGTCATGTGGGGATCACTGACTTCCCCAAAAGGCTAAGGTATTTTGTTCTAGGATGATGGTTCAGATCTATGGTTGGAAGAACAAATTTGAACAGAGAAATCCCCACACTCGACTCTCTTTTTCCAATTTCTGTTCTATTTCCTGCTATTTCTAATTTAATCACTCATTAATTTAGCCTCTTTCAATTAACCCAGGCTTTCTGCAAACTTTGCAAACAGGTGGAAGTAAAAGTTTTACATTTGTCCCCATCTTAAAAACATGTTTGTTTCTTATTGGATTAGTACAAGTGAATCCTAAAAGAAACAGCATCTGAGAAGAAACATGCCTGACATTTTCTGTATTCCCTGCCTGCCTTGGAAAGTCTCTGGATTACTCAGAACGTTCAGGGAGGTTGTGCACTCTCCATCCTTGGAGGCTTTTAAGAAAAGACTAGACAAAACCCTGATCAATCTGGTCTGATCCTTAACACTGCTTGGAGCAGGAGGTTGTGCTAGAGACCTCCTAAGATTCCTCCCAACCTGAATTTTCCCATGATGTGATTCCTTGAATAACAGGTATCACAAAAGCCTGTGTAGCCATGTCCTAGTAGAGTTGTGGAAGGGGAGGAAGAGCATTCCTATCCCTGTTGTTTCTCCCAGTTCCTCTAATAAACATACTGCTGATATATTTAAAGGAAAAGGATATTTCCTTGTAATTGTGGCATCTTTTTGTGTTCCATTAAAAACAAATATGATCAGATGGTGGGAGCATCTCCCCTATGTAGATAGGCTGAGGAAGTTGGGGTTGTTAAGCCTAGAGAAGAGGAGGCTCCATGGTGACCTTATAGCAACTTTCAAATACCTGAAGAGGGCCTACAAGAAAGCTGGGGTAGGGCTTTTTACACGGGTGTGTAGTGAGAGGACAAGGGGCAATTGCCTGAAGATTAAACAGGGATGATTCAGGTGAGACATTAGGAAAAAGTTCTTCCCTGTGAGGGTGGTGAGATGCTGGAAGAGCTTGCCTAAGGAGGTGTGGATGTCCTCTCCCTGAAGGTGTTCAAGGCCAGGTAGGATGGGGCCTTGAGCAATCTGATACAGCAGGAGGTGTCCCTGCCCAAGCAGAGGGGTTGGAACTAGATAATCTTTAAGGTCCCTTCCAACCCAAACCATTCTGTGATTCTATGATTCTATGAAAAACCTAGTATAAATTGATTTAGATAAATTTAATTTATTATTTTCCATAAGTAAATTTTTCTTGCAACAAAATAATCATATCCTAGCTAGTTAAATAGTAACTGATGCTAGGTATTAACTTAAAAAAAACAAACCCAACCACACACATACAAAAACATTGCTTTGGATTTGTTGTTCAGCTGTTTTCCTCTCATGAGCTCTCATGTTTGAATATATCCTTAATGTACTGACTGTGTTAGTAAAGAGCTAAACAACTATGATGCAAACAGGAAACAAAAGCTAGCAATAAACCTTACAGCTGGTCCAGCTGACAAACAAGGTGAAAGAAGCAGTTTTCCTTAGAGGACACTTTAAATCTTGAGGGATGGTAACATCTGTACTATCCACTGCAGAATAATGAGTTCAACCAAGGTCGCTCATATAGCTGGAAATAACACACATGCACCCTAGTCTCAACATGCAGGAGGCCACTGCCTGATTTGTGAAGCTTCATTATTTGAATCCTGTTGTCATGGTCATTTATCTCCTAGGAGTGGAGCTCAGATAAAATTTTATATGTACGGAGTGACTGAATGACAAGAACCCTGGCTGGAAGCTGCTGATAGATCACCTTCCTCTGGGCAATGCCAGACAGTTTACATCCACAAGCAAGAATCAAAATGAAAACAGGATCAAAATATATAAAAGCAAGGAACATGTAGTGCTGTGCAGACTGATGTATTTTTAAGGGGACAGGAGTTTCACTTGAATTTCACAAACTTTATTTCCCCTGTGCAATGGAAATCCCATTTGTTTTCTATTAATTTTATTATTAAATATTAATGCATATTTTTTTCTACTTATGCTATGTCACTGAGTATTTATGGGTACTTTACACTGCATTAAAGATGTATAACTGTGCAGCGAAATATTGTAGGACATAAATGAATGGTCTGATTAAAGGAAGACAAAATGTGACTGGAACATCCACGGAAGACACTGTTTTAGTTCATCTCAGTCTACATTAACAATCCCATTGGTAACATCTGATAGAAAAGAAGTTTCAATTCCAAACCACTAATGCCATCCTCTCTTTTCCTGGAGAAGAAGTTCTTGTGGTACCTTCTGTTTCTGCAGAGTTACTTTTCATATCAGTCTGCTATTTTGGAGTCGTACAAGCATGTGAGGAAGAGAGAGTGTACTCTCCCCATCCTGCCTTTACCCACGGGGTTTCTGACCCGTGACCTGCACACAAAGGAGTTGAGAAACAAGAGCCAGCCTTGGCTGTTAAGTAAGAAAGGAGTCAAGTGAATGGAAATATGAATTATATAGTAATTATAATATAAATAGGACCCAGAGATTAAGTCTGTGCATGCTTTCAAACAGCAGAAACTAATTTAAGCTTCACAAGCCTCAGGAAAAGTTCCAAAAGGTCACAGTTTGCCTGGAAGCACTAATTACAGCCTCCCACTATTGGGTATACAAAAAACCAAGCGTGGTTGTAATCATCCTTGTATAGGAAACCATCCTGGTCACAACAGATAACAGTCACCCAGTGACCTAATATGTGAGCAGCCCCTGGAATTGCTTTCCAGGCATGAGCATGGCTGCTTCCTCATTTAGCATTCAGCATTAGGCTGGATGGGCACCTGCACCCATGTCCCTAAAGGCAGTTATCACATCACAGGATGTTTAGCTGCAGTTCAGAGTTACCTCCATGCTTCTTCTGCATCCTGGATTTTGTTAGCCAGATATTTTGGCTAGGATGTCTAGCTTGTGCAGTAACACAATGATATTATACTCTTAGGGATTGCCTGTCTTCCTTTACCTAGATAGACAACACCATGTTCAGACCCCCACAGTACAGGGTGTGAAACACTGGCTTTCTACCCCTTGCTGTAGACCCCAGATCCAGGCCAAGGACAGCTCAGAAAATCTGAACTCCCATGAGCTTCACAAAGGGCAGTAAGTAGCAAAACTTTCTGTTGAAGCATATTGTAACACTTACTGTGATGGAAAATAATGTAAGTCTGGGCCAGCAGATGAAAACCATAATTTATTTTTAAGCAATAGAGAATATAGATACCACTCTACTCTGGAGTGCAGCAGTAATAAGCTGCAGTCATCAGATGCCTCGTAAAATACTCCCAAATTCTTGCTCTGTGGTTCCCTAAAAAATTAAACTAGAACTATCCACTTCCATGCCTACCTTGGCCACTTGGTCTCACCCCAGCATTTCCCAGCTCCCTTATGCAGTCCCAAGTGTTTGTACAACCATCCAGCAACACAGCAGAACAGCTTCTAAAGCTGATGCCAGGAAAAAAAAAAAAAAAAAAATTAAAAAAAAAAAAATACTGCATTTAATTTTCCTAGCTAGCTAGATTTTCTATCTATAGACTAGCTGAGAGCTAGTCTATTTGTGGCATGGGTAGCAGACTGGTGAAAAAGCCCCCCAGGTGGACAGAGGGTGGAGCTGCCTCTTTTGGTGGCAGCACTGACACTGTCTTCCAGTCCTTGTAGACACACAGTGCTGTGGCTTTCCAAGATGTACTGATAAAAAATGTTATAAAGTGCTTTATAGGAGGTTATTGCACTTCACAGCAAGGCAAGGTAAAGCACAGAGAGGCACAATCAGTGAGGACAGGAGGTAGAAACCACCTTCCCATGAGTCTCCTCTTCCTGGTCACCCTCTGGGAGCTATTGCTTGTGGCACCTGTGATAAGGGAACTATTTAAAGTTGGCTCTCAGCCCTGGTTGTTTTAAAGGTCTTGGCTTTAGAGCTGTTGACACGGCTACACATTTGTATAAACCAGTGCCCACCTGCTGCACTTCTCTATCTATAGGCTCTTGACTTGGTTAATAGAACTCCTTGTCAGTGCTAGTAGTTATTTCAACATCTAATTAAGTCTCTTTAAACTACCTCAATGACATAATTTATTGTGATCCTCACCAAAGGTCATCTGAATTGCCAAGCTTTGGCCCTCTTAGCAGGACCAGCTGCACTTAGAAAACATTAACCTGAATTTCAGTAAGAAGTGCTTTGAAAACTCTCTAAGATGCTTTGCCATTACCATGACAGGTAGTTTTATGATATTAGTTGACACTAAACCCACATGTTTCAGAAATATTGCCAGGCACCAGGCAGTCTATGTAACCACATTTAAGCAGGGATTAAATGTAGGTATGTCCCCTCTGTGTGTTTAATGCTTGTTTTAGGCTCTGGAGTGAGATACTTGTGCCCACAGCAGCAAGCTTTCCCCAGCCATCTGCCAGAGGTGCCCCAATCCACACGAAATGACTACCTGGAGAATATAAAAGGGAACTTCAGCTTCTCTTAAAGACAAGAAAAAGAACTTATGCCATTTTAACCTGAGTCTTATTGACAGAAAACACTCCCAAGGAAACACTATCCCTGCAGAGTTTGACAAGCAAATACATTTTTCCTTGGTCAAATCCTACTTATAAGATCAATACTTCCACACCACCCACAAGGAGCAAACTTCACACACACACACACATCTAAGGCCTCTCCAGACAAAAAAAGCCACAGGATGCTCTTCTCCCTTGCAGCTGCACTCCCAGTTCCTAACAGACTCACAGTGCTATAAAAACTAATACATAATGACGTGATTTAAACCAAAATGGGTGATTATATTTTTCATAACTGTTTTACTCCTGCTCTAACTCAAAATCCAACCTCTGGTTCCAGAGATCCCTAAAGGCCCAGAGCAATGCTACGGTGCCATGGGAGGCTGGTTTTGCTGGAATCCCATCCCACCACACATTGAGGGGCTCTTCTGCTGCTCTGGGTACCTCCAGCTCCTGCTGCAGCCAGGGATGTTAAAAGCAGTCAGTACCTGGGAAGAGCAGACCCAGAATTTATTAAGGCCTGTAATGTAATTACAGACTTGTTCTTGAATTGCTATCGAGACAAAACCGCGCGGTGCTGTGAGCTAACAGCAAGCCTGAGCAACCAAGCCTTGTTAACACTTCACTCCAGGATGAGTTAATAATTTCACATGCTGGTTTTGTTACAGGAGTGCTCTCCTGCATATTAATAGCTGGGTTCCTGCTAGGAAGGTTTCTCTGCAACGTATAGACTGAAGATTCACCAAATCTTTCAAAACCGCCCTGGTAATTTATCCATCTAGGAGCCTCTATGCCCCTTATTGTCACTGCATGTCTGAGCATTGCAGTCAGTTTGGTTTTTATTTTCACTCCTCTAGGAAGATGGAATTAGAAGACTTGCTTGAGTTAGCTAAAGGAGATTGTGACAGAGAAAAAAGTCAAACCCGTGTGTCCCAACCAGCATTCTGCATCTTCTTGGACTTCTTGGACCAGTGTTACCAAATGTTTTTCAACTTTCCATGTCTAAACCCAGGCCAACACATTAAAACAGTTATTACAAAAATAACCTGTTTGTAAATATATGTAGGTGTCCACGTTCAACACTGAATTTAGAAACAGTACTAACAGTACTCAACAAATAACTTGATTATTTTGTTAGAGAATGGCAAGAAATAACAGTAATCTACCTCATTTTTTCCAGATATATTTGCCTAAATATTAAGTTGGTTTATGGTTCACAGTCAAATGTATCCAGGGAAGATTCAAGTTGTGTACTTCCTTTATTTTTTGCACTGGTGTTAACCTGAGCATAACAACTGCAAAGAACAAATTGGTTCCAGGAATGCTGCTGATGAGACTGTGATGTGCCAGATTTCCATGTGATATGTAAGGCAATCCATGAGTAATGTAGTTAGATTTTGTAGACAAATGTTGTTTTATGAACTTGTGCTGTTGAATGGTAGACATCTTCCGCTGTTTTATGGCTCCTTGCATCTGCTGCTGCATAGTTAGTATAAAGAATCCTTGTCTCCAGGTTTTCCATTACTTTCCAGGGATAGTAGATCTGGCCCAAATGGCACAGGTTAAAAGGTCTGATTAAATGCAGGAACTGAGAAAGGTGTAGAAAGAGGTTCATTATTCTCCTGCCTGAAGGCATGAGCCAACCTCTTATTGCAGAAGCTGGGCAGACATGTCCCTGATGGGTACATTATCGCAAAGATCCTGAAGAGGGTAATTATGCACCATCCACTGATGGAGACAGAATACAGAGCCAGACACATTTCTGGTCTTTTCCAGCAGCCAGTGGTCCTTTTCCTTGAAGTGCTGTCTTGCAATATGAGGAAGGAAATGCGGGTCATGATACTTGACCCAAAATGTGGCCATAGGCAAACCATTAATTCTTGCTGTACCTCTGCTCCCCAGTTGCTAAAAGCATTAAAATGATCAGCTGGGGACAGGTTGCAAAGGGCTCTTTCCATTACTCAAATTAAACACTTAGTGAATTATTTGTTTTACCAACAATAAAGCTTCTATTCTCCCTTCCCTGTATCGTGATAAATCTCAAGACATAATTCTCCTGAGATATTAACTAATATCAAGCTCCTCCTTATCAACATGACATAGATGTTGAAATTACTGCCAATAATGCCTCTGTGATGATCCCATGGCTCCTTCATATTAATGGAGAGGCTGAAGAAAAATGTGGTTTTATTCAGTCACAGTGAAAGACAAATGTCATTATCTTCTTTACTGAGGCAGAAAGGATTCAGACACTTTTATTAAGGAAGTAAGTCCCTAGCAGTAGAAGCCTCTGGGTTTTTTTGCTATGAATATTACAGACAAAAATGTCTCATGAGTGCTATGCTAAAACTAGTACATGTTTATGAAGATGTTTGTTGATTAAAAAACATACCTCTAGAATTTTATGAGATTTGCAAGGAAAAAAGTTCTCTAAACTCAGCATTGTAAAACTTGGAGATGAAACCAACTGAATCCATGAGAAGATGGCCAAAAAAATAAGTTACTTCATTGCAGTGAAATTCATCAACAAATGCAAACACTTTATTGGTTTTAATTTAGCTTTTCATTGGAACACATTCAAAGCTACCCAAATCAGCTGGTAATCCCATAAGAGAAGAAAATGCTAGAGGTTTTCCAAAATATGTATCTCCTGTGAAAAAAAGACAAAATCTTTATGCAGTAATGGCATCTAAGTATGGACAGAATACTGGAAAAGATGCCCAGAATTTTATGTTTATTCACATTAAAAAAACCCAAAACCTTGAGCTGAAGGATGCCAATGGCAATGGTGCTGGATGCTGCTGTGTCAAAGGATATTCCCATCCACCCAACTGTTGGTTGAGCTTATCTCCTGCTGTACAGCACTGGGTTTTGAAGCATATGAGGCAGCATTAACGACCCAGTTTTTTGACTTTTCTGACCACCTCCAGCCTCCTTCAACAGTTCTTTTGCACAGGAGTCTTGGCTTGTAAAAAGCCTTTTGTTAAAAGAAAGCAGGAGAGGTGCTAGTTAGCAGGTACCAACTGGGCTGAGAAAGATTGCACTGATCAAAGATATGAGCCCTGTTTAGAATCCTGGTCCAAACAAGCATAAACAGTGAGCTAATGTGTTCTCCTAAAGCAGACCTCATTATGAAGTAATGATTTCACTTAATGTCTTTTGTAACTTAGACTTTATTACACTAAACATTTATGTGCATATGGTATCCTCCAGAAGTGTAACCATGCATTTCAGACTGGTTTCAGCTTTGTGGGCAGGAGCTTGTGCTGCAACCACATGAGAGGGCAGAAAAATCTAGATTTTTTTAAATGGTTCCAAAACATGGTTTTAGATCTCTTCATACTGGAAGGATGAACCTTGCTAAATCATGACTCTGTGGTGTTAGAAATGTGATTAAGAGAGGTCAGGAAAACCCACCACAAAACAGAGTCAGATGATTTGATTAAAACTAGGAGTGAAAGTCTTTGGTGACAAAAATCTGGAAAATAAAATAAATGTAAAGTAATAATAAAAAGTAGAATAAAGGGACTTTTTAAAATACTCAGAATAAAGCTAGTAAGTGAAAGGAGCACATAATGCATCTAAGTGTTCCCATGTCCAGATGGTGTTTTTATATTCCACCAAGAGGGAAGAAAGAAGATAATTGATTTCTCAGGAAATGGTTTAAGGTGCTAAGGAGTTTACAGCTACATGCTGCCTCTATAAAGAATAAACTTGCAGGTCTTTTCCTTAAAACTCATCAATACACAGACAGAATTCCATGCACAATAGTATGAGGAACTTGACTCAGATTAGCCCTAATTTGGTTGCATTGCTTCTTCATTAGTATGAATCACTCTCAAAGGAGATCCTTACACTGCAAAATTTTCCTGCTCTGTGTCTTTGCACCATTTGTTCTCTTGTTTGTGGATTGAACCAGGATTTTATCTGGCAGGAGCTAGAAGAGATAAAACCTATTTTTAGTGATTTCCCAGGCCTGTTGGTATTCATCAGCACTGTAGGGCCAGGAGTGCAGCTCCTGTTGTCATTATGGCTGCTGGCTCAGGGGACATCACTGGAGAAAGGCAGATGTATACCCAGATAAATATCTTTCCTGATGGTCCTTTAGGTATTTCATTAAGCACAGCTCAGTTACAATACATCCTTTTACTCTACAGCCGTCTGCTAGGAAAGACAGAAATTGCTTCATTCCTGTTACCTATGATTTCTGATCTACAGCATCTAGGCCATGCTATTGATAACCACGGTGCTAGAGAGGACATCTAAATTAGGTGATAATACTTTAACATTTTTGTTAGAAGAGTCTATCTTCTTTTCTCCAAAAAGAGAGATGGCTTTAAAGTCATTTGAACTGCATAATACTGGGAGTAAGGAAGACCAGTCATCTATGGACACAGGTTCCAGCAGAGAAAATCCTCAAAGAGCTAGGATAAACTTCAGTGATTTTATGGTAGTTTGAAGTAAAACAGTCTTACTGTTTCTGGAAAAGGAGGAAGGACTTGAGTCCTATAGAAGAAGGTAATGTTCCCTGTTCTGTTATACAATTGTCTCTTCTCAAAGTGAAAGCTGATTTTTCCCAAGCTGGTCAATGAATGAAAGGACAACGTGGCAAAGGCACTTCTCAATCACCAGCAACAATGGTTTTCTCTTAGTCCACGTTACAGTTCTCTTCCCTCTATGCAACTACCAGTTTTCTTCATGTCATCCCTAAAAGTGATTAATCCTTTCCTGACAATGCATTATTCTGGAGAACTGTAATTAGGAGGATGGTAGGCATCCCATGGACACCCCTTTTCTCCTCCCTTTCCCCCCTCATAATTTTCATCACATCAAAATGGCATTCATTGCAGTAATGTATGCATGTACCAGAGGCCTTCCTCACTATTCCTCCTGTCTCAGAGCTGGAAGGCATTAATCCTGGGTGGGGAGCCTCACACCTCCCCAAGAGCATTGAGCTGGCCCAGATCAGCTTATGGCTGAGGTCAGTTAATGGAGACTGACCAACTACCGTGAAGGATGCTACAAAGTCACTGTCTGCAATAGCAGGGACTTGAACTCCAGGATCCAGAAAAAATTTGCCAGTTCTGTGTGTTCAAGCAAAAGTCTCAATGACTTTGCAGATTTTTAATAAGTGAAGATGTTGTAACCAAACCTGCTACCCAGAATGCCAGAGTACACCAGAAATGGTTGCACATCCTTTCTTCCCCCAAGAACAGCCTCATTAGGACTCAAGTTTTAATAGTGCTGGCAGGTTACACTAGGGAGTGAGGGAAGGAGTCATTGAAGACAAGGTGCACCCTATTAAAATGGAAATATTAAACCACTACAGAGCTGACTACAGTGGTAGCCACTGATAAGGCTTCATCCTTCAGAGGAGAAGGAGCTATCACCTAAAAATGGGCTTAAGTGCTTTACTGGCTCAGTGTTCAGCCTTGCACCGAACGTGTCTGAACCCTGCTAAAGAAACAGGAATAACTTGCTTTCCACAGTCAAAACTTGTCATTTCTTACCCTTTTTGTTCTGCAATTGTATTTTACATCCCATTTCAGATGACAAAACCCCATCCTCAAATTATGTATAAAGTAACAAAACCCCTTAATTCAGATCTTCTTTCTGTTTATCTTAGAGGAAATCCGTGGCAGTACCTGTGCTGGTTTATGAGAGGAGACAGAAGTGTAAGCTCATATTTTATGATGAAAATGACAACAGGAGTGACCTTGCTCCAGCAGATATTGCCTTTTCAACATTGTCTAGAGGATATAATCTAACAGCAGTCTGCAAAGCATCAAGTTTCCTTAGGCCCAGGTACAGTCATTCAATCACAAGCATAGAGAATTAGATGAAAAATAAGGAAACTAGCCTTCTGGGACTGAGTGATTGCAATGAATGTTGCCTCCTGACAGTAAGCATTACATTGTCCTCTTGAAAGTGAAGTTACCTTTTATTATAGCAAACTATTCTCCTTTTAGTCTGTGCCAGGTAGCACTGGTATTAAGCACAGTCTGCAGGACAGCAAAAAAGTCCTTTAAGGCACTTAGAGGCTGCCTCTAAAGTACCAATCCAATCTTGACCTTTGGGATCAAATGAGCAATGCCAGACTTTTCTTGTTGTTTTAATATATATATATAATTTCCTTTCCATTGCCTTTCTTTGAAGTATCACAGAGTGCTTTACAAACATTGGTTGTTTAATCAAATCTTACAAACCTGGCCACCTATTTCAGAGAGGTTAAGCTGAGCCACAGTCATGTCTGTGTCTCTAAACTCAGTGAAGTCTGCAGCAGAAGATAAAACACAAGTCAATAAAAGGGGCATGGTGGGGGCATGAGCTATGGTGGGGGATAGTCTCAGTGTCAGTACAGAGATTGTTTTCAAGCCATAAATATTTGCCCATGAATTTGTCCTGGAGACAGCTGAGAAAATGAAATTTTTGAAATTATTACAGTCTCGGTTGGAGTAAAATATTTTATGTTTAGCTACCTTTGAAGACACATATGGGTCTGACATACATTAGTTACTGATACAAACACACACCTTGTAAGCAGTCACAGAGTATACAGCAAGACCTGGGTGCTTTCATATAATGCAGATGGAGAAGAAAGCACCAGGCAGCAACAGGTACTGTCTCCCACTGTCTGGTCATTAACATCGACTCCAACTGTGACTTTTTTGGGCAAGCAGAGATGACAGAAACCTCTTGGCAGAATTCCTTGGGTAGCAGAGGTTGTAAGACAAACAGTTGTCCACTCAGGTGGGCTGATGCTGCTCCACCTGCTTGATCAACTGCAAGATAAGCAGGGCTCCTTGATACGTTCTCATTCAAGTAGCTTCTCCAGCTATGCATTTTACGTGGGTATGATTAAGTAGGATTTCCTGCTAATCAAGAAGATACTAGAGTATAACTGCTTATGAGAAATAAAATAACACCCTGAGAAAATGAGGCAAGGCCAAGCTCTAGCTAAACAACCTGAGGAGCTGTGGAGAAGGAAATCTTCTGTAAGCGGATCCAAGTGATTTTTCTATCAAACCTCAACAGCTCTACCTTAGCTGTATGATCAAAGTCTGACAGGATGGTTACTTTTATCCAGAAGTCAGCATTTCAGCCAGAGAGATGTTTCCACTGACCTGACCCCCATCAGCTGTGACAGGAGTTGTCTGTGCTATAAATGTACCCATAGCAGATACCTGAAGTCAGATGGATCCTACTCTAAAAGTGGTGAAAAGAAATGTTTCTATAAACTGCTTGAAAGCAAGAAGTTGAAAGACTTCTCACTTTCAGTTATGGAAATAAGAAGCAACTCCACCAAATATAACAGACTGTTAATTTTATAAAATCATTGAAAATGGAAATCCTACCACGATCTCTGTATTTTTTCATGCGTACAAATTCTGCAAAGGTGACATTGACAACGGTGCCATAGCTCAAGCTGTGCTAGATTTGTGCTACACTGAGATTACAGTTTGGGAATTTAGTCCTGTATAATGAAAATGGAGAAAAAAAAAAAAAAAAATCAGATGTAAACAGATCTAGCTATAATGACCTTATAACAGAGGTTTTGTTTATAGCAGCTGCAAATCTGGCCCACAGTTTGCTATGCAAAGTCATTATCTTGTGTAGTTGGATTTATGCACACACTAATAAAACTCAATCTCTTCAGGTATCACTGCAGGTTTTCTTGTGAACGAGGTATAATGTAATACAAACGTATGACCTCATAACTGCTGATGATACCCTTTAGAAAACTTAATCTTGTTATTCACAAATGCTTTTAATTATGGTAAAAACAATTATCTTGGTACAAAGGAAATGGACACTGTCTCCAGTAGCTGTTCACAGCTTTTCTTGAAATGAAAACAAGAAGAAAAATACACAGGGTTTTTCTTTTAAAGAGACAAACTTCAGAAACATACTAACATCTACTACAGAACTAAATGTTTATTGGGAAATAACACCTCTATGTCTGCCATAACTCAAAGAATTTACTTGTAGTCCGTTAAGTTAATGAGCCCATGGTACTGTGAATGCTGCTTCTCTGTACTCTATTGCCAGGTGTTTTTTTTAGAATACCTATAAATGCCCCCCAAATATAGTCTACCTTTCCTTCTTGGGGCAGTACATGTTTTAACAAATGTCCATGTCCAGATGTTTTATTTGTTATTACGCCAACCATTCTACTTCTCCACTTTATCTTGATTATCCTGGTTATTTCCCATTTTACCATCTCAAATACTTGTTTTTCATCCTTGGTCTTCACCACAAGCAGCTTCTGGTACCAAGGATTACCGGCCAGTCAGAGAAGGGGCAGCCTCTGCACTGCCAACCAGACTGCTGACATTCTGCAAAGTACTTACCTGCTCTGTGACAGCCAGCATACACTTTTCTTTACGTCACATGTTTGTTTTCTCCTTAAAATAAGTTATTTCTTGCTGGCTTGCTGCTTTGCAATACTTGTTTTAGGGCAGAGTGCAGAATTTTGAGCAGCTTCGATCACAGCAGCAGATGACTGGTGTGTGTGTGCATTGCAAGTGTATTTTAGGAAAGCAGAATTAAATTACTTAGTATTAAATGCTATGGAGTTCTGCATTTGCTCTTAACAGAGCTGGACAAAGCTAACTTCTCCTATCCTGGTTCAACCTGGGACAGCCTTTTTGATACTCTAAGGTGTTTTCAATACAGAAAGTCTCTCTTGGAGTACATTACTCCAAGTTAAGGTAGGTTTATGATGAACAAGCAGTGAAACATTAGATACTCTGTATTCACACTGCCCATTGGGTAGCTTTCTGCAAACTGCTTTTTCTTGTTAATCTTTCTTTTCATTGTAACTTACTTTGAATCCCCCTGCTCACAGTATTGGTATGAGTTGATGCATTTGGAGCTCACTCCCAGTCGCCCACGGTTAACCCCACCTCTCTGGCTTATCTCCCAAAAAACTTTCTGGTGTTTTATATCCTGTAGGTTTTGCTTTTACTTTAACTTAAGGATGCTTGGAGTTGCTAGAGGAACGTAGTTCTGTTTTCAATAGTCAGATATTGGTTGCATGCATCTGCTGTCTAGTTAAAAATAAAAATACACAAAAGAAAAATGTCAAGAGTAAAGCGTTAAAAGCAAAGTGACCCAGACATTTATGGCCAGTCTTTCAAAGCTGCCTGCAGGTACACAGGATATCTAAAGATATCGATGCTGGCTCTAAATCCTATCCTTAGGCACAACAATTGCAGTAACAAAATCCAACATACCTTCACATGTGAGTAGGAAGTATTCCAGATTGTGACTGAAGGATGCACTGAAATAAGTACAGTTCTCAATCAGATCACAGGACAGACACTGCCTGTTGAAGTTCCCGTTTGTGTTTGCACTGAAAAAGTTAATAAAAGCCCATGAAGGTCACTGGGAAAATGTTGTCTGGAAGTAACATTACTTGAAGCTTACTGTACTGTAGCATAAAAGAATAAAAACAAGGTGTCCAACATTAGTAAGAGGCAAAGCATTTCCATTTGGTTGAGTTTAAATAGCAGTAGAATATAGAAAAGGATACTGATGTCTTCAGCTGCAAGGTCAGATGGTTATGAAGGAAGGTATAGTTTTTAAAAGAAAATGATGGTTGCAGTTCCACAAGAGGAAGTCATTATTCAGTGAATGAGGGCATGAAACAATGGAGCAGTACTTCTACACCTACTTTTACTACAACAGACAATAAAGAGCTGGAATTGCTTTCTGTACGTTTCATACTGGTTGCCACACTGGTCTGATCTGCCAGCAGCTGCCTCAGGGGCCAAAGGTCTTTTTGGGGGTTTAAATAGTAGCTCTCATAACATCTAAGCAGAAAGAAAAGACTGTATTTGGGGATCTATTTTTGAAGAAGGCACTACGGCCTTTCCATATTCTTTGTAAGAGTCTACCACGTGTTGAAGAATTAATTACATGTTATTTGCAATTCTTAATACATAACATTTGCCACTACTATAGCATACTATATAGAATACTAGCTAATAGGTGTTTCCAGCATTACTGTAAAGCAGATGAGTGCTTTTTGCTACTGTTTCAAGGCAGATATCATCATCATCAAATGGTTTGAATCAGAAGGGACCTTAAAGATCATCTAGTTCCAACCACCCTTCATGGGCAGAGACACCTCCTACTAGATCAGGTTGCTCAGGGCCCCATCCAGCCTGGCCTTGAACACTCCAAGGGATCGGGCTTCCATAACTACCCTGGGCAACCTGTTCCACTGTCTCACCACCTTCACACTAAAGAATTTCCTCCTAATGTCTAACCTAAATCTCCCCATTTCCAGTTTGGATCCATTGCCCCTTGTCCTCTCACTACAAGCCCTTCTTAAAAGCTCCTCCTCAGCTTTCCTGTAGGTCCCTTCAGGCACTGGAAGGCTGCTATAAGGTCCCCCCAGAGCCTTCTCTTCTTCAGATGAGGCTGAGCAATCTGTTTTGAACCACACAGACTCTGAGTAGCTCTTGGATTCCTGTTTAGGCTCAGACCATGTCTCTGACTTCAGTCTTTTTTAAAGCTACTAAATAGAGACAAAAAAGGAAAAAAAAACAACACCAAACCAAACAAAACCAAAAGAAAAGAAAAGAAAACAAAACCAAAACAAAACCCAAACCCAAGCAAATCTTCATCCAATATAAGCTGTTAGAGCTTCAATGGAGTTCTGTCACTGAAGATGTGCCAAGAGTGCTGAAGAGCTGACACCCTTGGGCTGGGACAAGACACAGTCAAACTACCCCGCACAAAGGAAATACCTGAAGTGAGGCCAAGATCACTGTAATCAAAGTAAGGTCAAGGAGGTTGACATTTTGGGCATCTCTTTTCCCTATGTGGGAAGGTGAGGTTAATGAGGCACCAGGATGAGCTGCATGCCATGTGAGGGGTGGGAAGCTCTGACTTATGTTGGCAGCTCTTGAGCAGCTGAGCCTGGACTCAGCTTTTAAAATGAGATTCTATTCCTGTTTCAACAGAAATGAAAGGTCAATATAGTTTTGATTGGGTTTTTTTCTTCAAGAAAATAAACACTGAGCTGAGCTGCTCTCAGAAAACTATGGAGTGTAGTGAGCAGGCATAAAAGTCTTGAAAGGAAAAAATTAATCAATTGCAGGTAATTTAGTTTCCTCTAGTTTCCCTCCCACTGAGGAAAGAAACGTATGACATCATTTTTGGAAGGAAAATGCACCGAGTGTCCCTTAACAACCGATGTTATCACCAACTCTGCCCTTCATTGCAGGTACTAAGAGGACAGCAGGGTGATTGAAAAGAAAAATAGGACAAATAGAATAATGATTCCAAAATGTTTATTTAAAAGTTTGGGGTTCCTTCCCTTTGTAATCTCCTCCCACTATACTTTGTAAGAGCTACACTACTAGTATCTTCCAATAAAGCAGCCTTTACTCATCATACAGTTAGGGAGGGTATTAAAGTCATCTGGAGTTGCAGAAAAGCATTTGCAAACATAACATGTTTTTTCTTTTCAATTTCCTGAAGAGGTGAGGTGTTATCAGATTTTCATGGAAACTCTTTCATGGAAAGAGTTTATACCCTTAGTTTATGTAATTCTGAATTATTTTAAGTGTTACCGAGTCCCTTTGGAAAGTTTTGTTACAGTTTATCAATCTTGAGACCAATTTAAAATTTGCAATAAAATGAGGAAATTGCTAAAGATAAAACTTTTCCAAATGTCAAGCATTTTGTTCTCTATTGTGCTGCTTTGTCTGTCCCAGTGACAGATCACAAGATCAATGCCATTACGGACGAACTCATAAGAAGCTGCTTCTATTTCAATCACTCATGTAATGATTCAAGTAAGATTGAAAAATTGTTCAGTTCTGTATGAGAAATCAGCAAAGCACATACCTGTATAAATGTCGCCTTCTTGGCAAATCTTCTGTGCTGTGGAAATAACTGGGGGGGGGAGAAACAAAAGGCAATTGTATCATTAGAAGGGTGTTTACAAGTATCTCATACATCATCATCTTCATTCACATTGCCATTCACCTCATCCTGTAAAGGCAAGGAAAGCTTAAACTGAATTAGAAAAATAGAAAAAGGGACACATCATGGCAGAGGCTCCAGCAAGTACGTCACAGGCTGCTCTGCAGTTAAACCAAGCATGGAAGTGTTTGGATCCTAGACTGGTCACATCAGCAGATCAAAAAGGATCCTTCAAACAGCTTCCTTTTTCCTCTAGAATCAGTTTTTACTTCCTATTCTTTGCCCAAATATATAGCTAACAGGGGTCTGATGATAAACCCACCAAACGTCCTCTTTGAAAAAAGGCATTGGACTTTCAGACAAGACAGTATGAAGTTGAAGAGTACTTCATTGCCCCTTGTTTACTGCTGAGATTGTGGTGAACTCCTTTCCTAGCCAGACAGTGAAAGCCCTGTTGTGTGGTCACAGCTTCTGGAGGTAACAGAGGAGTGCTGCTGGAGGTGGCCAACCTCAGACCACCGTGCAGGGTCCAGGCTGATCTCTCAGAGCATTTTGTGTGAATAATGACAGAGCACAGGAGCAAATGTGGCGTTTGTGGGGTAACACATCAGGCAGGATTTTCAGCACTGCTGGTCTCCAATAAGCTGCTCTTGCCGTGATGTACATTTTGATGCACATATTGTGTGTGGTATTTTCCGCTTGACTGACTGGTTAAAATGCAAATTAGACTTTGGGGTTAGTTTGTTACTTTGCTCTGTCAAGTGCCAAAGACTCATCTCATATGGACTTTGTTGTTCATCGAGGGCATTCAAAACATTGAAGGAGCATCTTCTTCTTAATGATCATTCAACATTTATCATATTTCAGAGACTTTTTACTCAGTTGTTCAGTGAGCTGAAGAAACTGAGAGGTGAGAGCCTTGCATCCACCTGAAACTTTGCCTGGAAAGGAATCTATATGGCATTTGATTCCCAAAAGCCTTCCAAACATTTCCTTATATAATTTCTTGAAATGTGGTTTTAAAAGTAAGCATTTACAGCAGTTATTTTACAAGAATAAAGGAAAAGTGTGAAGAGGGGTTGGTTTATTTTGGTATACTAACTAAATACTTCTTTTCTAATGCATTAGTATTTTTGCAGGTCAATAAGGGGTTCTTTCTAAAACTATCTAGATGATTAATGAAAATAGAGTTATTTCCTTTAGAGATTAATATCAGAACTTGCAGCAGGAGAAATCAGTCATTTACAGAAATGTATTTAATAGTTATCCAAAGAGAGGTGTGAACTATACAGAGAAAATCAAAATAAGACAAAATATATGTAAAGGCATGGGAGGTTAAGTAAAAATTGAGATAACTCCTGCTCTCTTATCTCTATCTCCCTGTGCTCATACATTTCAGATTTACACACAACACCTTTTTAACTAACCCTATAGTCCTGGGCTAAGTAAAGGAAGACTGATCTGTCACTTTGTTACTTACATTTTATGCCTTTTCTCATCATATGCCAATATCTTTGTCACATCCCAATCACCAGATGTAATAGACTTTAAGTTGTCACTGCTGCTGTTGGGCTGCCAGAAAGGAAAGAAGACTTCTTTATTCTTAAAAGAAGACATCTGAGCAAAGCTTCTCTTCTGAAAAAGGGAGTTCTTTTGACTCCATTGCCTATTAAAAACAAACCCTGCATCTGCAATTTCCTACACCCCCTCACCTCCACCCACCCCCCCCCACCCTTTTTCCAGGCATAGAAATATAATAGGGAGTCAGGATCATCTTAACCATAACTCCACTGGAGATAATAGGATGAATTCAGCACAGAAAAGCTTCAAACCCCTTCCTCTAATCCAGCATGCCCACAAGCTTTTGATTAATCCTTAATGGCAGTGCAGGGATTTACTTATTTACATATGAGGAAGGCTTTGAAAAACAAAAGCAAAGCAATTATATTGTTTGGGAAGAGACAGCTGACTTTTTTCCAACAAGTATCTCATTTGGCAATTCATGTTATTCTATGCCCAGTAAACCATCATCAAAGGTTCTCCTTTATTTCCATGACCCACATTCTGCTTTTGCACCTTCCATTCTCACCAGTACAAGCACAGATAGGACTTTTTATTGCTTTCTGCTTCAGGTGAGACCCAAAGCAGCAGCAGTGAGTGAGTCACCTGTGATGATGACATAGCGATGTGGTAGAACTTCCCGCGTCCTCCCTGGGGAATGGCTCGGACAAAGAAAAACTTCCGGCCATCCTTGGAAAATATTGGCTCTTCGTTCTGTAAACAGCAAATTTAAGGATTGTGTTACCATTCATGTGTTGCATTTTAAATTGCTCAGTGCTGGCAAGCCCCTGTGAAATTAACTGCCAGTGAAACAGAGAGTTGCCCTTTAACAGTAACCTGAGGCAAACAAAAAGCTCTCTGAAAAGTGGAGGAAGTTTTGAAGGTTAGTGCTTCTTGCTCTGAGGGAAGCAGACACCTTCCAGCTGTGGGAAGGCAGGGAGACAGGCAGCAAGGAGGGTTCCTTGGCTAAAACGTCAATTCCCACTTGCAAAGCAAAAAAATACACATACACAGCTTGGGGCAGTTGGAATAAAGCCTTTAGAAATGGTTTGAATCTGGCTGGCACAAGTATGACAAATCCTGTTTACTCTGCTGGAAGAACTGATCTATTCCTGTTCTCGAAAAACACAACTAACAGCATCTAACTGCTGTCTTTTGCTACTCTCTTACAAATGCTTATTTCACTGAATTATTTACAAAGGGGAGGATATATTGGAAAACTGTCTTTAACACAGAGCTCCCAGGTGAATGCGATGATTGACGTTCATTGGGTGACTAGAACTTTCAACCAGAGATAGAAGAGACTCAGCAGGAGGAAATCAGACACCACATATGGTGAGCAAGCATTTCCTGGAAAGGTCTGTGTCTTCTTTTTGTACAGGAACCCCGAGGCACATGAGAAGTCTTCACTGCAGGAGATGGTTGAACAGCATATTACAAAGGAAAGCAGAAGGATGGTCCATATGGTGTGACACAGTAGCACTGCACCAAGGGAACTGGCTAGTGGAAGCTCCTCTACTCTGTCTCTTGAATAGTTGGGACTAAAACAAGAGCTGAAACTCTGCTGAACCTCTCCTGTGATATCAGACCTTTCTGGGGACTGGCTGAGCCCTGCCTGCTCTGGCCCACCTTTGTGGCTCCTTCTTCTTCATGGACAGTCAACAGGAACACTGTTGCTCAGCCTCTTCTGGGTCCTTCTTTGGCTTAGTGTTTATCTAACACTCCAGCTTTCTGCTCTGCACATGTCAATATATCTCAATGAACCAGCAAGAATTTGGTTGTACTGGGAGACTTATGGATAATGCAAACACCTACAGCAAAGAAACAAACATTTTTATTTCTCATAAGCTAACACATTGTTCTTACTGCATGTTCCTTTCCTTCCATTTCTTTTCTGATTAATTCTTCTCCACAATTTATCAGATTTATCAGCACTGTATTACACGTTCAAACTGTTTGTTTTTCCTTTTATTTTCCCCTGCTAAGCTTTTCAGTATATTTTAAACTATGCCTGCTTACAGCTTGTTGCAGCTCTATGAAATAATGGTTTCATTTGCTTCTGACATTGTTCTGGAACCTGAAACACAAACCCCTCTATTATTTCCAAACGCTTTTCATGACAGGAGAAAACTCATTGAAAAACAATTCTGATAACTTGGGTAAACCTTCTGCTTGGCAGGTTTTCCTTTACTGAGGTAAATAGCAATGAGTCCACCCTACATTTCTATATCTGTGCCGGCTGCATTATATATTCCAGCAGTATGTCTCTGCCAGGAGAAGCAGGAATTATGCAGATTAGTTTGAGGTTCATTCAGAGTTACAGGTACCCAGCACAGGTGACAGATGTGAGGCTTTAGCACTTGACTGATGTTATGAGACAGCCTGTTTGCATGTTCCTGTTGCTGGAAAGACAATGCATTAATACAGTAATACTAGAATGTTGTTTAGGATCTTGACAGGGATGGTGGGTTATCTCGGATCGCAATTTGGGGGGACATCAGGCTGGAAGTCTTTTGGAACAGGGTTTTATACTGTAGAGAGCTACACTGAGCATGTAATCAAAATATTCTGCATGTGATCCAAACAGATCAAGCCAGTTCAAGTTGACTATTACTGACTGAATCTCACAGCACTAGAACAGAAGAGCCCCTCCTTTAAAAGAATAGGAAATCAATTTAATGCTGGTAAAAAAAAATAAAATAATACTTTTCTTATGCAGCAGGTAGGGAATTTCTGGGAGTTTTTACTCCAGGAGACGTATGGAAGCAGCTGGTATCAGAAGGTGCAAAAAGGGATTGAACAAACTCACGAGTCATTAACAGATCCTAAGGGAATAGGGATATAATCTCAAATGTCTATCATATTTTTATTGTAGCTGGGGGTGAAATATGAAAGGACTGGACTGTGGAAAGCAGCCAGCTCACACACAGTCCTGAGATACCATCAGCTGCTGGGCCTGCTGAATGATGGAGCAGAGGCTCAGCAGGGCACTTCTTAGGTCTTTATGGCTCTTCTTGTCTTTTTGCTCATGCAGATCTCTGTATTTAGACAAATGAATTCTACCCAAACCGTAAAGGTCAGTTTCCAGAAATCCCCTGCTTTGGGCCAATGAAGGACAAAGCTGCATGTAACAACAACTCAGTGCTCTGACTCAGGGGGCAAAAAGTAACTGTTGTGTGATTCCACAGCAGCTTAAATTGAAGGTTAAATCTGACTGAGTAAATGTGGGTCCCTCATCCCATTTGCCTTTTTGGGGCCTGTGTGAACAGGAAGCAGATCAGGTTCAGGAAGCAGATCTACCCAGAGTTGCTCAGCTGCAATGGGCAATTGTCCCCAAGGTGGAAGAGTAATGAAACAGGTGGTGGGAGCTGAGGACTACCCTGTCATCCTCAGAGTTGAAAGAATAATCACTAAACAAAGAATGATCCTGTGGCTGGAGAAGGAATTGGTGGGATGAACCAACCTTCATAGCTATCAGTAAAAGAAAGAGGCAGCAGCTTTGTTTCCAGCCACCTGTTTATGGCTATCAAAATGATGCCACCAAAGACTCCAGCTTTGGTGGAAAAGATAATGTGATACGAGGCTATTGGAGGTCACTGTGACTCGTGGAAGGATCAGTGCTGGAGTTCAGAGTTGCACAACACAGGTCAGTGTATCTGCAAATAGTCAGGAGAAGAACCTAAGGAGTTCCTCAGAGTTTGGCAGAATCAGGATAAATGAGAGGACAATGCTAATTGCAATCTGAGTTTATGTAGGTCCTAGAAATCCTGGAATAAGGAATAAAAATTTAACAAAAAAAAAGGTAGAATGTATTAAATTGTGTTTGGAGAGCATCAGTGGATCTGCAGCCACTTGAGGAGGAGTCCAGCAGTGAAAGAAGGAAAGGCAAGGTGCCTGCAGGATGGCTGGGAGTGCTCAAGTGTCTCTGACCTTGAGGATTTGCATGATTTGCACTGGGACAAACATTTGAAAGAGAAATTACCCCCTTTATGGGAAGTTGGAGAGTGTGAAAGCCATGTGGACCCATATGTACAGCACCACCAAAACCACTCACACATTGACATGGATCAAACAGTCATCATATTGTAGCACCACAAGTTGCAGCTCCAACCTGGTCTGTCTGTGCTCCCATGGTTCAACACACTCCCTGCTTCCTACTCTTCTAGAGTACAGTGTTTTGCACACTTTTGATTGGACTCCACATGTATCCTCACAGAAACAACTGAGAAAACTGAGTCTTTGAAATTTGGTTTTATCACTGACTGAGAATTCTACTGCCATGAGAATTACCTTTTTCTGGTTCATCCTCAAGTTTTAAAAAGGAAATCAATTACACTGAATAACCAATTCCTCTCCAATCTCTCCTCTGATGCCTTTTCCCTTCCTCAGCACAGCCTCTTGCCCTCTCTGTCTGATCCACCTTCACGTATCCCAGAATTATTGATTTTGTTCTGTAGGTATTTATTCCCTCAGGGAAATATCCCAATACTTTTAGTGTCACAGGCCAATAGCTCTGATATAGAGATAAGTGACATAAATCCTTTTAATTCTTTGCATTTAGGCAAACAGGTCACTAAAATCCAAGCAAGTGTTATAAATGCACATTGGCGTTACTGTGACAATGAAGTCACCTTCTCCTTTGGGCACAGGGGGAAGATCTCTTTCCATTCCCTGCCACACTCAGCCCCAGGGACAATGCTGAGCTTCAGCTTCCATCCCTGTCCTCATATTCAGCTGTGGCTGGGTGCACCACAGCAATGGCCAGCTCTGAAGCCAGGGCACCTGCACCAAAATACAGGGTCATCAACTGCAGAGGAGAGGAGCCCATGACCCTGGGTACCAATCCCCTCCACTGGATGAAACCAGGACTCCTCATTTAAGTGGCAAAGACTCTATAGTCAGAAGCTGCTTTGTTAGCTCTGGCAGATGAATTTGGGTATTTGAATAATGGGGCTCCTGGTCCCATTTCTGCTGCATCCTTTGTCTTTAGGGCAACATTAGGTCAGCTATGGTGTTGTTATGTGACAAAAGGGCTTTACAGGGTGAAACGGTCCTATTTATAAGGTTCTCTGAGTTCTGTTTTTACTTAAAATAATCTTATTTCATACTGTCTATTAACTGTGTAAGAGAATCATTACTGGGTAATCATGCTGTCAGGTTTAAGACAAGGGAGCCGTAAAAGAAAAATGTGTGAGGTTTTCAGCACCTCAGTCTTCTGACAGAGCAGAAGTCCTCATTTTCAGACTGAAATACTTGGGAAACAGGAGAACTGAAAAGCAGAGCTCAGCCCAAATAAATTGTTACCAGGGGTGGCCAGCCAGCCCACACAGGTAGTTTTGGAGGTTATATGTCTCTAAACAACTTTGTGGTCCTCTCCTGTCAATGTCAGTGTCCATGTCAACATCAATGTCAAAGCCCACAGCCTTTGGTGGAGTTGGAATAACACCCTGGTTTATAATTCAATTTGTTCAGGCCAAATTCCCAATTAAATAAATAAGCTAAGTAAAATGCCACTAAAGTTTATATTCAGCAGGTTCTCAGAAATTGTCTTATTTATCCCTTGCTGCCTCACTGTCTGAATATGACCATCATTGGCACTATTGTGAAATGGCTTCTTCACAAAATTGTTTACAGCTATAATTACTGATTTGAATTATTTGTATGTTTAAGCAGAAGTATGAGTAAAGTTCAGCCTGGCTTTTATGCTCATAAGTGCACAAGCATACAAAAGCAGTAAAAATTTCCAAAATCCCAAGGCAGCTTCAGTGAACATTTTCCTGTTCTTATTTGAGCAAAAAAAATAAAAATTCTGGTCATACCATCTGACATGTCTACAAATACTGTATATTTCTCACTGTTCTCTTGAGTAATTTATCCTGTTTTTCAGCTACAGAGACAGTGACACCAAAATTTCTCTTTGCCTGTCTTAGAGAGGCTCTGGAAGGCTCTCCTAAGTTTGTGAACTTGAGTAGAATTTGTTAATGAGCCCAGAAGGGAACACAACATTTATTACTACAACAACAATATTCAAATCCATGGCTCACATGCCCTATCTCAGAACTCCCCCTATTTCAAACAGCTGAAAAAATCAGCCCTGTCATCCTTGCAGACTCCCTCATGTCTCTGGTGAGTATCTTCTGATACTGATGGTTTTTAATCCTTGTCTCCTGCTCCCAGCCTACTGTGAAGTTTGCCCCTATTCCAGGAAGATCAGATGTACTTAAACTCCCAAGAAAAAAGGTAAAGTTCTTGTATGGCTTTCAAGCCAGGTATATGGAGTACTTCGAAGGAGTATTTTAAAGAATGAGGCAAGAAGTTAGATTTCTCAGTCCTATTGATTTAAAATGGGGGTACTTCTCAAAAAATGGTCAATGGAGCAGTTAGAACAAGTTGGCCAATGAGGCAGTGGATGTCTTCTTCAGGGAGGGCTGAATCATGCTCTGTGACCACACTGGTCACCATACTGGCTGACTGCAGTAGGGAACTGGGCACCTGGCTAATATGCCTACACCTATATTAGAATGTCTAAACCAAGGAGTCTTCATTCTGATGGGAGTCACACTCCTGAGCTCCTTCAGTAGCTGCCTAACGTGCAATTCATCTCCTCCTTAAAGAGGCTAGGGGACTTGCACTAACATTTAACATTTTCACATCACAGTCAGACACACGTGGCATGAAAATAACTTTCCAGTTATCTAGATGAATGTGTCCTAGTGTAAAAGATAAATATAGAAATACAGTTTTCCTAGTAATCATACATTCAGTCAAAACTAGAATTTTAAGTAATTTTCTTGTCAGAAAAGCAGGCGAAAGAGCTCTGCAATTCAGACTCCTACAAAAGCTGTTGAAGAGTGCTAGCAAATGTGTCCAACGTCCATAGCAAATGTTATCTTAGTTCAGTACTGAGATGTCTGACTCATTTGGCTGTAATGAACATCCTTCTGTAACCATAAACTAAGTATATGAAGTTTTGAGGTGCAGTAAAACAAACTATATTTCCCTGGAGCAAGGCCATTAGAACCTGGAAGATGTTTACTACAGTTATTCTGGACAAAACACCATCTTTTAATGCACTATCTTTTAATGCTGGTCCATATAGTAGGGAAATGAGTAAGGAACCACAGCAGTGTAAAATCACAGGTTCTACTGTACTACATTAATGACAGTCCCAGTAAACAGCAGTGGAAGTATTAGTATTTGATTTATAAAATAAATTAATCTTTTGAAGTACTTTCTTGTTCTTTTTTTAAAGATAAAAAATATGGGCAATTTCATTTTCTCTTGACTTGGCTTGTCTTTAAGGCTTCTACCCAAGGCAACACTGCCCTTATAAAATGTAAAGAATACTTCAGCAGCATTTTTACTCTACACCTGAGTATAGCAGCAAAAGATTATTTGAAATGCTTGGACCATAAAATATATTTTCTCTGTATAATCATTTTCTATGTGGATCAGATATAGCCCAGTGCTGTAGGACAGCCAGTGGAACAGAGGAGATCATTGTTCTTGCTGTGAATTGAGGTACTGCATTTTCTACAGGTTCTTGAATTCTCTGAACAAGCTGTGACAAAAAAGTGAAATGCTTTAAATCTGGACTTGGATGAATATAGAACAATATCTTTATCTGACATGTGATTCCCTGTCTCGTGTTCACATATTCCACGAAAAACAGTTCAGTGTTGTAGCTGAGCTGGTATCAGCAGCTCCTCTCTCAAGAACAGCTTAATCAAACTTGAGACCACTTCTCAAACTGACTGGTGAGGAAGTGTTATATATGATCTTCCAGAGATTTACGTGCTGGAAATCTAGAGGGTTTATATAGATATAAGTTAAAAAAATGCCCTGATCTGAATTTTTTTTTTTTTAAGTAAAAATATCCCATAAATCAAAACTTCTTGGGGTTTTTTTGTTTTCTATTATTTTTTTTCCCCCCAGTGTTTATTTTCATCTTTGTTTTATTTCATTCGGGGAATGGGAGCACACAGCCATCCAATGTAACAGTATTAGCTATCTGCTGGAGTGTCAGATGAAATATGTGAGACAGTTGTCTGTTAAAACAGGATCTTAAACTATGTCAGGTAGTTTCTCCTCATTCTTTGCTCTGTGGAAGCTTAAATGACTTAAAAGTCCTATTTGCATGATTTTGTCTCTCAATGGACACAAGTGCTTTCCATGAAGACCAAAACCAACCACCATACTGCTTAAAATCATCCTCAATCTTGATATAGGGTATGAAGGACTACCTGAGGCTGACAAGTCTCACACAGATACTGTCAGTGAGTGAATTTCCACCAGCATCAGCTTTTTGCCTCTTTTAAATCCAAGTAAATTCCTGACTATGAATGGTGGGTTCTACCACAGAAGATGGCATCTTCAGTAAGAACTTTTTTACTACTGGGAAATCATGTTCTACAATACAAACCATGCCATGTTCCAAGCATCTTCTCATCTTTGGAAATCAGTTTTTCCTCTTGGGGGTAAAAACAAACAAAAGAAATAAAACCTACCAAAAACTTGACCGCAAAGAGAAGACCACCATTACCTGCCTGTGCAGCCAGCCTTCACTTTCATCTTCATGTTTCTAAAACAAAACAAGATCATTAAATACCATACTTTGTATCTATCACGTGTTACTTATCAGTGCAGGAAGCAGTTGCATTTAATCTGGAAAGTCATCCAGAAGCACAAAGAAATTGCCCTAAATATGTGCTTCAGGAGTATTATCCAGTGCCTGCTCTCCTTGTCTTTCTGCTCTGATGAAGAAGCATGCACTCATTCAAGAAAACCTTTTATTCATACAGACAAAACACATACATCCACAAGATATATTATTCCCAAAAGAAGCAAATAGAGGTGGAAATAAAAGTTAAGATTCTGCACTGGGCTCTATGCACAGTATTGCATTTTTTTCAAGGGACAGGTATATCAAAACACTTTTCTACTCTGGAAACACCTCTGCCACTTTAAAAGATGGTATCCCCTAATGCTTGATCAGGTTATATCAATACACTGTTTATATTAGGATGTCTAGAGAAGGCATTAACTAACTAAAATGAAATTGTGGTATATGAGCATGAGCCATTTTAAAAGCCATTAAATACATATCATGCCATTAAACTAGAATGTTGCAAAGATATTTGGATTGCAAACAGCTGATGTGTGAGTGCTTGTGCATGTATATAGTTATTTCAAGAGCAGTAGCTGCTCTCTTACACACACACACACAAACACACACAGACTGTGAGCAGGGACATAACATCCCTGGCTTTTTAGAAAGTGTAAAGAGGAAAAAAAATAAACATTGCAAACATTGTTGAGATTCTATGTCTGCCTAAATAAATTTGTGCCTGCTGATTTGTTGCCAGGTAAGATAGCTGAAACACTTTCTCCTTGTGTGGATTATATCTAGTGATGGCAAGTGACCATTGGGCTCATCTCTCCTACCTTTGTGCAGACTCCTGTGGTGGCATCACACAGTGTCAGGATTGACACGTTCTGGGCCCTGTTCAGCCAGTTCACTGCCACCTTGGTACTGGTTGCCCACTTCACCATGGTAATGTAGTAGTCCCTGCAAACACAGACATAGAGAAACCAAATGACAATACTGGCATCCTAATGCATTGCCACATGGCTGAGCAGTCGGAGGCTGCTGCAGGCAAACATTCCAGGAGAGATGTCTGGTTACTGAGGATGTTGCATCTTGATGTCTCTAGGCTTCCTTATGCACAGATTTCATACCCTAAAAATGACATTTTTAGGGCTGTGCAGGTGTTTTATCTGTCACTTCTGAAAGTCATTTTCAAAGAAGAGACGAATGCAGAGATAAAGAATCTTTCAAGTTATTCAGTCTTCCAAGGAGGACTGAAATGCCTGGAGCTAAAAATTTATGCACAGGTGGAAAAGAAATTGGAAACCATTTCCATTCTGAGCACACTAACTGGCTGACTTAGGCCCATCACTGCCAATGGCTACATTCTTTATGCTTATGAAGAGTTAATGGCCTCTAAAAATGCCTAATACACACCAAAATATCTACGAGTGTTGCATTAAAAGGAAAAAACAGCAAGTAGGATAGAGTTCAGAGACATGAGGTTTCTGTAAAGCAGATGCAGCTGGTTGCCATAAAGATGGCAGCAGAAATGTGACAGTTTTCATCAGCAAAACTGCCATCCCACATTCCCTGTACCATATTCAGTGACAATACTTGGAGTCAGTCACCAGTCCTGCATAGTCATGTAATCTTTAGGAAAAGTCCTGTTCAATAGTGAGCATTGGAACCACCTAGGCTGAGCTGGGCTGGAAAATACAGGATCATGATTAAATACGTGGTACTCAGAGGTGTCCACCTCTGCAGCAATTCAGGGCTTCACCACTTCATTTGTAGGGTAAAACTCTGGCTGAGCTGACAAAGCTGGTGATGTTCTAATAAGCTGCTGGGCTATGTGGGCCAAAGACATCCTTGAATTGTAATACGACTTCACAGCATGCAGTGTATAAAAATTTTATTAGTTCATTTGTTTGCTATAAAATATGTATAAGGAATTGTTGCTCTTGTTGGAATTAATGTGCTGTGTCACTGGAGAGTACTTTGTGTTCTGGCAAGCTCTCCTGCATATACTGAAGAGAAAGGGCAAAAGCAACAAAGGCCCATTTGTCTAGCAAAATAACAAGTTGGAAACTGATTTTGTAATATTTAATGCCTGAATTTGGCTGGGGGAAAACAACAAAGGACCTCAGCAATTGCATCCACTGCCCTGGAAGGAACGATACTTCCAGGTGAGATAACAGCTGAAAATGCAGTGCCTAAAATAAAATGTTAGTCTCCATCAGCAACAGCATAAGCCCTAAGAGGAAAAAAACAACAAAGTAAAATTAAACTATGAAACCTTCTCTTATTTCTCTACAAAATTAACTGAACAGATTCAATCTCCCCAGAAAAAGGAATGTGAATTTAACACATATTGTGGCTTGGAGCAATTTTGCCATCATTCCAATTTAAAGTTTGAAGGACGTATACTCAGTTTTTACATCCCTCTCTCTGTTTAAACACAGGAGCCACAGATCTTTCTCAAGAACTTTTAATTATTATTTTATGTCAAACATTATCTTCCCTACCACACTGGAGCTGGGCATGGAGGCCCAGTTTCTCTCTGAAGCCTCTACCAGCCATCAAGCCCACAGACACACCAGCCAGCAGACAACTGCAGATCCTAGTACAGTTGTTCTAGTCTCAGAGTAGTGTGGAGACTTTAACTTCACAACTCTTCTCTAGGACACACAAGTTTTCTGCTTCAAGTTTTGCAGAGAAAAAAAATGAGACAATAAGGTGTGATTCATCTCAGTTAATTTTAAACACCTGCAACTCTGGCATCTGCATTGGTTGAGCAGTGCATAAACAGGGAGTCAGTGCATTTCCCACGCCCTTTTGCTTCATCTGAAGCAGATTTTATATGAAGCTGATGTAAGGAGAACATAGTTCTTCCCATAGAGCAAAATCTAGATCAGCAGGTACATGTCCTGGTTTGAGCCAGGATGAAGCCAGTTTTTCTTTTGCTGATTTTTTTTTTATTTCAGTTCAACTAGCAACTGCGTGTTCTGCTAGGTTGATAAGACACTGGAATGTTTTTGTAATTGCTGGGCCCTCAAGGCTGTGCCTTTGCTCTGCTGGCTCAGACACTACGGGGGGATCTGTGGTCCCCCCCCCCCCCCCCCCCCCCCGTGGGAGGCTGGGTTAGACGAACAGCAAAACTGGCCAGAGATATTCCATTCCATATATCTACGTAGGCTCGGGGGAAGGTCGGAGATGACAGAAGAAAACTTCCTTCCTTCCTGCTTTGCTCTCTCGCCGCTTCGCCTTGCCTGTCTATCTGCCTTCCTTTTTCTCTCTTTTCCTCTTTCTTTTGTTCGTGGCCAGCGTCTGGGACAACACCATCTGCCCATCATCATTGGACCATCGACCTCAAGCCCTCCTGACCCTCGTAACTCTCTGCCTTCTCCAGGAGCAGCTTCGGGATTCCTCGGAATTGTCTCATCTGAGGGAAGTGCTGTGGGAGTTGCTGGGGGTGGGGGGAGGCGAGAGGTTTCTGCCACACTTTTGTATAATCACTATATATATACACTCTAACATCACGTATTAATTTTCTAAATAAAGTTGCACGGTTCAGTTTTCAATCTAGACAAGTTTTTTTTTTTTCTCTCTCTCCTTCCCTACCTGGGTAGGAGGGGGAGGGGATCGAGAGCATTGTTGTCCAACTGGGTCAAACGTTGACAGTACACAACCACTTTGTTTATAGACATTCCAGTAAAGATGTTGGTGGTTGGGTTTGCAATCATACAAGACTGGTTATTGAACAGCATATTTAATTCATACCCTAACTTTACCTAACTGCTTTCTGGGGGTATGAATCTAAAGTATGATGTATGAATCTACAATACAAATATTTTAAATATGACAACAGCAATTAAGCCATAAACAATGACAACAGTAATAAAGACAGAAACACCACAAAGAAGATACAATGATGTATGATGTGGTCAAGGGAGAGGCAGCAGCCCATGGTCCCTGGGGCACAGCCAGATCCTGCCTCTGATCCAGACTTGAGCTGTCTTCATTTCTCCATTATTTATTTGTTTGAGACCTACACGAGGACCAGTGATGATTTCTGTACTCAGGGGAGATAATGTGTATTTTTAATTTGCTACCTGGGAGGCAAATATGAAGTGATAAATTAACTGGATCATGGCCCAATTCTGATCACCTGCTGACGTAACTCTTGGGGCCTAATGTTTTTTACCAAAGTAAAAAAATGTCTGTCAGGCATTAAATGTTAGGATACTTTTCCCCCCCCTGCAATTTCCAACCCCTCTCTTCACTCACTTTTTCATAGAACCATAGAATACCAGATTGGAAGGGACCTCAAGGAACATCTGGTTCAACCCTTTTAGGTAGAAAAATGATTTAGATGAGATTGCCCAACACTAGCTGAATCTTAAAAGTGTCCAGTGTTGGGGAACCCACCACTTCCCTGGGAAGATTATTCCAACCACCAACTGTTCTCATAGTGAACATTTTTCCTCTTGTGCCCAATTGGAATACCTCCAGGAGTAATTTGTATCCATTACTCCTCATCTTTTCCACATGGCTTTTTGTAAAAAGGGAGTCTCCTCTTCTCTTTAGCCACCTTTAAGTAGTGGAACATGGTGATGAGGTCTCCCTTAAGCCTTCTCTTTTCAAGACTGAACCAACCCAGTTATGTCAGCCTTTCCTCATCTGGCAGGCTTCCCTGTCCTTTGACTGTCTGCATGGCCAGGATGATGGAAAAAATTTGGCAAAATTGCTCAGAATTAAATATTTTTTAAAAAGAAAAAATACCAAAATTGTATATTTCCCCCAAAAATATGTTTTCCCATCATCAGCCTAATTTTTTTTTCTTTAGCTGAAAACATCTCAATTCTGTGCAAAATTTCTGACTTCCTTTGATTCTGAAAGCAAAAAAATTACCCTGGCATATCTCCATTTTATTCTCAGCTTTATTAATTGTACTAAAACACTTTGCTCCAGATAAAAAGAACACCAAGAAGTACTGCTCTGCCCATATATCATCTGTGTGAACAGATTGCGCACATTGAAATGCATCAGATAGGACCACTCTGCCTGAAGATCCTGATCACCAGCTTCCCCTGCTTCTTTGAAACTGTTTTCTGTAACTAACTGTACAGTACATCCCTCTTGTCTTTTTTAATGAAATGTTATCACAGTAATCTTCTCATTTCAGAAAACATATGCATAATGAAAATGCACCCCTATTACTCTAGCAGCACTACATATATCATGCCCTAGGGATGGAAATTGCCATGGTTTTGATGAAATATACAGAGACTAATTAATAATTATATATTTTTATATAATTATATATATAATTATATATTTTTATATAATAATTTTACAATATTGATTACAGCCACCCATAACAACAGAGGACAAATTTATTAACAACACTTGGATCCTGCAGTCTGAAGTTATTGCTGTAATTAAAACATGGGCTGAGTCTCTCTGTTGACAGAGTATGCTAGCAACAGAAAAATGATCTTGCCCAGGAGCTGCTGTTCTGATACTGTGATGGGGCTACTGTGACCCTGAATTGCTGCCTGCTGTGTACAGATGTGGAGTGATTTATTTGAAAGGCAAGTGCAGTTAGCCCATTTGGTTTGCTCACAGGTCATACACCTTTTGTTGCATAAATTGATTTGAAGTGCAGTATTTCAGACTGATTCAATGAAAAAATGTTCTGAGGCTGACACTAACCTTCCTAGCAAAGAAAAGTAACTCCCACCATAAATCTCCCCAGTGATGTAGCATCCTCTCAGATGACTACACAGCCTCTCCACTGGCCTCATATATTTACCATGCATAATGGAGACTGTCCCTGCACCCTCCCCTGCCCTACAAGATGCCTTGTTTCCTTAGCTCTGTGCTCTACCTCTGTCTTGCTTGGCACTGGAAGTACAGATCCTGCAATCTAATTTAGCAATCATTACAAACAGGTGAGCATGCACATTGGTTGGATGCTCCAACACAACAAGAGATGTAGCTGGGAAGGATAAAGTTGCAGCATTATATTTGGAGGGGTCACTATGGATGCTTGAGATGTAGAAGCAGAGTCTGATGTCTCTTGGCCTGCTATAAAGCTATTTCAAATTTAAATCAAAGTTACTGAAATCTGGATTTGGACTCTAATCTCCAAGCTTTGCAGGGAGGAGTGATATGTTTTATCTAAAGCTGCTTCTCTCCTAAGCAATGTGATCTTCTTTTCAAGTGTTTGCAGACCCATAAAAGTGTAGCTCATGCTTGGACATGCTGACGTCCAAGCCCAACTTAGAAATCTAGCTAAATGCAGTCTTAAGCACTTACTTTAATAGAAATGGGTGTGAAAGCAGTTAGCTGAATTGCAGACCAACTTCTAAAACTCACTTGCCCTAAAACTAGCAAGGACCTTTCCTTTTTGATGAAGAATATCTGCCTGGTTTCTTTCCTGTTACCATCTCACGAACCACTGAGCTTGTGTTTGCTGTGTTGCAGGGCTGTCCTCTTTGTACATCACAGCCTTTTATACAGGCTTCAGACAACATCCCCTTTACCATGCCTGTGATTATATGTGAAAGGAATGTTTCCTTATAGGTTTGGGGACATTTTCCCAAGTTCTTTAAAAATCACCCTGCTGTGAGGTTAGTCTGGGTCACAGCGATTTCTAGGAAAAAAATAATAATGCTCTACAAAATTACAGGTAAGAAGAAAAATTATTTGGAACATTTTAAGCAGGTTTACTCAAAATAAACCCCTTTACTAGTGGCAGAGAAAAGCACTGTGAAATGATCTTTGCAAGGACTGATTTAAAACCATGAGAGAAATAGGGTCCAGCATCCCAGAACAAGAAGGCACCCACCTCATCCTCTGATCATCAGGAGGAGTCATTTCCAGGTCATGGGTGGGTCCATTCAGACCAATAACATGCAAAGAAATAGTTGGATTTTCCATGCCAACCTGGATGTAAAGAAAAAAAAAAAAAAGAAATAATAAAAAAGGAATTAATTACCATATCTTATACAACACAGAATGGTTTTGATTTATCATTGTATAATCCCCCGTTTCATAGCCCACGTGGATTATAAAACACACTCCCATTGTAAGAGGGTATGGACTGGGCTGCTGTGGTTGGTTGCAGGAAAACTGTGACTGTAGTGACATGGCACAGAGGTGTGGAGAGGTTGGCAGGCACAACCAAGAGGTAATTTTGGTGCACCTCTAGCCTTGGCAAAATGGCCAGTAGAAACATTACTCTTTTATGTATCTTTTGATAAAAGGCTGTCTAACAGGATGCTGGCAGACACAGTAAAATACTGATTCATTTTGTGCTGTAGGAAAGGGCATCCCCTGCTGACTCTCTGTTACCTTCTGCAAAACCTGCATGCCTGTGGATAACTCTCCTGTTAAATTATGGTTCCATTTGGACCAACATGTGAGGTCTTAAGTAACCAGTGCATAAAGCAAGACACCCAGAAGCCATGACTGCAGCACAGTGCACTTCTGTGCTGTAGAAAACCACAGAGGGTAGAGGCCTCTGCCATCAAGGAGAGATTTGCTCTTACATCTTTTCAGTCTTTCACTGTGCTCTTTGTTATGCTCAGGCACAACATGTCTCCAAAACCAGTCTATGTCCTCTGACATTAGGTCATCCTGGGTATTCTAAGGAAGCCCAAATAATACATTTTCCTTCTATACATAAGAAAATATATCTAAGAGTAGAAAAGCTGGCTTCCAAACTCTCAGACACCAACAACTGTGTTCTAACATGGTAGTACAATTGCTTTTGTGTGGGTACAAAGCAAGAATTTTAAAATTTTATATTAATTATATTTAGAAGGACTGACACTCAAATTAGAAAACTGCAATTTTACAAATGTAACTAAAGAGTAATAAAGACCACATTCACTGGGGAACAGTTGATCTTCCCTTAGATCTGTTTATTTTCATCAGCTTATGAATGTGCACTAGTATACAGTCTCCTGTCTGAGCCCACTGGAAAAAAAAAGACAAAAAGTTGATAGAACATCAGAACTGTTTGTTTTATTTTCCCTTACCTTCGGGTAATGGTACGTTTTAACAGTAGGGTATATACCAGTATATACTGGGATCTCCATGGTGGGGACTCTGGAGGCATTAATTGTTGCATATGCTAACCTGGTGCCATCAGGAGACCACCAATGAGCAATATGAGTCTTCAAGATCTCCTCTAATTAAAAAGAAAGAAAAGAAAAAAAAGGCAAGAACAGAAAAAAAAAAAAAAAGGGTTATTAGACGTAAATTACTAGACAGCTATAAATTAAATAGTGTAGAAATGAAAAACCCAGTCTAATCACAGCACAGGCAAGATGCCAGATGAATATCAATTAAAACTAGTCATTAAATTATGCCATATACACAAATGAACACAACTGATAACAATTACTCCAAATATATGTTATTTAGCATAATTGTCTTGCTCAAGAAACATCAAATTGTTCATATTAGTACTCATGACAGAATAAAAGCTGTCTGGCTGCTCCTGCTCTGTGTCCTGCACTTGGATGTGTGGACACACAGACATGCACGTGTCAGCAGAGCTTGGGTCCCTGCCTGCCCAATGGCAACACAACTGAGGCTCCCCCAGGGCTAGCAGAGAAATGCTGTGACTGAGTTTTAGTCCTCCAAAAAGAGCTCAATCATACCAGACACACAATCTTTAACCTTTCTAAGCTCTTTTGGCAGTTGGAAATAAACAGAAATAGGAATTTTTTATAGGTTGTGCAGTGCTGGAACTTTGTAACACCTCACAAGGCACGAGGCTTTAGAGTCTGTGGTTTGGATACCATCTTGATTTTTATCCCTATCTCTTTTTTTTTTTTTTCTTTTAGACCACTTTTGCAAAGCAGTTTTCAATAAATTTTGGGATTACAGATTTCTTGGTGGTTTGAATAATGCAGCTGTAATTGAAAAAATACTCAGAAAGATTACAATAAAAACATGTCAGAGTTCAAGTATGTAAGGAGGAAACAAAACTGCCATCGTAAGAAATTATTTTGAAGGCTGGCAGAACCTAATTCTTATGAAACAGAACTTCTGGTCAAAGAACTTATATTTTCTAATACTTTTCCTTAACTTTTACTATCCTTCACTGCAAAGATGACTTCAGCTTATAGATATCCAGAATAGCCATAAAATTCACTCTTTGTCCAAAGTGTGTCCAGTCACTGACATTCGGAAGACACTAACTTAGCTTTTTAAACCTCCCATTTTGTGAAAGGCAGTAATGTAATCCATTTTCATTAATAGGCTTAATATCATGAGTCATTCCTATTTAAACCATAGCAGAAGTTCTTGCATATGCTGTACAGATTGATGGGCAGGAAGACAGGTCTCATTACTTTGATGTGAGAATAAGAATTAAAGAGGCTGCAGAGTGTTCCTAAACCTTCTACACTGAAGTCCAAGCAGCTGAAACATCTGATCTTACCCCTGGTCATTGCAAAAATAGGATTTTCAGAGTTCAGACCCACCATGTTTGTACACGGCCTTGTGATGACCCCTTGATCCAATAAGAATGACCCTTTAGTCTGAGGAGTAAACACTCATAAAAGACTGTTTTATTTCTTTAAAAAAAAAAAAAGCTCTTGGGCAAGTGATTCTTCAAGAACAGACAGACAATTACACTCATCATAGAGCAAATGAACACCTTTGTTAATTCAGACTTGCATATGGCTTGAGATAAAACACAAGGTAACATCAGAAAGGGTACAAGGAAAAATCAACCTTGATAGTTTTGCCATCTAAAAATAACAAATGAAATACTCAATACATAAAGACAACATCCAAGTGAGGGCTCAGAAAGATGTCTAGGTAGTTGCAAATATTACATGGGAAAGCAAATGTCTGGCAAATTTGCTTTGCTACATTGTCCCACCTGTTGTGTGCATGTTTGAAAGATGCTGCTTTTGACTTTTATATTGGTTGTTTATTAAAGAGATAATTAAGAGCATAAAGGAAAAGGAGTAAAAATGGTTGGCAGATGCATCCTTGACATTTTAACATTAATTAGGAATGACTTTATTCAGTAAACATTTTCTCCAGGATCTCAGACTTAATGAAGCAGTTCTGCTGAAGGTCACACATCAAGAAAGGTTTTAGTGCAGGTTTTGTGGTCCTCTGTTAATGAGATTTAATTGTGTGAACCTTTGCCTTGAAACAAAGCCAGGACATTGCCAGCATTAGAGAAGTCACTTAGTTTTAGGAAAGTATAGAGCATTCTTATGAAATATAAAATTAATACTAAAAAATTTCAGCCGAAAATAAAATGTCATTTGCAGACAATTTTGTGTTGGGAACAGTTTATTCCTTGCACTTTTATTTACCACAAGCTCAGAAAAGCAGTTGCCTTCAATACTCCTGAGTCTTTCAAAAGTCAGTTCAGATCCCATTTCACTTATATAAGAAACCAGGTTCTCCTTAAATACCAAAGTCCCACTCCACATATGCCTCAATACCTCCTAGCTAAGAGTATAAAGCGGTAATTGATCAAAACTTCTGCTCTCTTCCTCAAAGCTTGCAGTTGCTGGGTGCTACACGATGTAGGGACGATGTGAGCAAGCTGCAGAGGTTCCTCACAGTCAGCTGCTGGTGTCTCTGTGCTTCTTTCTCCATAGCTTTGCTTGCCAGCCATCACACTGGGATGTGCAAACCCTAAAATAGTGAGAATGAAGCGTGCAGCTGCCCTAACTGCACAAGGACTGTGACACTGCCCGTTCTGGCTTGGTGGCTGAGTTCTCAGGCAAGTCAATGCTTATTCCATGTTACCACATTCAATATCGAACTGCTCTGAAACAGCTGGATGCCCTTGCTTTTAAGTAGTGGATCTTTGATGAGGATACATATTAGCCACCTGGTAATCCTGTTATCAGGGACTGGATGGACATTTCTACTAGGTGTGCTATTGAAAACTAGCCCAGCATGTGTGCAAAAGGAAAGGAAGCATCTCCTTGTTTCAAACTTTAAATAAATGCCAACAGTACTTTCAAGAGCAATCAAATGGGAGGCTTGTATCTTACTTTAAGGTAACAAACTTGTCAAGGAATCACAGGACAAAGGGCTGGAAGGGATTTCAAAAATTATCTGGCCCCTTCCTTCATGGACAATATCCACCCCAGTCCTGTAAGAATCTTCAGGAATGGGTTTCACTATTCCTTTTCATATATATAGCACCTTTATATATATATAAATATATAGCATATATATAATATATATATATATATAATATATAGCACCTTTAGCAAGGGTTTGGCCATAGAAATAAAAAACTTTTAATTTCATGTCCACTTCTGTCTAAGCACTGAACAGTCCTACTGAAGCATGTCCAGACCTCTGCCTTCCCTGACAAAGTCAATGAGGGCTTTATCTTTTGCAGCCTCAGTGGCAACCAGCAGATTCTGGATAAAACCTGTTGTATGGACCACACTTGGAAATCCATACAGATCTTTTAATGTTGTAAACCAGCATCTGCTATTGTGGTTTTTCTACAGACATTTCCATGACAAATCCACTCCCTGGGCCTGTGCAGAGTTCTAGACAGGCAGAGCTCCTCTTTGTTAACAAGTAAATGTAAATGCCCTGGCCATGGGAGTTTTTTCATGCATTTTAAAAAATCTAACTAGTGCTGCAGTCTTTGTCCATCCTAAGTGGTATATGGCAATCATGCCTTTCTGCTTAAGGTGGCAAAATTCTGGCTTGCTGGTAGAGAAAGGATGAAGACTTCACCAGTGACTGACTGGGAAACCAACTGGTAGTTTAGAGATTGTTTCCAATATTTGAAATGTCAAAAAAATAACTTGCAATTTGCAAGAGTGGGTTAACAGAAGCAGAGAGGTGCACTATCACTTCCAAAAAAAAAATCAATATGACAACAGGAGGAAAAACTGAGGAAAAGGAAAAAAGGAATAATTTTCAAGTGAAAAAATATATTTGTTCTCCTGTCATCACAGTCAACACAGGCATACAGTTGTATTAGCTGTATAATTCACCCACCAAGGCTCTACATATTACAAGCATCAATAACCCAGTTCCCATGTCCAGTTAAGATGTCTGCAGACACTACCCTGATCAGCCACTTTCCTTGGGCCAGCCACATGCTTCTGCCCCATGCAAGGCAGGATCCCACCACTCTGCAGCCATCCCTAAGATGTGCCCGTGGCCACGTGTCCCTGTTCCATCCCTCGTTGGGAGTGCAGTGGCAGCCACACCAACACAGCCCTACTGGGGGTGGCACATAAAGAACTTCTACAGGAGCCAGCAAGTCAGTGCAAGTCTGGTCCCAAGAGATTTTCAGTCTTCAACTGCTAATGCCTTCTAATAAGAGAAGGCATGGGAAAAATATTTCAATGAACACAAAGAAATGAACCTTTTCTTTCCCAGGAAAAAATGGCTCATTTATAGATCTGTGCTGCAGATAATCAAGAGACCTTCTGGAGATCTGAATGGTGTGTCCACCCTTGGTGAAGCTCTTTGTGTTATACAGATGAGCTGCACTTAACAACTGCAGTGTCATTAACTTCAAAAAAGTAACTTCCATTTCTAACAGCTGAGGAGGTGTCCTTGGAGACTGAACAGAAAGGGGTTTTAAACTGCAGCTAAAAAAGTAGAGGCTTTCTGCATCTTAGGAGGTCAAAATAAGGGTGTAATGGGTAAAGGCACTTGGAAGGTTTTACTTATTATATAAATCAATTTAATTTATGTAATGAAAATTCTCTTTTGTTCCAGACATTGCATTCTCTTCCTCAGTAGGTAATTAAAACAATAATATTAATAATGTGCACACAGAAGACAAAGACAGAAAATAAATAGTTTGATTCTGCTTCTGAGCAGATATAGATACAAGAACATACAACTATATCTAGTTATCTGTCAACAGACACATTAATTTCAGAAGATTTTAATTTTTGCACAAAGAATTATGCAAGATTTTGTCTGACAGAAGGAACTTCCCCTTCTGTGTTATTTATTGCTGATGTGGTAAAGTGCAGCAGTTCCAGGAAGCCTAATCAATGGATTTGCTTGTGTGATGTATTGTAGATGATGCTCAGCCCATTAAGCACTTGGTGTGCTGAAGACGTTTTGCTGTTTATTAAAGCTGCTAATAAAAAGGAATTTCAAACAAAATTAAATTAAGGCCTAACATAAAGGCCATGGTTTACATTAGGAAAGAAAGCTCAAAAGAAGTTGTCAGAAGGAAGCATCAAAAGAATATAAGAGGAAGAGAGATCAGAAAAAAAAGAAAGGCAGTCTAGGAAAAGTGGAAACAAAGACTTCTGAGACAGTGAAACCTCAAGGGTTCTCATTGAAACATCAAATACATACAAATTCTTATCTGACAGCTGCCATCTGTTTTAAAATCAATTACTAGATCATCTCAAACCACCAACCACATGACCATATTGATTACTATTGTATAGTTTGAAGGCACATATTTTTACCCAGTTAGGGAAAACACTTAAGTTCATATCAGCCTTCACTGACGTGTCTTTCAGGGATGGCTTTGGAAGACAACCCCCCCATCTTTCATGCACGCACAAACACATTTTTCTCTCAGTTGCTGCTGTGTAGATGTGGGCCACTTTCCATCATCTTTGAAAGGTCATGGAGAGCAGGAGAGGTGCCTGAGGACTGGAGGAAGGCCAATATCACTCCAGTCTTCAAAAAGGTCAAGAAGGAGGACCCAGGGAGCTAGAGGCCAGTTAGTCTCATCTCTGTCCTTGGGAAGGCAATGGAGCAACTTGTTCTGGCTGTCATCTCCAGACACACTGAAGAAAAGGAAGTTATTGGGAGTGGTCAACATGGATTTACCAAGGGTAAATAATGCTTGACCAATCTGCTAGAATTCTATGATGGGGAGAGCAGCAGATGTCATCTACCTTGACTTCAGCAAAGTTTTTGACACTGTCTCCCATAACATCCTCATTAGGAAACAGAGGGAGTGTGGGCTGGATAAGTGGACAGTGAGGTGGATTGAGAGCTGGCTGTGTGACAGAACTCAGGGGGTTGTGATCAATGGAGCAGGGTCGAGTTGGAGGCCTGTAACCAGTGGTGTTCTCCAGGAGTCAATACTAGGTCCGGTCTTGTTCAACATGTTCATCAATGACGAGGGGATAAAGTGTATCCTCAGCAAGTTTGCTGAAGATACCAAACTGGGAGGGGTGGATGACTTTCCAGAGGGCTGTGCTGCCACCCAGTGTGACCTGGAGAGGCTGGCGAGCTGGGTAGAGAGGAACCTAATGAGGTTCAAAAAGGGCAAGTGTAGGGCCCTGCATCTGGGAAGGAAGAACTTCATGCACCAATATAGGTTAAAGGTGGACCTGCTGGAAAGCAGCTCTGAGGAGAAGGATCTGGGAGTCCTGGTAGGTGGTAAACTATCCATGAGCCAGCAATGTGCACTTTTCACCAAGAGGACAATAGAATCCTGGGGTGCATTAGGAAGAGTGTGGCCTATAGGTTGAGGGAGATCATTCTCTCCCTCTACTCTGCCCTGGTGAGGCCACATCTGGAATACTGTGTCCAGTTCTGGGCTCCATAGTTCAAGAGAGACAGGAAACTACTGGAGAGAGTCCCGCAGAGGGCAACAAAGATGACTGGGGGATTGGAGCATCTCCCTTATGAGGAAAGGCTGAGAGAGCTGGGCCTCTTTAGCCTGGAGAAGAGAAGGCTGAGGGGAGACCTTATTAATGCCTACAAGCATCTAAAGGGTGGGTGCAAGGGGGATGGAGCCAGACTCTGTTCAGTAGTTCCCAGTGACAGGACGAGGGCCAATGGGCACAAGCTGGAACACGGGAACTTCCATTTAAACATGAGGAAAAAATTGTGTATGGTGAGGGTGACAGAGCACTGGGACAGGCTGTCCAGGGGGGTTGTGGAGTCCCCTTCTCTGGAGATAGTCAAGACCCTCCTGGATGCAGTCCTGAGTAACTCTAGGGGATCCTGCTTTAGCAGGGGAGTTGGACTGGATGATCTCTGGAAGTCCCTTCCAACTCTGACAATTCTGTGATTCCATGATCTATACTGACATCCAGTAAGTCATTGTAATAGGTATAAAATGGGTGTAAAAGCAGTTCTGAGAATACAAATTGTGTAGAATTTTTTTATATGACTATACTCAATCTACATTTTCCTGTGTTGACACTGTTTTGTGCTGTTAGCAATGGCCTTGCAGCACCATTGATTTCAGTGCAATTAATCCTCTGTCACACTTGTCTAATTGAGCCAGGTGGGAAAAAAAGTAACTTTGCGGGGCCACTAAACAATCCATCAAGCTTTTGGGGAAAAAAAGAAATTGAATTTTTTGGCTAAGCCCAAATTCCAGGTTCAGCCTGATTTCACACTCCCCGTATGTAGACAACAACTGTTCTCAAGGTGTTCGTGCCATTTTCCAAGAGTTCCTTAAGAAAATCTGAGCAGCCACCACAGTGACCCTTTATTCCTACTCAGAATGAAGCCTCCCCAGGCACTGGCAGGCAATGAGCTCATGAGGAATAAAATATTAATTGCTCTCATGGCATCTTTGAGGACATTCTTTAGAGAGTACATTTTAAACATCAAATCCTCAACCCAAAAAGCTCACCACCTGATGGCAGCAGCATCATGCAGCTGTGAAGCTGAACAGATGCAAGAGAGAAGCTCCCATGTGTTTGGCTGCTGCAAGAAGGTGACAGACCCTCATGTCAGAAAGGAGTTCAGCCAGGAGATTTGCATCTCCTCAGGTGCAGGGAAGGTGTAGGCTGTAGGTGTCATTTATTTCCCCTTAGTCATGTGGTTTAATTGCTTGAGCACATATTGTTTTCTGCTCACACAGCCTTCCAGCCCTTTGCTCCTGCAGAATACTGTGTTGAAAGAGTGAAGGAGGGTTTGGCCAGTGCTTTCTGCTTCCCTGTGCCTAGATGTTGAGGGCCTGGAGAGAAGCTAATTTCAGTGGAGTGATTCACGCTGGGCACTGAGGACAGTTCTATGGGACTTTCCATGTGTTCTGTGTGATCAACAAGGTCACATCTTACTTCCACATCTCTCAAGAGTTGTTGCATGGCCTGAGCCAAGCTCAAGCTTGGCAAACAGGCAAGCCCTGCCAAATCTGAAGGTATATGGGCTGTGGTCCATCTTTGCTTCTGTGAGATTAAGGTAGCTCTGTATAATAACACCACAAGTTGCTATGCTCCAGCAGAAGGCATGTCACCACTATTGCTCTCTGATACCTGGGAAGGACTCCCGAGGGAATGACAGAGGGATGAAGAGCAAACAGTGTCCAGCACAGCCAGTGTGCTCATATCAGAGGCAGCTCTGCCAGCCAGCCTGGCCAAATTCTGACTACTTCAACACAGGCTCCTTATCTACAGTCCTAACTACCAGCAATACCCCCCATTGTTTCCCTGAGGAGAATCTTTTGGACACCCAAGAAGCAGGACTGAGTTAATGTTAGGATGGCATCTACTGACAGACAGAAAAGACTTCCTGAAGCTACTCATCTCACCCACATCAAAACTGTTTGTTTAATACTTCTGGGTTTTTATTTTCCTGGTCCATTGATTGCTCTAATTTGTTGTGTTTCCAACAGTAAAAGATTCTGTAGTTGTTACATGAGTCAGGGCATTGGGGTGTTGTTCACAAGGTTATTGACAAGTAGCTGCCAGACCTCCTCTGCTCTCTGAGAGTTTGGGGGCTGCAAAATGCTGGCATATTGAGTACAGGTCTGATCCTGTCCTCAGGTACATCACCACAGCTCCCACCAGACTACACACAGGAGGCCGGGCCCCAGTGATGATGAATGCTTAAAATCTCCATCATTCATACAACTGGATTTGTTAAAAAAAACACCAAACAAGCAAAACCAAACATCCCTAACAGACAGATGCACACAAGTGTATGGTGTCATCTGAGAAGTACTGATGGATTCTCATAAATAAGAGAAGAATCCATCTATCTGGAAATGTCCAGAGGAGTTAGGGTCTCCTCTGGGCCACGATCATGTCCTGACACACTGAGCACACCAATCTGACCAAGTCCCACTTGAGGTGCAAAAAGCCATGGAGAGGGGCAATCCCTTGGATCTCACATGGACTCTGTGTCTCCATCATCAGCAAAGAGCAGTTCCTCCAGCGGTCTGGCACCTCCAGAGCAACCACAGTAGGCAGGCAAGCAGGCAGACTGTACGCTAAGCACATTGCCATACCAAGGGCACACCAGGATTTTGAAGCCTGTTTTGCAGTAATCACTGCAAAACATAAAGGAAGATAGGGGTTAGACTAGATGACCTTTAAAGGTCCCGTCCAACCTAAACTATTCTATGATTCTATGACATACACCTCTTTGAACAAACACTTTGCACAACACTGAGTTGCCTGCACATCCTCCTTCTGCTCTTTTCACAAGTTTCCTTTCTCTTTGCTTTTGTCTTTTTCTCCCCTGTGCACTGCTATCCTTACTGAGTCTTGGCTGTTTGCTTTCAGAAGCATTAATGACTAATGCTCACACGAGCTCCTAACAACGAGCTCCTCCTTTGGTGGTGTGAGTCAGCTGCAGCCACAGTAAAACCCTCTTGGATCATCCTGGCTAGACTAGACAGACGTGCAGGCAGTTCATCAACACAGGCAAGTCTGTGATCTGTCAGGGTGCCCAGAGGTAATAATGAAAACGGGGACTGAATTATGAAAGTAGAAATATTGCTTGGAGATCACATTGTCATATATTCCTAACACGCACTCCAAAGAACAAAAGCATCTGGAAAACCTGTCCACAGTGGCACACTTTTGTACACCACTACTGCATAATAAGAATGTATTTTTCCATCACCTGGCATAAACACAAACCCACAGCCTGTTGTCAGCTCTCCGTGAAAGCCTGTTAGATGGAGGCACTAAATCTGTAGAAGCTTTACCTTGTAAATACCTTCTGAGTAATTTGCAACTGCAGCTCATTGCTGTGGGTAATTCACAGAATCACAGAATCACCAAGGCTGGAAAAGACCTTTAAGATCATCAAGTCCAGCCTGTGACCAACACCACCACATCAGCCAGACCATAGCACTAAGTGCCACATCCAGCCTTTCTTTGAACACATCCAGGGATGGTGCCTCTACCCCTTCCTTGAGAAGTCCATTCCAATGTCTAATCATCCTCTCCATGAGGAAGTACTTCCTAACATCCAACCTAAACCTCCCCTGGAGCAGCTTGAGGCCATCCCCTCTTGTCTTGTTGCTGGTTGCCTGGAAAAAGAGCCCAGCCCCCATCTGACTACAACCTCCCTCCACGTAGTTGAAGAGAGCGATAAGGACCCTCTGAGTCTCCTCCAGGCTAAACAACCCCAGCTCCCTCAGCCTAATGTCCATTACAAGGTCATATCCTACTTTTTCAACCTAGACAAGACAGAACCCATGTTGTCCAATTGACTGGATGCAGTGGGGCTCCTTGTATTCAAATCCTTTTTCCTTCTGTCTTTTTTTTTTCCTCCCCTGCCACTTAACAGGTTGTTATGGCTGGAAACACAACTTGCTTATCTGTGCAATGCAGTGAGGCAAATGAAGGCTTTCATTATATGCTGGATATCACTCTATTCAAACCTACTCAAGTAGCTTCCACTTTACCTTCCCTTTAAATTAAAAGTTCTTCCCAACTAATCTGTGGGTTTTATGACAGGAGGAAGATGGACAGCCAGCCTTGACACAGGGGAACCATTTCAATAGCTACAGACATATCAAGAAAGTTAGTGATCACAAACCTCTCTGAATTTGACTATCAAAAATTCATTAGACAATTGCAATAGTTCAAGAACACAAGTGCCCAAAAGCAATCTCTTTAAATGTTTCATACAGAAATATGAGAGATAAGAAGACTGAAGAGCCTGACATTGCTATTAAAGAACTTGATTCTTCAACCCCATGGATTTCTATCAGCACTTGCAGAAGCTGTCTTTCATGTGAATTACTTGCATGATTTATTCACTCTGAGCAGCACCTGCTAGTGCCTGGCATGAGTGCTAATAAACGTCAGTTAATATTGCAAAATATGGCCCTGCATTATAAATTGAGAACTGTAGCACATTGACAGAATTTACTTTAGCTCCAAATTTCTTACCCAGCTGAAACTGCTACAGCCATTGAACAGCCATTAAAAACCCACTCAGAGTTTATATTGCCTTACTGTGGCAACATTCCCAGGGGTTTCGACCTGAACAGTGATTCAGGATCTGGCTAACTGAGAGATTTAGCTCAATAATGATTCAGAGGATGAATCTGATTTTACAGTACTGAATAATCAGAGGAACTACTGAGATCAATAGAGTTAGCCAGGAATAATAAAAAAGAGAGCAGGATAAAAACAGAATCCAAATTAGCTTATAGCAATATTTCAGAAGAAGGTTCATATCAAATAACATAAACATTTTTTATTAATTAAGGTAATGACATATAATAAGGTTATGCCATTGTTGGATCAGTGTGGTTTGACTATGTTTACCAGAGTGGTGACACTTGCATGTGGAACAGACATTCTGCTCTTCCTAGGTGCAAGTTTTGAAGGACCTCCACTACTGATTCAGGTAAGCGCACAGAAAAGACAATCATATCTGTAGGATAATGTGACCCACTAAAGTATCTGTTTTCTCTGCTACTAGGAAATCCATTTTCCCTTTCCTTTCCTTTCCTTTCCTTTCCTTTCCTTTCCTTTCCTTTCCTTTCCTTTCCTTTCCTTTCCTTTCCTTTCCTTTCCTTTCCTTTCCTTTCCTTTCCTTTCCTTTCCTTTCCTTTCCTTTCCTTTCCTTTCCTTTCCTTTCCTTTCCTTTCCTTTCCTTTCCTTTTCTTGTTAGTAACTCTACATCTACTGACAAACGTTGCATAGTCACCTTCCTTGGACCATTTTGAATTACCACACCTCTCTCCAAGGAGCTGCAGACCTCAAGCTAAACCCCACTAATGCCCAGAATGTTGCTACAGATGCTTTGGGCACAGGTGATGTCTCCAGGTGATGTCTCCAGTTGCACTATGACAAGAGGGAAAGCTACAGGCTACCCTGCACCCAGGGCAAGAGCACCAAGACTGTATAATTCTGACTTACATCTACAGCCCAGAAGCTCCTGTGAGACAGACAGTAAATAACCCCAGTGTTTGGTGCATGCAGAATGCCCAGTAGGGAACTGCTGGCAAAGCATGAAGCAGTTTGCAGGGAAGAACATTTCTGCCACAACCACTTTAAAGCCTTTTTTGCTAAGGCAATAAGCACATGCCCAGACAGGACAGACAAATTAGGGAACCCATTGTCTTCTAGAGAGGTGAAAAGGTGTGGAAATGAAGTTGTTGTGTTTCCCTCCACATGTGCAGAGCACAAAGGGGATGAAGGCCCTCGAGGGCCCTAAGGGGGCACTGGAGGGGTGAGCAAGGTGGCATCACCCAGCTCTTGCCCACGAGAGGGAGGATGCTGGGGTTTGTGAGGCACAGAGCTCCCAGTGCCTTGCCCAGGGAAGGTCTGGTCTCTCACACATTTCTCATCACAGCCACCACCCCTACATATGTCTACATTCACTAACATTTTTGAATTTATGACCATTTTGATTTCCTTGGAGAGCCCAAAGTATGTGTCTCTAATGACTGCTCTTTTTTTCTTTCTTTCTTTTCTTTTTTTACTTTAAAGCTACAACAGTTAGAATCTTCTAATGAGAGTTTTAATTGGCTAGTGAATTAAATACGAGATGAAGTTAACTATTCATACTGGCAATGGAATTCCAGAGGTTTAGGATTTAAAATTTGTTGTTGTTGTATTTATTTAAATTTTCTCTTCCCTATTGCATCTTATTTCTTGCAGTTGTTCACCAGTTCCATTATTTTCAGCTTTTTAATTTCAGCTGGCAGAAACCCCACCCATAAAACAGCACATAATATTTCTGAAAAAAAAAAAGATACCAAAATGCATAGAGAAATGTACATACAAACACAGACACACAGAGCCGTGTAGTAAGAGCAAAAAGAAATTGTCTGCATAATTGGATCTAAAACTGGTAGGAAAAAAAAATATAAAAAATTAATATTGTGGAAAGGCAATTAAGAATTTTGAGGAAAAGAACCCTGATTAATTAACTGCAAATTATAAGTATTACTTTGAATTGCTCTGTACAGAACAGTATCAAATTACTAATTATCCTTGCCCACTTTGTTCAAAGATCATGAACGTGCATTTTAATTTACGCTGGAGCAAGCTAAATACACTGAGAACCAGCATGTAGAACTTTGCAGAAACCACTGGGGATGAGGGGAACCTCCCCCATTACCATATAAATGACATGCACAGAGTTACAAATGACACTCACTAGAGCCAGCTCGTTTTGTTCCTTAGGTTGTAGGAGGCAAATACCGGAAATTATAATAAAACTTATAACCTACAGGATAATAAACGTAACCCGGACCCCTCAAATCCCCATCTGGCAAAGATAATTTTGTCTGCTGTTTTGTGCTGATTAAGGGTGGCTTTGGGAAAAAAAAATAAAAATGCCCTCCCTTTTTCCCCTCTTTATCTGTTGGATGTAATGGAAGGATGGAGATGGCTCCATCTTTATCTGCCTATCAGCTCCCAATATCTAATGTAGACAAATCTTCATTTCCAAGGCTCTACCTTTAAACACTTCTTATTTAGTATCTTAGTATCAGGGACAGTTCCCACATCTAAAAGACTGATTATAGCTGCTCCTTTTCCCATCAGTATATTTTTACCATGACACCCACAACATTAGCAGTGCTGCTGTGCTGAGGTCAGGGCTGACCAGTATCTCTCTATTCCCTGCAGCAGCCTGGGGACTGGGGCTGGTTTTTTTTGGGAATGTTTTCTTAGCACTAGGCACAGCCAGGCCATAGGACATACCAAGCTGGCAATTGCTTTCCCACCACATAACTCTGAAACGTATGTTTTGAAATGCCTCAGAATGTTCAGATGTCAAGCATCATCACATTGCAAAGAAAATCCCATCATCCTTACTGAGTAGGACCAGAACTGCTGGGTTGTACTCCTTGCCCATTATTGTTTATCACTAAAAAAAATAAAAGTAAAAGTAAAAATTTCTATGTCATGTTATTCCTGGTGCACCCAGATGTGGGTTATGCTCAGAGAGGCCAATTTTAATATACGTTGTCCTTTCTTTCTAAGCTTTCCCTGGATGCCAGTCATCTTTCCATGGTAACCTTCCCCTGGAGAACACATCTCTTTGGGCTGGCTGAACATCCCTTCCCACTGATGGTGTGTGGCTGAGGCAGTCCCTGAAGTGGCTGCTCTCCCCTGCTCCTACAGGGATAGAGACCTGGGCGATGGAACATCCATCAGAGAAGAAGGCTGTGATTTGCTCTTTGGGCTCCTTCTGGGTGACATTTCACTGTCATTCCTTCCAAACCTTGAAGATTGTGTGCTCCAGTCTGTGGCTATAAATCCCAACAATGTTGTTGGCACATTAAGAGTGAGGTTTCATCTTCATCAGACGTAGCAGGATTCCACCAGGATGTGCAAACACTCAAGGCATGGTTACATCATGATTACACAGATTTTTATTATCTTTCAGCGTGAAGAGCATTTCCTTAGGGAGTGCTAACAGGATGTCTGGTTTCTATTTTGCAGATCTATGCTCACAAACTGGGAAAGAGACTATGATATACTGCTGTAAACACAACCACCTGGTTGACTAATTGCCGGTAAATTATCTTTCTGAGCCTTGTGTGCTCTGAGAGCTGGGTTAGTGCAGTTTTAAGTCCAAATCCATAAGTGGTATAAATTAGGTATCTAGTTATACACCCTAGCTCAGGATCCAGTTCTTGTTTTTCAATGTAATATAAAGAAATGTAACAGTGTTATGCTTGTCTCCTAAGGCCTTATGTGTTTGCAGGAATCAACTGCACTCCTTCCATACCTGTGAGCGCACTACATGATTCATTATTTTCCACTTGAAACCAAAGAAGGATGTTTACTCAGGAAAACTGTGCAGCCAAGCAACTATTTTATGCTTTCTCTCCTGTTTCAAGTGGTCAGCAAAGTGCACACTGTTTTCGTTCATCTAAACTACAAGTTTAAAATCCAGACAGGAGAAGTGACTCTTCAGGTACATTTTAGCTGCTGCACTGAAGGCAAAGGGCTAGTTTCTCCTCCTAACCCTATCTCAGCTGTGCTTCCAAATGCATGCTTTTCCTAGAGGAGAAGATCAGGTTCAACATGGGACAGAGCTGGACAGTCTCTGGATGTCCCCGGAACTTTATTTTGCTGGAACCAAAACCAAATGTTTTGTGATCTCCTGTTTACTCCCAAGCACTTGGTGGACTTGGATTCCCAATTTCTAGACAGAGCAAGCAAACAATCCATGCAGGTGAACATCAGTTCTGGGAGGCAACAGAAAGGCTGGCTGGTTTAACCCTGATATGCTTAGTCAGGGACAGTGCTTGGGCTTGAGCAACATGGCTACATCCACCATGTTGCTGCTTCCCTCCTCTCCCAGGGAAAGGAATTGTGCCAGGACTGGATTCTGATGTGGCCCCTTTGAAGACTCCAGGGGATGGAGGAAAACATATGTCTTGGCTTCTCAAGTCTTCAAGCAACTTTCCTTCAGGCTGAGGCACCATTCAGCAGTGCTGTGCTGCATGATCTGCTCATTAAAGATTAGCTCGGGCCTTGGCAATGAGCAGATCATGTCCTACAACACTTTGGGATGGCAGCTCACACTAGAATAAAATTGTTATGTCTGCATTTCTGTCTTACTACTCCCACCTCTCATCTGGCACCGCACACACTCTGCTAACAAAGGCAGAACGACCCCAGTAAAGTTATAGTTTCTCTTTTTTTAGGGTTATTATTCTGTCCTGTGTAATTTTAAATCTCACAAAAGCGCTGAACCATTCCTGACGTATGCCAGGCTTCCTTGGTTCACTGTTCGCCAGGTCAGCATCCAATTAAAATTCTTCTCATTAGCAAGGTCAAAATCAGATGCTCAAAATTCAGAGGCAGGCTTGTAAACAAGAGATACCCCATATGGGGACTTGTGGTGTTCTCAGTCAAACAAAATGATATTTTAACTGAGTTTAACATTCCCCAAAAAGGGTTTTTTTTTAAAAGGACCATAAACTCACAAATGTGCAGAAGTGAACTTCTTGTTCATCTCAGTGCATTGTCACTTGAGCTGTACTAGAAGAAGGATGCCAACTCCTCCCACTGCTGCTCCAGGTCTGGTGTTCACCAGCAGTGCCCATGAGCCAGAGCAGCAGCTTCACTGATGGACTTGGCTACAACAGGAACATCCACAAAGAAATTCCTAAACTGCTCCCTGCTCCATAGTGCTGGACCACATCAGCTCCTTGAATCTTCTCCTGACCACCCCCCGTCCCATCAGTTTATTTCTATCTTCAGTAGTTGGTGAAATCTCCACAGTTGTTTCAGGTTCCAAACATTAGAGAAGAGCACTAAGAAGCAAAAAAGGATGGTAAAACACCAACAGTGGGCTGGAAAATTACTTCTCCAGAGTATCATTGCCCATGATATAATCTGGGCAAAATGTGCTAAATCACAGGAGCTTTAGACTCATCAAGAACCACCATACATAAAGATCTTAGGGTGACAGCGGGTGTTGGGAGGAGAAGGGTAGAAAGGAGGGAAGGAAAAAAAAAACCACGACAATTTTAAAGCACCATAATTAATCCTTTCTCTTCCCAAATGCTGCAAGTTTGTGCCGGGCCTCTAAGGGGCAGCACAGCCTCAGTTACTGCTCCTGAAATCATTAAGCTATCGAGGGACACAGCTCTTACCTCTTGGGCTGTTCTCACGCTTTCTAGCCTGCAGCTGGTACAAGACAACAGTCTCCAGGTTAGTATGGGTCAGTTCAATAATCAAGTGAAGTTTAATTTTTTAAAATGAGATACTGAATCTTTTAAGCCATCTCTGTGCCGACTGTCTGAGGCAGAGACTGGAAAATCAAAGCAAATGCAATAAATACAATGATCTCCAGATAATTCCAATCAAGTAAGACTTATTTTGGTCTGTTTCAGACTGTTGCCTTCACTTTAGAAGCACAAACATAATGGTTTGCTTTTAGGAGCTGTTTCTCTTTTTTTCTTCAGTTCTGTTTCTTACCAGTTTCCCAAATCTTTAGCTATCTTGAAAGCCTCTTTTAAAGAATTGTTTTTGATCTAGTCTTACACAGGAGCAAACCAATGCTGCTTTCTCCTCCCCTGCTATTGTTGTTAAATCAAATACAAGACAATGACTCAACTTGGAGGAAAAGCAAACCTAATGTAGGAGGCAAATGCTTGTGAGTCATATGTATGAAAAGGGAAGGTCTGAAGTGATTTGCTCCTATTTTCTGGGATTTGTTTTCACATAAGAGTCCATTAGCCCCTCCATGGCACAGAGCAGCTTTAACAGCAGGCATTTGCCTTCTGCATGTAGGGTATCCCATGGGTTGGCAAGGCTCCTGCTCCTGTTGAAATCACTTGGGACCAGCCCAGCCTTCTGGTGTGGTAACTCACTTAGACACATCTCTCCTGTCCTGCATCCCCCATGTCCTGTGACCAAACCTGAAGGGGACCTGCCAGGGGTCTGTGCCAGAGGTGATCCCAGGAACGTGCTGAGAAAGGACAGATCTGCGTTTTCATGTGATGCTCTGCATTTTATTTGGCAACTAGTGGCCAAGGTGAGACTTTCACCTCATTTTTGTGTCCTAATTTATCTCAGCTAATCTAAAATCAGGTTGAAAATTGTGCCTCAGTTTGCCTGTTTCTAAAAAAAGGGTAATGATTCCTGTTCTACCAGGTCATTATGTAAAATTTTATTAATTGATAGTTGAAAAAGGCATTAAGACCAAGACAGAATAATTGCCTCAGTGAAGGTCATAATTAGACATGTACCAAGAGGTACAGCTGACCATCATCTGTGGTGCTCATTTAATTTCATTCTTGTATTTTAGCTACCAGTGTGTGGATGCTAAGGAGGAGAGTTCTCCTTACAAAGGAAACCACTGTATTTAGCATGAAGTTCAAACACTTAGTTACACTGACACCCAAACAACCCCGTGCAAGTGATGTAATACACATTAGAGACAAGAGAAAATGTTCATGCTGCACCAGAGTACAAGAAATGAACCTTGCAGTGGAGCTGGATAGACCTCCTGAAGTGAGGCCATCAGCAATCCCTGGCTGGGGAGGGTTGTGCTGGAGAAACTTGCCCAGCTCTCCCTGGCTGTGGGTCAGCTCAGGGGCCAGCGTTAATCTGATCAAAAAGGGGATTGTGAAAAGCTCATCCAACTCAGGCCGTGAAATCATGCTCTTGAATCCTAATAATTTCTACAGCAACCAGTTATCATGTCATGAAGAATTACAAACTCAAGTTGAGGGGGGAAAGAACAAGCTGACACACTTTTGTAAATCCCAAATCCCGCTTGAGGCAGAACTGGAAGACTTCCCATCTGAAAAATAATTGTGTTTCTGTAGAGTATGCTCTAAAAAGTTTTTTGCAAAACACTAAGGCTCATACTTCTAAATATGATGGACCTGGGAAGTAGCTCAGGATTATTAGAAGAATTTGAGAAAAATCAAAATTAATGCAGAAACTTCGGAGACGATTTCAAGAAGACACGCAACCGAATGATGGATTTTTGTACTCATAAAAGCTTAAAAGTGATCTCATTTTAAAAAGAGATTTTTTTTAAATCCTTTTCTGCACTCTGCTCACTTTTCCACTGAATATTTTATGCAACTGACTTTTGAATTAAAATTCAAGTAAAAAAACCAAACAACACCAAACACACCACCAAAAAAACGATCGTACACACTAATCAAAAGCAAAATGGGATTGAATCTCACATTGCTTCTTTCTAATCAAGATGCTATTTGCATACTATTTTTTTTTTTCAACAAATCATGCATATTTCTGTTTGCAGCACTCCTGTTCTGCATGACTCTCGGTAGCTGTAGCTCGCCACAGTCTGACCACATGGTGGCAATATAACTTCCACTTTCCTGCTGAAGAGGTGAGTTGATTTCTCCTTTCTCCAATTCTTCCTTACTTCTTACTCACTCTGATTATTATATTTGTAGGTGGCAATTACAGTGTTCTGAGTTTCTGCTTTCCATTTCCTCTATAAATTTAATATAGTATTGTTGGGTTTATTTTTCAAGTAAACTCTGCAACATTTCCAAGGACATTAAACCCTGTTATACAAGTTTTTCTTTCAGCTAATGCAATATTGCATGTTTCTCTGATCTCTAATGAAGTTTGGAGGATCACTCTTGAATTATTTCTTTCTGCCAACGTGCATTCATGTCCCTTCTGTATTAACTCTTTCCCTCCAAGATAGTACCTCTTTCCTTTAGTCTATTTTGCTTTTGCTGTTGTTGTACTACATAAGTCAGTGGAAACGCTCAAAAAGAAACAGACTTATGAAGCAAAACTCAGAGAAGTTTAAGGAGCATGTCCAAATTCTCCTAATTGTATAATTTTGCTCTGGATCTAATATATAAATCATGGTATTGTACCTAGTAAATGAGACTGTAATTATGAATTTTACATCTACTTTCCTGGCACAGTTGCATGAATCGTGGGAATTAGTTTTCTATTAGACTATAATTCAAACACACTGCCTGACAGACTGCAGTGGTTGCCCTTTGCTGTATGATAAGTACCAGGTGAGACAATAAGTGAAAGTTTTCCCAGAGCAGCTTACATCTGTACAGCCACTATGGTTGCAAAAACCTCTAGAAGACCTAGCTACATCACAGGAAATTTTATGGATAAAAACACTTGATAGTTTGCTTTGGTACTGTATGATCCCTTTCCTCTCCCTAAAATCTCATATATCCTTTAAAAGTGAAAAGAGATTCCTTCAAAATCCACAATTAAGGAAATTGTTAATAAAAATTTAAGTAATTCCAAATAAATTACAGTATTTAGCTCTTAGCAGCATTTTGTGTTGCCATGCTGCTTGATGTGACTCAAAACAATAGACTAAAATATTCCAGTGTAATTCCAGCGTAATGCAAGAATTTTCACAGTCTTAAAACTTATTATGGCTAAGGTTTAGGGCACAATAAATTTTCAGTCATTACCCAGAACAAGGAAAAGGGTAAAAAAATGTAGTCTAATAATAATTTTCTGGTATGCAAACAATAACTTGTCAAGCTGGCAGCATCGGCTGGCTGAAGTGTGATCATTCAGCACCAAGATGACCCAGGAGAACACAGAAATGTCCATGACCCCTTTAGAAGAACTGGTAAGAACAGCATCAAATCCAGCTCTACATGGCCCAGCTGTGCTGTGGAAGTATGTTTTGAAGTAGGAAACCCAGTTTGCAATGGGAAGCATGAAAAGCAGGCAAAGAGGCTGGGGAAAACATCAGTTGTTGCTTCTGTTCTGGCTGGAGGCTGCAGAGCTGAGCAGACGTAGAAACACCGGTTTATCCCTCAGTCTTACTCTGCTGTGGTAGTTATGGCCTTGGTGGCCAATGGTCACAATGGTCACAAGGTTTGTGACCCACCTCCAGACCCTGAGAAATCACAGTGGACATGGGTGAGGGCTGCAGGGAGGCAGGAGCAGGGTGCCAGGTCAGAGCAGTGCCTGCCTTTGTTTGCTGTGGGTTTGAAGGAAAACATCTCCCATTGGTTACTGTGTGGCTCAGTCCCTGCAGAGCTCAACCCACATTCCAAGACCCCAGGATGTGATTAAAGGTTTCTGTTCTCCACCTGGATTAGGTTCCTGCTGTCCCATGAGCATCTGTAAACAAACCTCTGCAGCCTGCCCTGCTGCAGGAGTTGGTCGGCAGTTGGTTCCCCAGCCCAGCATTGAACAGCCAATGCATACCTGGCCACTTGTATTTTAATACTTACCTCTCTGAAAGTTTTAACATCATCTTTAAAAGATGGTATTTTCCTCCACTTTTCTAATTACTTTTAATCTGTGGCAGAGTTTCCCCTGTAGACCTGTACCCACTGAAAACCGGAAAACAGCTGGTGCAGAACTACACCATATGGTAGTTACTTCTAGCAACATAAACTAATTGAGTGTTGAGGGTGATATACTCCTTGGATGCTTTATCTTTTAGAAACTGATGGTGTCAATCTGATTGCTTTAAAGATCTGCCCTAGTTCTTCACTTCTGATCCAGAGAAAAATCCAGGTAGAGTCACCTCCATGTCCTGGTTGGTATCAACATTGCAGTCACCACTGGGCTTCCTTGCCCCACTTTGAAAAATACAGGGTACTGTAACACCCATATCCCTCATGTACTAAAGGTCCCCCATCTCTGTCCAGTGGAGAGCGGGCAGCAAGAAACACTGGTCCAAGAGGCTTGTTTTCCCAGTTCCAGAACCTGAGCATGTCAGTTATTGACCTTCATGCAACGTGGAGCACAGCTAGGAATACTGAAGGTCACTTTTCACATACAAGTACTTATCACAGAATAGAAACATAGAATGGTTTGGGTTGAAAGGGACCTTTAAAGGTCATCTAGTCCAATCCCCCTGCAGTGAGCAGGACATCTTCAACTAGATCAGGTTGCTCAGAGCCCTGTCCAACCTGACCTTGAATGTTTCCAGGGATGGGGCATCCACCACCTCTCTGGGCAAACTGCTCCAGAGTTTCACCCCTCTTATTGTGAAAAATAAAAAAATCTTCCTTATATCTAGTCTAAATCTACCCTCTTTCAGTTTAAAACAATTACCCCTTGTCTTACTGCAACAGACACTGCTAAAATGCGCCCCCCCCCCCCCCCCCCCCATCTTCCTTATGTGGCCCCTTCAAGTGCTGACAGGCCACAATAAGGTCCCCCCAGAGCCTTCTTTTCTCCAGGCTGAACAGCAGCAACTCTCTCAGTCTTTTGTCACAAGACAGGTGTTCCAGCCCTCTGATATATTTGTCAAGAGGTCCCAAGAGGTCCATGTCTTTCCTGTTCTGGGGGCCTCAGAGCTCCTGCTTGTTGTGCTGGAAGAAACAGTGACCTTCTGCTCTGTGGGGGCTCTTTGTCCCCTCCAGCCCTTGGCAGCCCTTCATCCTTAGCATTTCTGGGGTCACTACCTCCTCGGCTTTTCCTTTCAAAGATCTACTCCGACCTGTGTCTGCTTCCACCTGGGATTAGTATTTAGGGTTGTAGTTCTTTAACTGCACTTCGCACACACAAATTATGAGTTGGTTTCCGGCATTATTTCTGATATTCTTTTGATTTTACTACTATTACACAACAAGGGATAGGCCAACTCTCCAGTGTGAATAATTTCTCAGCAGAATTTTCTTCTCTTTCATGTAGCTTTTGCTTGTTCCAATTTGGAGAGAGTACATTTATTTTTGCTTTTTTAATTTCTTATGGCACATACTTTTATTCAGGCCAAGGAGCAGTGAGACAAAGAGGACTGCTATTTAAACAGCCTGTAGTTCTTGCACTGGCCCCTCAACTTCCATAAGCATGTCTGCACCAAAGAAGAACTGGTACATCAAGAAAAAAAAACTACAGAAATTTACTTTTCAGGTCAAATTGATGGAATTATGGACCAACAACAGATTTCTATGGCTACATTGGATTGTGTTTTTCTGTTGTTTTAATTGATTTGTGATTGCAGCACTTTACAAATATTAAGCTTGGTTGTTTTCTTTAAACATGGTTTTCAATATAAGTTCCTGGACACTCACAGAAGCAGAAAAACACCAATTTGCCTCAAGGGAATTATGGGGCAAACATCAATTTATCATGACAGAGAGCTCCATTCCCTACACATATCTTCTACAAGCAGGTTATGTGTATTTACCCTGTTGTGCATAAAACCAAATATTCTGTAACATCTGAATTCCAAAAGCTTCTACAGCGATTTTGTAATCTCAGAGCCAACATATCTAACTGCAAAGAGAACAGCAAAAGCTTTTTATAAATCATATAATAATACAACATAAAATCATATAACCGTATGTCTAGAAGAAGCCCAAAGCAACCTTCTAATCCCCTCCTTGCACTGAGATAGGATTGATGTTTATCTCAACAATCTATGACAAAAATCTATCTAACTCACTTTTAAAAAATCCCAAAGGACAGTGAACCCTACAGTATCCCTGGGCAACAAGCCCTAGCAGATATATTTTCCCCAATATTAATGTACATACTTTATGTACAAATTAGCCCCATTTATTTTAATCTTCTGTAGCATTCTTACAGCATTCTACAGCCTGAAGGACTCTTCTGTCACAGCCACAAAGCTCAATTCTACCGACTTGGAAACTGTGACTTTTTATTTTATCTACAATGAACCTGATCACCTAAATGCATTCTCCATGTTTTATCACATCAGACTCTGTAACATTGTTGTTTGTGGGTTTTGGTTGGTTGGGTTTTTTTTTATGTTGTGGTGGTTTTTTTGTTTGTTTGTTTTGTTGTTTTTGTTTTTCCCCTGGGAATAACGTCCATTTAATATATCTCCTTTGCTACAAATATTACAGCAAGACCCTCACATTCAGCACCCTAGTGCAGATCCAGAGGACCACCATTATCTTCCAGGGAGTTAGTCCAGACTTCAGATTAGCATGGCATAGGTGAAAATCTATTCTGAAGTATTTAAAGCGCTTATATACTAATTAGTTATTAAAAATACCAGCATAATCACAAAATGGGGACACAGATCTCCAAGGCAGTATTTCACCCAAGGCTACTGTAAATGACTTTGGTGTCAAGAAATAGAACTAAGGAACTAGCAGAAAACCCTAACAGCTCTGTTATACAACTTTTCATATAACGTTTTTTCAGAAGTACTTGAATCTGTGATACAACATCTATTCAGATACCTACCAGGTGCTCTTTCACATTCTGATACTCTTTTACATATTTCATTTGACAATTTTTACATTTTTATTCACATACTCTTGCTTAAGTAGAACAGTAGTTAACTAATTGGGTTTAATATGGTTGCAAGCTGGGAAGCTCTCTTCTCACATAAGGTAATTGAAGAAGTAACTGTATCCCTGACAAAGCAGCAGCAGTAAAATAATAGAGGAAAAGAGATCCTACCACAGCAGCTGGTAAAATTTTGTGGGAAGCTGCACATCTCAACTAAATCTGCAGAGATCAAAAGATTTAGTCTGGATTTAAACTGCTATAACTGAACACAATTTGTGCTCTCACATTTGCTATATAGACTGCAAATCTGTTTTCTGCAAATCTTCTACGTTTCAATAATCTCTTTAATCACATAGCCAAGCAGACCTGTGAGTGACCCAAGTCACTCACAAACTGTTGTAATGCAGGTGGATGTTGCCTTATCTTACACGATCAAAATACTGGCAACAGTGGAGTATGACATCTTTACTTTTACTATTATCTCAACTACATAGAAATCATCCAACGATGATTGGATGATTTCATCTAACAAAGAAACAATGTCAACCAGCAAAGAAGTAATTGCAAGAGACTGCATGGAACTACAAGGGACTAGCTAAAATATTACAAAACAGTTCAGACTTATTTAAAATCTTTCTTCTGACTGTGACCAGGCTGTTATTATACTTGGAAGCACAGCACTTAATTCTAGAAAGGAGATTTTTCTTTTCCCTTATCAGCCTGAGCTGAGCTAGCATTGAGGTCCTGCCTCCAAGCATGATGCCAAGAGAAGCATTGAGGCTCAGAGCTCTTCCTGAAGAAATGTCCTTTTAAACAGAACCTCTGTAAGAGAAGACTGCAAGCTTCAGTGCAAACACCAACAAGCTCACTTGCTGAACAGCTCTTGATGTAGATTACAGGCAGGCACTTCCTGACCAGCAACATCAGGATGGACATCTGGCTTCCTTCCACCACCCCAAGGAGGTCACTGACCACGATAAATAACAGTCTGTTTTCCTTCCAAAAGCTATCCAGAAGCCTGAATAATGATCCAAAAATTAGAGGATGACAGGTGTTGGGTTTGGCTGGCAGCCCCTTCCAAACAACCTTCTGCAGAAAGGGAAGGTTAAATACTGGGCTAGAGCTGGCAAGGTTTATTGTGGTGCGGTGCTGGACTTTGAAGTCAGTCCAGATAACAGTACATTTTTAAGTTTTCAGGAGCTTGCTGATTTCTAGGCAGGCATTCACAATGTGCATTGTAAATGGTTCAATTTTCCTTGACCTTAGCCAACTGAGAAGGGCCAGGAGCCTGTTCCCAAGTATGCAATCCATACTGTGAACCTCCCTGTGACAGGGGAACCTCCGCCAAAGGAGGAAGCTGAAGGAATTTCTACCAAACCACTCATGAAATGACCAGGTGAAATGAAAGGCTGTCTTTTTTCCTCTGCTTTAAAGTGGATAAGGCAAAATAATGCTGCATCTAGTCGATCCTCCTTGCCACAGAGCTATTTACAGTGCAAATATCCACTTCAAATACATGTCTGAGTCAAAGAGCTGCTCTTCATTCTTATTTTGACTACAACTGAAATGGCCAAATTTTACACATGTTCAGTATAAATGAACATGCAAATAAAGGAAAAATAGACACCTACTTTTTCAATAGGCAGCTAAATAATGGCTAACTGGGAACTGTAAAGCCCCAAGTGCTGCACAACAGCTGCATGTACTGAATGGGCAATACTCAATGATGTCCAATCTGCAAAACAGAGGAATGCTTTCTATTTTATTATGGTGACAATATCACTGAAGCACCACACTGGCTTTGCTACTTTTGCTGAACAGACACAGAAATGAAGGAACAAATTCCATGTGAATTCCTCAAAAGCCCTGAATAACATCAGCACATACCTGAGGACAAATGTGATTTTTAGACTTAGGGTGTTTTTGCGGCACTATATGAGGACATTTGCCAGTACAAGTGTTTTCCTACCCACCCCTTCCTCATCCTTTTAGCTCATAGGAGATGTGTAAAACTGCAAATTTATCCCATTAGAGGTGGGCCCATGCCAACCTCATGAAGTTCAACGAGGCCAAGTGCAAGGTCCTGCACATGGGTCAGGGCAATCCCAAGCACAAATAGAGGTTGGGTGGAGAACGGATAGAGGGCAGCCCTGAGGAGAAGGACTTGGTTTATAGGAAGATCAACATGAGTACCTTAAGAAATTCAGTGATGACTCAGCCTAATTCTTCCTCTCATCCTCCTCCACCAGATCTTGGAGCTACTAGTTACTGGGAAAGGTTAGTCCTACACTGTGAAATATGAGGGTATCTAATCTTCTCCAGTGACACTGAACAGGAGTTTTAGCAGTTACTTGCTTTCAGCATAATTATAAATGTCCCTTTCAAAATTCAGGTATAATTTGATCATCAAAGGCCCTGTTTCCAAGCAGAAGTCCAGTGTTCTCATATTATACAATGAAAAATTGAACACACAGACAGATTAGGTAAGGCACTGTTTCAGCAGAATTATCTAGCATTTTCCCCGTCGTAAGGCCACTTGCAGAATCCCATGATTAATACTTCTAAACTTAAGAAATATATCTATTTCACTAGCTTGAAATACTGCTCAGAATAACTTCTTTTTGACCTGGCAGCTGCTACCAGGCATTGCACCTTGGAGACCAGCCATACATGTTCTAAATATACCCTCTGATTTTTGCGAGATGCTGATTCAATTAAGGAAGATTTTTCTTTATTACTGTGTTCTCTTTCCTCTCTTTATAAACCCTAGAAAAGGAACAGAACAACTATTAGCATGAATCAGCCAGTAGCTTTGGATGTGTAGTTCCCATAAACTCAGGGAGAGTTTCAGGAAAATGCATGTGAGGGGGAATTGGGAGCCTTTACTAGATCTTGCAGCAAAAAATTCCGCAGTCCATTGTCTTAATGACGATGACATCCTGGCCTCTCCCACCAGGTGTCACTGCGAAGTCGCAGAAGAGGATCAGTTGGTGATAACGTAAATGCAGGCAGAATGAAGATTAATAAAGGTACGAGACATCGCTGAGAAAGAGTCTCTTTTCACTCCTCTGGCTCCCTAGCCAAAAAGAAAGCATAGCAGCACGCCTGGATGTTAAGCTCAACCCAGTATTTATTTTAAATGGCAGACACATCTATCACATATTGCATTACAGATGCATGCCATAAGAGCTGGGGCTCCTGCCTGGCTGCCAGATGTGATTCTTGCTGGCGTGAGGGTGAGGAGATGTCTAGATGAGATGTCACAACCACCGTGTCAGGACTAAGTCTGGAATGCGATGCTCACTTTGAGATGATCCTTTAGAGACTCACAGGACAAACCTTTCTGATCACTCTGGCAGTGACATGAAACGAGGGAGTAACTCATGTGCAATTACTCCTTTCGTAACTAAAGTCTCTAACACCCCCCCCCAAAATATCTTGCAGACTAAGTCACAAGATAGATTCTGACGCACTACTCTTACATCTGAGGACACGTGAAGCAAAGCACAAGGAAAACCCTCAGATTCACACTCTGTGGGTGGGATAGGCCCATCCAGAGGTGACAATCCCTCCACCAGTGACAGGAGCACACACCACCATGTTGCATCCTGCTCCCCCATGATTGCCAAGCATGTGCTTAGCAGCATGCAAAGAAGATAAATAGCTCTCCAGAAGTCAAGCACCTCTATCTGCAGAGACTTGCTCAAAGGAGGTCACATCAGGATTTTAATGCAGTGCAGCCCAGGAAAGGTCCCTATCCTGCTCAGCAGAGCCAGGTAAAAGTACCCTGAGTTACCCTGCTGGGGTGTCCCTGGTCTGGCAGCAGCATGCAGCATGTAGGGAGGTCCTCCTGCCCTATCCCCCAGAATTCAGCACCACAAAATCCCAAACCAAGTGAGCTTCCAAACTCCTACACAGGGACACCACAACCTTCTCTTTGTCACTTAGCAGGACCACAGAGATGATCTCTGGCAGAGCCCCTTGCTGCCACCCTGTCTCACAACATCTGAACAGTCTTGCCAAGTGCCTGGTAGCAAATGAAGATACTTTAATTACATCATGACAGAATTAATTTCTGTTGAAGAGTGTCATAACAAAGTGCTTAAATGAAATTAATTTAACCTGTGTTTTACTTGTTAAAATATATATTACTTATATTAAAGTACTATATACATAAAAACATATAAATACACTTATCCTATCACTTTGGATGTAATTTATGCTATACCACCACTTGTTTTGAAAATATCTTTAAGCCTTATTGTTGCTAAAACAGATTCTCAAACCAACAGCAATCAAAGTGCAAACTGAAATATAAACCACTTTCCTGGTGCTATGCATTTAAATGGTTAGCTGGTTTCAACTGTAGAAATTTAAACTCTCTTTTATAGGATATCACTCCATTTTAGTACAAGCACCTATCAGGCACAGCTCTGAAAATGTTAAGTCAGACTATGAAAAGATTGTCAATGCTTATTTTAGTAATAAAAGCTATGTTTAATCTATGCTTTCATGTTACAGTAACCTATGTATCAATCTACAACCTTCCAGCTAAATGCACTAAGTAGATTAAGTTCTGATTGATGAAATGTTTTTCACTATATTATCAAAAGTCTACAGATCAGCATAAATACCTTGAAGAAATTTTTTCCCCATTGGCAGATTTACAAAAGCAGAGCTTAACTTAACTTGAATTGAAATGAACTTCTGCATTTTTCCACAGCAAAAAGCCTGTCAAATCTGCTCTGGATCTGCTCTGCTTCCGGACTAAGTAAAAACCTGTGATTAATAGTACAGTGCATCTATTCTGTCGTGACAGAAGCAATAATGTTATGAAGAAAAGTGTTCTCTCTGTGTCTACCATTCATCCCAAGAGTCAGGAGATGCCCCAGCTGGTGTCACTGCTGGGACTGCCACCTGCACGGGGCACTTTGCAGACACCTCTCAGAAGGGGTGTGGGCAATTTTTGTTGATGTGCTCTTGCCGCTTACAATGATAGACCTTAACTATTGGCTTCTTCAAACAGAAAACACCAAGATTGTTTTGTTTGTTTGTTTGTTTGTTCGTTTGCTGCATTTAGGGAAAGTGAGAAGCAGGTGGTGAGCTGTGACAGTACCTCAGCGGGCGCTGCAGGGAGGTTGGCTGATGCTACTGGAGGTGGTGAACTTCATCAACAAAAAGAGCATGCGGGGGAAGAGGAGAGCACCAACTCTGTGATCCTGTTTCAGCATTTCTCACAACTCCTTTGCAGACTATCTGCTGGTGATGGCTGCACAGATGGAATGAGATTTCTACATATGCTCAGTGTTCATCCCAGTAGCTTGCTGAGACAGTGGCAGTGCAAACAAACGTGGGGTTGAGCATCCCACCCAGCTCTGTTTGGGAGGTGGGGAAGACACGTCTGCAAACGTCAGTGGGAATAAGGGAGGAGGGAAAATAGCCCTGGGGTGGTAAATTTCCATCCTTGCTGAGATATCAAGCAATTCCAGTCAGATGAGTTTGGATTTAAAAGTTTGTTTCAGTTGATGGCACTGAAGAAAAGGCACCCAAGAAGAGGAAAGAATTTGGAGAAACAAAGGTGCTGGTAACTGTGTGCCGGCAGAGCATCCCAGCTGCTGCAAGGGCAACATGTCAGCAGCCTCACTGATGATGCCTGAATGCCCATGGACTCTGACGGGGACTGTCATCCATCTTCCAGTTGTTCTTACCCATTTACTACCATGCAATACTCCAGTTCTTCTAGGATTCCCTCCATCCATCAATGCATTCGAAGAGCTGACATCTGAACACTGCAGACCCATCCGATCCTGTGGTCCTACAGCTTGTTCAAGTATTTGCCACAAATCCTCAGTCCTGACTTCAGGCCCAGGTGTACCTCCATGAAAACTGCACAAGTGGTGCAGTGTGGGAGAAGTAGTTCAGCTTACATAGCCCAGCTCTGGATTGGGCATTGGATTCTTGGATTCACTTGGGAACATTTATATCTCAGGTTTTCCTTTGGGTCCTTCCATGCCTTGCTTATGAAGCAAGCAAACTTTTAATTTTGCTATAAACTGTACTTGAGCACAAAATGACATTTCCAAAGGGATATTCTATCCAGATTTCTGCACAATGTACTCCCTGTGAAGAGTGGGTTCAGTGGTCCTGCTCTGTACGTGCTGCTCAGAGAGGTTACCTGGCTTGGTATATCCAGACTGTATTCGATCATAGATTCATTTCTTATCCCAGCACATTAAGTTCACAAGAAAGTTCATTATAAAGGACAAACCTGAAAGTCAATGTCAGCCAAGAAATTGCCTGAGCAATCCCATAATTGAATAAAAACATGTGTCAGCAAAACACCAGTGTCATCACAGGCTTGCTGGTCACTGGCTTGACAAACTCCTGTCAGCATGGTGCTGGGTGCAAGACTCTGTGAGAAGACCTTACATACTAAATTACGTTTATCAGCTAAATACAAGTACTAATATGTTCATTTGACCTCCAGAGTCAACAGGCCTGCCCACAGCTTCAGCAACCAATTAATTAAAAAAGAAACAGTAAAGAAAATTGCATTTTGTAATTTTTCAGTCGCTCCTCTGGTTACAAAGTGCTCCACAAGGAGGAGATTAACTTGCAAATATTCTGTGGTTAGAGTGTGAACACACATTTCAATATCAAAGGAAATACTGCTATAAGATTTTCCAATCATGTTTTTGATGAGCTTGTACACCAATTTATGGGACAAGCTTCTCTGACAGCAGAAAATTAAATAATCTATTTTAATTTCCTCATTTTAGAGTCCAACAGTCCCAGCTTAGCTGTGATATAGAGTAATTTAAGGAGTGCTTCATATTTTTATGCCAATTAATGGTGAATGGCATTTTGCAACCTATTTTGTTCCATTAAGCCTCAAGAAAACTGAGAGCAGCCAGCAGGGTGCAGTTAATAGATGTATGTGGACAATTCTTTCTGTAGACTTAAGAAAAGCTTGGGACTGTGCTGGGACCTGCAAGAGGAAGCGTGATTTTAAAGGGAAACTGTGTCAAAAAAAAAGACACTGCCAGGTCACAAAACTAGGATTCTTGTTAAAATAAACTACTGGCAGCATTAGCTAGCAACAAGAAGGGGAATGAAGGTTGGGTACATGTGATATAAAAATACACGCATGTGTTATTTAAATATATTTTAATTCTGATAAAGTATTATCCTAAGAGCCTATAACATCCCCCAAAAGATCTGGGGATAGCTGGGATCACTTCCTAAGCTGCTGAGCAGGTGAGATTATTTTGCAAGCAGCTGTTCACAGACACCCAAAAGACCATTTGCCAGCTGAAAGGACCAAAGTGAATCAGTGCTCCAGCAATGACTCTTTACCCCATCAGGCCAATTTTCAAGGGGAAGAAGCCAATTACTGTGAGGACCTGTTGATTTTTAGAAAATATTTAGGTAGCAAGATCTGGGCATCTTCCAGGGCCCACCTAGTGCTGTGCAAAACAACCAATCAAGAAAAATCATTTAATCGCTTCGTCCTTTAAAATAATCCCCCTTTTCCCTCCACATTTCTGCCCTTTTTGTGATTTGAGAACTGGCACGTCTATGAGTGATTGCAGGTGCCATTAAATAATGAAGCAGTTCTGTTCATTAAAACTTGGTGATTTATTACCTTTGGACTAAGAGAAAGAAAACCAGCCTGAAAACAGAATTCTTACATCATTTCACATTATTTCCAGTCCAGCATTTCAGACAACTGTTAGAATAGCAGATTTTTCAGCTCTGTGGTCCACCAGTCTCAAGAAATGCAATCCTGAATGTCTAATTCCAGCCAGTCCTGTAAATCTAGAGTGTAACTTAAACTCATAACTAACTGTTGCCCTAAATGTCACGTCCTACCTTCGTACAGCCAGTCGCTGAGCCCATTGAAAATAACACCTTCCTTTCCTGTGGAGACCACTCGGATGGCTTGTTTCCCCACATGGGCACAGTAATAGATGTTATTCTCAAAGATAAATATCTGATTTGAAGGGAAAAAGAAAAAGAGAAAAGCATTAAGCAGTGGCTCCAGCATAGAATGTTGCATTTTGCTTTTATAATAATTGGCAGTACAAAATCACATGTCACATTGTTATAGTCTTTTGTCAAAAAAGGATTTCCACAGCTTGCTTCCAATACCATCAACTAACAGAAAGATGCTAATTTAACACAACCTGAAGCCCTGGTTCTTTGAGACAAGCTTTATTTTTCTCACTCCTGTCTTCATTTCAGAAATTGAACAGAGCAGTTAGAGGGCATGAAATGAAGAATGCCAGTGCTCAAGGTTTTGAAAAAGTAGTCTGGGACACAGTAGCTGTTTGCAGAGCTGATGTTGATGTTATGTGCTGATTGAACTGGCTACTGGAAATGGCTTTGTGCCTTCTTCCATCTGCTCCTGCTTCCTTAAACAACAGCTGGCACCTCATTAAATAAATTTGAATCCAGTTTTTAATGCAGATTCAACAAGACAACATGTGCTATTGAATAATAGCCAGTCTATGTGACTGCAGGACATTGGCCAGCAAAGCACAAGAACATTGATGTTCTGGCTGGGGAGCAGGTGCACATGCTCCAAAGACCCAAAGGGGTGTGCTAGACCTCCTGCCCTGCCCTGCCCTGTCCCCAGCTCATCTTCCTACAGGAACCAGGGTGGGTGGGACAAAGGCATCCATGGGCTCTTACCTCCCTGCCAGCATGGATGCAGCTGCCATAACCCCCTGCCCATCTTTGGAAACCTCTCCTATCCTGCTGCAAAAATCTAGTGGAATCAGGTTGCTGAACGATTACATGATCAAAATGTGATGGGACCTTGCAGCTCCTTGGGAGGGCAAGGGCAGGCCCACACCAAGGATTGCCACTGGGGACCTGAGCCTGCCTCTGCAAACCCCTGTTCACACAGCTGGTGCTGTTTTGGTGAAGAATTTATAAATATAAAATTCTTACCAATCATAAAAATTTCAATTCAGCATTGTCAGGAAAGGAGCCTAATGTAAGACTCTCAATAAACCTCCTGGTTTGTTTTTTTAAAAAAAGCTAATTTAATGCAAGTCATTAGATATACTGCTATGAGAATGTTTTTCAGAATCAGGCTGTTATTTAGATGTTTAAGATCTGATCAGCAAGCAAAACTTTAGCCAGCCATTTAAAAAAATATTGTACTATGCCACCAGTCTTCATCATCTGGTTAAATGCTTTGTCCTGTCATCAATGACACAGATACACTCCTGACCCTCCTCGCCCCAAAGTGAACTGCATCTTGCTCAAAGTAGTGCTCTTGTATTAAAAATATTTTTAAACTCCATTCAGACTACAAAGATGTATTGAACAGGGTATCAAAAAGCCATTTAGACTGAAAGACAAACTCTTAATGTAATATAGTAGACATTTACAGATGGGTTTTTATACACTCGAAGATAGTGGAATAAACATCAGGCATCTTTATGACAATACTAGGATGCAATTTCTCATGTTACACTCCTGAAAAGACAGAATTGGGAAAAAAGATTTGCTTTCAGCTTCTGTTTCACATCCTATTACAGCATGTGTTGCACCTAAAGATGAGCTGGAAAGATTCCAGAAGAAAGTATAGATCCTAATTTAATTTTGGCAGCAGTTGCAGCAAGTTTACCTAAAGGTACAAAGTCTGTCTGAAACAGGAGCTTGCTTTTATTCCTTTTAAACTAAGAAAAGCTGCATCCAATTAATATTTTTGAAAGCAAAAAAATATGTTATGAAAGATACTACATTTTTTTTTGGTATCTTGATTTTTAGTAAGCAGAGGAGCCATTAGTAAGTAGATGAGGGATGCCAAGAATTCTATGTGTTAGCTAATTTGTTATGGGATGGTTGTTGAAGCTTATATGTAAATAAAAATCAGGAAGACTAAGCACAATAAGATACTTTGGACCCAAATACCTCTGTGTCGAAGAGCCTAATGTGAAGGGGATGCTTGGGTGGGGGCTCTTCTGCAACAGGCACACAATCAAGTGGAGTTATTTAAGCCACACAACCCTTGCCCAAATCCTCCCAGCAAATGAAGGTTTTGCAATATTTTGTACTGTATTAAATTTTAAATTAATTTACAGGAAAAATAAAGAAGGTGACTTGACAACCTGTTCCTGCCTTTCTCTTTGCAAAACATTGCAGTGTTTTCTGTCTTCAACTGGTTTGTCTTTCAAAGCTTCATTGCACTAACCAGGCTGCATGAGGTACCCAGTAGCTGCAATGGAAAAATAATATAGTGCTCTGACTTGAAACCCTCTCTCATATAATTCAGAATGAAACTGCAGCACCTCATAGAGAATTTAAAATTATCCTCCTAACCACAGTGCCTTGTACCCTAAAAACGTCAACCATAATCAAGATAAAAGATAACTGAAGCAGCACAAGGAAGATTTCTGTGTCATGTATCTTATAAATTAAGAAAAAGCTTTTGAACTTCTGTTATTCATCAAAAATAAATGTCTTTGGATTACTTCAGATTCTGGGTTAGAAATGTATTAGATGATATTAAGAAATACCTATATGTTTGGGTTTTTTTATTGTTTTGCTTTTATGACATCAAAGCAATGTGTTCTATCAAATTACCACAATCCTTTCAGTTAATTAGATAATAAGAATTTTTAATAAAGAAAAATGATGTAAAAATCACTCTCACATTATTTTCTGCTTGCTTTACACAGCAGTTCTAGACTAATGTAGAACAACAGAAGGGGTCAAGCTCAGCTTTATGCGTCTCTGTACAGGAAGGAGATAAAGACCAGATCCAAACTTTTTGGTGCCTTCTCTTTTGGTGTGTATATTTCAGCAAGACTTTATCCTTGCAATATATATTCCTTTTATTATGGATGGCACCTGAGGTCCAACATTGAGCACAACTAATGGTGTGGAAAATAAACATGTGCTACATCAGGAAGAAAAGGCCATGGAATCCCATGTCTGTTTTCATCATGATACATTCAACACAGAGGAAAGAGAAGATACTCTGAAAGAAATAAGAATGGAAACATCCACGCATAGATTGAAGAGACTGAAATTGCCAACTCTATAGAACAAACATGGAAGGCCTAAAAGCTCTATAAAAATGAGGAAAAGGATGTTTTTACACTTTCATTTCTCCAAAACAGTAGGGAAATCAATGAAACACAGAAGAAAGCTGTTTAAAAATGAATACCAATATTTTCCCTAAAGAAATCAGAATGAAAGCATAGAACTTCCTTGCTATTGGATGTAACAGAAGACAAGAATTTCATTCTCTTCCTGATAAATGTTATAACAGATGCTCAAAAGATGAAATACTTAACAAAGATAACTGGAATGTCTATGGGACTAAGAGAAAGTTTTTGGTATTTTCAATGCACTCACTTAATCCCAGGATAATAGAACTCAATGAGGATTTTGCTGTTGGCTTTACGTGGCTCAGGATGTCACCTGCAACTTTCAGCATAAAATATAACCCCTTTAGCCTCAGGTATCAACAGACCACTAACTCAAGGGGGATGGGAAGAAATCCCTGCCTGTGTGCAACTTGTATTAGAACTGATTACTTTAAACCATTTGACATCCTTGAGTGGCACAACTAATATTGAAGAAAAAATACTAGACTGATTGGACCACAAGCGTGAGACAGGGGGAACTTTAAGTCAAAGATTAAATATTTATCCAGAAAGGGGAATTTATACAGCAAGGTAAATGTTTAAACAAACAAAAAAGAAACTTAATTCACTTAAAGCATACAAGAGCCTTAACAACACTGATTGGTTTAAGGAGGATTAATTTAAAATATTTTTGCAACTGCTTAAGGGCTTCTGAAATAATGTTCTCTACCAAACTGACCCAGGGTGGTATTAAGTAATTATGCTGCAGTAATTAAAATAATGGTACTTTAAAATTGATTAATTTATGGACTTTTTCAGAAATCTAATGAAAATAACTTCTTTAAGACCATTGCAAAAGTCACAATAATTATTTTGAGCAGATGAATACTATACCTGCTTGTGCAGTTGTTCAACTCACTTTCCTTCCTGCTAAAGAGGTGAGTGAAGGTCCTATTTCTTCACAGAGCAAGAGAAAATAAATTCCTGAACATTAATCTGCATTTTTACAGCTTCTATTTATTTTCCAGCTGTAGTCTGGTATTCTAAGTTTATGTTCTCTTTACCCCATCATTTTAACATGTAGAACTTGTCAAATGAATGAGCGACATCACTCAGATTTAGCATCTCCAAGCATAAAGCTAATGCCTGAATGCTTATTACTTTAAATTATTAGCACATTGTAGAACTCTGAATGTTTCCTACACATTAGAAGGCAGCCTTCCACACTGGAAGGCCAGCCCACGGGATTTAACTAGGAGGGAGAAGTTAACATGAAAAGATAGGTCATTTAACATTAAGAGCTGGTTCAACAAGAACTGGACTTGATGTGTAGACAGGCACAAAATCTTGCCTTGACCCTGTTTTAAATTCTAAATCAGTCCAAACTTCCTTGGAGGCTGAAAAAAATCAGTCACAAAATGGAAGACTCAGTGAGTGGAGAAATTTAACTACAAATCAACATGTTACTCTCATTTCATCCAGAAAAACGTACTACAGTTTGTTTGGTTTTTTTTTCTGTTTTTAATGTTAAAGCCTTCTTTTATTTTCCTCTCCCTGGGTAGAAGTCTGCTCTAATGCTGGCAAACCAGTTTACCTGAGGGCATATTCTGCAGAATGAACAAAACAACAGAATCGTTTTATAATTCTGTGCATCTCTCAGAAGTGCTTGTATTTATTTTGCAGAATCAGTTACAAATATCTCTATAAAGGTAATTGTCCAGGGACTTCACGGTTGAAGGTGCTGAACAAATGCACAGAAAAGACAGTCCCTACCCCAACAGCATTTCATTTTAATGGACAGAGAAGTACTGCTGTCCCCATTCAACACCTGAAAAAAAAATGAGAAATAGGGACCCCAAAGTTAAAACTCAGTTGCACAAACATGGGGACCTAGAGTCATTTTTAGCCCATTCATGTGTCTAAAAGATGTGGCAGACAGGACATATAGGAAACCTCTGCTCTTACAGAGTAGCATCTAGAGGCCACATACATATAGCACTCTCCAGCTGAGGTGCTCTAAGAAACAATGTTTAAGCAGCAAATCCTATTTTAAATGTCACACAGGAAGACTGGCAAAACCATGAATGAAACTTGAGTAGCTTGAGCTCTATTCTGATGCTTTAACCACAAAATCTTCCTTACTGCAATTATTTCACATTAGGTAGACTACTGTAAGCTTGTGAAGACCAGGAGAGAAGAGACCCAAAATGTGCATTATCCTGCCACGAACCACATATCTAGCTGATCTGTTTATCAGCAGAATCATGGTCAGATTCAACATGATATTTACTTGAACTCATACTTCCTTCTGCAAAGGCAGAGCTATGGCTGTAAAATCCCTTTTACTGAATAAGAAAGAAACACAGTTGCTGCATGTATCCTGCTCTCTACATCTCCTACTGCACACTGCCAATGTCTGAAAGCCTCAGGAAAATGCACAAGTTTAGCCTCCCAATATGTCCAAGAAGTGGAAAAGAATTACCTCTTTATTTCTATGCTCTTTCTTACAGTCACAGCATGTAACCAGGGTTTGGAAATGTCAGATCATGAACACAAATAGTTTTAAGCACCATCAAGCTCTTCTTGGAAACACACAAAGAAAGACCTCCTCTCTCTCCTCCACTTCTAGTGCTCTCCAATGCTATCTAAATACATTGGAGAGAGCTTTCTCAAGCCAGTTTTGTCTTTCTATTGTCATATGAATTCTGGAAGCTGAGGACTGTGAAAATGAAAAACTGCAAAGAGAGAAAGATGCCCTGCTCTCTTCTCCAAGTTGAAACTTTCCTTCACTATGCAGAATTAGCACGCTCATCCTGGTCCATGCAGCATCTTGAAGCAGATATGATACTTGTGTTTTCACTTTGGGATATCAAGGAAAGGTCTTGGTATTTTGCAGTTATCATTCTTACATCGACTGCAGCAGAAAAATAGATGTTCAATTAAAAATCAGTTCTAAAGCTTGTTGCTGATTGACTATGCATTTTTTAATGAATATTCTGTGAATTTCTTCTTTTGAACCTCATGAAAAGCAAACTTTGATGTTCAAATAGCTTCCATTAATGTGCTCTGTCATGAGTGTTGTTCTTAATGCATATGACATGATTACGCCAACTCTTATCAGTTTTTCAAAAAAAAGTAATAAAACCATAAACTGCTCCTCACCAGTGAGCTTACATAATAAGGCATGATATTTTAATTAGGCTTTTCTTGTTACCATTTAAATATCGCTTGATAGCAGGTGGGAAAAAAGAAGACAAAAAACGTCAAAATATTTTCATTCTCCCCATCAAATGGTTCGTGTTCATAATTTGGGAAAGAAGACAGATAACTATGATGGAGGACTGAGATAAAGATTTTTTAAATCAACTTTTTGTCTTTACAAAACCAAAATGCCATTATTAAAACCAGTGATCGACCAATGAAACTCTTCCACATGATCAAGACATTGCAGAGAATCACATCTTGAAAAAATACTGGCAGAAAAGGCTACACTTTCAGGCTTTCACACCAGGATTTATCTTTGCTTTAATTCAAAGTAAGAAGCTAACTCCTTACCAAGCCAAGGATTTAGAAGATATGGCAGTTTCTGAAGGCACACAACAAATAGATAAGGCTTACTTTAATTCAAATTTACACTACCCAAAAACGGGCAAAGGTGGCACTTAGACTAAAGTGAGGACTACTACACCAGTTTTCAAATGATTCTGTAGGAAGCCTGCACACACCATGAGGTGGTGAAGTTCAGGATCGTGAGAAGAACTTAGGAAATCTGACTTTGACTTGTTCTGGGTCTTGCTTGGAAGAAACCCATGGCATAGAGCCCTGGAGAGAAAAGGGGTCCAGGAAAGTTACTAGATTTTTAAGGATCACATCTTCCAAGCTTAAGAACAGTCCATCCCAATGTGTACAGAACAAAGCAAAGGAGGCAGGAAGCCTGTGTGGATGAGTACGTTGCCCCTGACACAACTCAAACATTAGAGGGGAGTATAAAAGAGGTAGAGACAAGTGACCTGGGAGGAAAATAGAGACATTGTCTGGTTGTGCATGGATGGGGTTAGGAAAACCAAAGCTTTTCTGGAATTGAATTCAGTGAGAGGAAAGAAGGGCAATAAGAATGGCTTGTATAGGTATTTCAGCAGCAAAAGAAAGTCTAGTGAAAATACAGGTCTGCTGCAAGTAATAATATTGAGCTGTTAAGCATGTTCTATAAAGCTCATGTATTGCAATTCCTTGTTAGAAACAGTAAAGATTTTTCTAAGATGACCATTCTTACTAAATCACCCTTGTGGTGTGTCTACAGGATTCAGAAAGGTCTGGAGACCTTTTATCGAAGAAATGTTAAGATTCCCTTTGGAAAGCAGAAGAGATTGTAGGATCTTGTGGGTTTTAAGGTCTTTAGAGGCATTTCGAGACCGGCAAAACTGATACATGAGATAAAGTCCCATATAATGGACTATATGAGTAATTACTGAATTCTATGATCTGGAGACACATGCCCAACTTCTTTGCTTTTTAAATTAGGCACAGACACGATTTTTTTCTTGCTTTGGCCAGCTTGAGTCCTTAAGTGCATTAATATTATTCTCAAGTTTCTACAAGCTTCTCTACATTTTTGACATTGCATCATCACAAACACATTGCATTTCCATTTGTATTCTGTGAGTAGCCTAATCCACAAGACATACAGATTCTAATCACACTTAGAATCTGCCAGAGTCCACCCAAATAAGCAATTATCATGATGCTGGAGACTTAAAAATACATGTTTCAAGAAAAATACACTGTTCTATTTTCTGTTCTTCAGGCAAGAAAAGAGGGTTTATTTCATCTCAACAAAGAGAAACATATCTGCTTGGATTTTCTTGCCCTGGATTATAATGGGGTTATTTAAATTTATAACTGCCTTGGTGTATTTAAGAATGTATCAGTAAATGTACCATTTAGTATGGAAGTCTGATTCTGCTTTTAAGTTCTGCTTGATGGATTATCTTGTATTCTGTAACCTAATATCACTGATGGTTATGTAGGGCATCCCTATAAATTAGATTATTTAATGTAAGATGATACAGAGTTTCATTTTAAATATTTTATTGTATTACAGGATGAGTATCTGCCAAGGGAGAGCACAGAGGTTACTTGTCAGCATAAAAAGACTGGCATCTGGGATTCAGGGTTCCTTGAGGAACACATCTGACCTCGGACAGTGAGCTAGTCAGCGTAATATTCCTCTTTAATACAGTGTTTATTAATACAAACCATCAACATCTATTCCAGCAGCTGAAGAGCAGAGCTAGCAGAATTGTTCCTGAAGGTTTCTCACAGCTCTGTAAAATGGCAGTTTCTGGGGAAGGAGAGACCGCCACCACAAATGAAGTTGAGCTGCTCCACAGGCCCTTTGATGGCACTGCTGAGTCCTGCTCATGGCATCCTAACATCTGTCACTGAAACACAGACTCACCAATAATTGCTGCTATCTATGAAAAAGGTAACTATTTGCATGGCACAGAGTAGCAGCTCTAAAAGAACAGCACTTCTGATAAGCACTTCTTTCAATGGACATCATCTATCAACCAGGGTTTTCTAAGATGCCAGAAACCCGTATGCACATACTTGCAGCTGTTAGAACTCCAAAGTTAAAAAAATGCCCATAACAAAAGTTACATGTTCAATATCCACACAGCACAATTGAAATTAAAGTAATATCAACATTTTAAATCTCTGTAATAGGGAATTACTTTCAGTGGAGCCAACCCTACACTAGAGTGTTGCACTGTTAGGAACTGTGCACTTCATGCAGCTGCAGGAGCATATGATGAAACGTGGAAATGTATAAAGGAAGAGAAGTGCAGATATGAATCACTCTAAGCTAGCAAGTCCATGGATACTTGCATACCATGCATTTCTTGTCGTTCCCATAATGCAGAGTGTGAAGATCTGCAATATTTAATATAGTAATTCTGTAAGTCCACTGTAGGGGAGGAATCTATTGCCATCTTCATGCTGTAACTTCACCAGAAAACAAGGTGAGGTGTATGAAGTCACAGAGGAAGCCTATGGCAGTGTCTCACCTCCAGGGGTGATGCCTTAAACACTACATCATCCCATGTCTCATATTTAGATGCAAAAGCAGTAATTTGTTCTTTGATTTATTGGTAAAGCTTCTACAAGAAATAATACATTTCATTTTTTCCTCTGAAATCTTTCCAGCCCACGTAAACAGCAACATCTAATTTACAATATAATCGCCTACATCTTCTTTCAGGAATAGTTATTGTAGCATCTTCAGTTATCTTAAATATCTTGCTCTTCTGCCACCGATGAAAACACAGTACCAAGAATACTGAGATGGGAAAGGACAAAACCATTCTCGGCAGAACTCATAACAGTGACTGTGCCAAAGCTTCCCTTTAGTGAGGACCAAACACATCAAGCCCATTGGTGCCAAAGGAAATGACAAGGATGTGCAAAAAAAAAATATAGGACACTATTGCCACTGTTATCAAAGAGCAGAGCATCAAAGGAAAAAAAACCACAAAACAACAAACAAAAAATATTTTTACAGTGGATGGAATTATTTGAATAAAATGTGGGGAGAGGGGAAGGGGAATCCACAACCATAGTAACCTATCCAGGTATTCAGTGTGCATGTCACATGTCTTACTGGGGTTTCCTTAAAGAATTCATATCCTTACACTGGAAAAGGGGATGAAGGAGAGGCAGGATATAATTATTCTGAAACTCTTGTTTTCCCAGAATGCAGGGATCATGTAAAAACTGTCTGAATATCCCTCACCATGCTTAAACAGGGCTTATATAGACATTAGGAAAGAGTGGGGGGGATGCTTTCCTTCCTTGCAACTAGCAAGATAATCAAGGCAGAATAATTACATACAGCAGACCACAGTTAAATATTGATTCAGATGTCACTGCAAAACAAAAAGGAGAAAGAACAGCAGGTTGAAAATAATGATGTAAAAATCTATGGAATAATGGTGGAGACAAACAGACCTACAGCAATTAGACACACAGCAGTTCAAAAGCTCTGCTGGATTAAGAAGAACAGCCAATGATTCAGTACCTCCTGTGAAAATAGTCATCCTCTCTTGATATCTATGCAGCCCTTCTGCCTGGAACTAAGCTGGCATGACAGGCACAAATTCAGGCAAGGAAAAACCTGCTCATCAGAGAAGTCACTCCAGTTTAGTTCCAGGTGTCATCACTTAACCAGTGTTTTGTATCTAGACAGGTTCTCACCTCGTGCAGCAGGATCTATCATTCAAATGTTTTAGATATGAATTACAATAATTCTCTAACTTGCATTGCACTTTTTAGAGAGTAATATCTATGAGAATAAGCTGTGTACCAGCTATGGCTGGGGACTATTGTTTGGGGACAAATTTTTTAGCAGGGCCTGTACTGATAGGACAGGGGGTAACATCAAAGTTGGAAAAGACTTTCAAGATCATCAAGTCCAACCATCCACCCTACAACCCCTAACCACTAACCCATCTCCAGAAACACCACGTCCACCCATTTTTTTAACACCTCCAGGAATGGTGCCTCCACCACCTCCCTGGGCAGCCTGTTCCAATGCCTCACCACTCTTGCTGTGAAGAATTTTTTCCTAATATCCAATCTGAACCTCCCTGGCACAACTTGACCCCATTTCCTCTTGTCCTGTCGCTGGTCACTAGGGAGAAGAGGCCAATACCCAACTCACCACAACCTCATTTCAGGTAGTTGTAGAGAGCAATGAGGTCTCCCCTCAGCCTCCTCTTCTCCAGGCTGAACAGCCCCAGCTCCCTCAGCCTCTCCTCATAAGACCTGTTCTCCAAACCCTTCATCAGCCTAGCTGCCCTTCTCTGCACCCTCTCCAGCACCTCCATGTCCTTCCTATACTGTGCTGCCCAAAACTGCACCCAGTGCTTGAGGTGCAGCCTCACCAAGGCCGAGTAGAGGGGCAGGATCACCTCCCTGGTCTTGCTGGCCACACTATTCCTTATGCAGGCCAGGATGGTGTTGAACTTCTTGGCCACCTGGGCACACTGCTGGCTCATGTTCAACTGGCTGTCAGTCAGCATCCCCAGGTCTCTGCTGAGCAGCTCACCAGCCACTGCCCCCCAAGCCTGTAGCACTGCTGGGGGTTGTTGTGGCCGAGGTGCAGGACCTGACATTTGGCCTTGTTGGAACTCATGCCATTGGCTTCTGCCCATTGATCAGGCCTGTCCAGATCCTTCTGCTCAGCCTTCCTACCCTCAAGGAGATCGACACTCCCACTCACCTTAGTGTCATCTGCAAACTCACTGAGGGTGCACTCTATCCCCTCATCCAAATCATCAACAAACATGCTAAACAGGAGCAGCCCCAGCACTGAGCCCTGGGGAACACCACTCGAGACTGGCTGCCAACTGGATTTAACTCCATTGACCACAGCTCTTTGGATCCAGCCACCCAACCAGTTTTTTATCCAGCAAAGCGTGTGCACCTCCAAGCCATGAGCAGCCAACTTTCCTAGGAGAATGCTGTGGGAAACCGTGTCAAAGTAAAGGTAGACAACGTCCACAGGCCCTCCCTCATCCAATAAGCAGGTCACCCTGTCACAGAAGGAGATGAGGTTATTCAAACAGGACCTGCTCTTCATGAGCCCATGCTGACTGGGCCTGATCACCTGGTTGTTCTGCATGTACTGCATAACCGTACTCAGCCTGATCTGCTGCACTCTACCAAATGCACTCTACCTTGTCATCATTATAGTCTAGTTCCAAACATTCATAACAATTCCTAACACATGGGGCCACCCCACATGAAAAAGGGAAGGTTTAGACTAGATATTAGGAAGAAATGTTTTACAATGAGGGTAGTGAAACACAGAACATGCTGCCCAGAGAGGTGGTAGACGCCCTATCCATGGAAACATTCAAGGTCAAGTTGTATGGGGCTCTGAGTAACCTGATCTAGTTGAAGTTGTTCCTGCTTATTGCAGGGGGGTTGCACTAGATGACCTTTAAAGGCCCCTTCCAACCCAAACCATTCTATGATTCTATGACACTAAGCTGTTTACCTGCATTAGCATTCATTGTTTGAGGGCACCTGCAAACCTCTAACATGGTAGGAGCTGAAAGACTTAGGCCTTTTTTTCCTGGCATTTGCATTTCACTGAAATAGAGATTTCTTAACAAAACTTCTGCACCTGCTGTGAAACCTAACTTCTATTACTTTAGAACCATACACTTGATTGCTGCATGAACTACAAGAATAAGAGGTAGTTCCTGCTCCAGAAAAGTTAACACTGGAAAAGGTTCATTGACTATGAAAGCAGGAGAAACCCATTTTGACCTGTTTGTGGGACTGCAGTAAGTGCAATGCCATGCAAAACTGTCAGCAAATCTTATCCTCTTCCTGTATATTTTGGTACTTTAAAGAAACAGTAGAAGCAATAAAAGACTTACTGGCCAGGAGAACCTCAAAAAATGTTTCTCTTTGCTGAAGAATATATATACTCTGACTTATGAGAGAGATTTTTTTTTTTAATTAAAACTGCTGCCACTGAAATTATGCAGAACTGCTTCACCCAGCATCTGATGTGTCACTGTTATCATCAGTATCTGTCAGGGCTGTTACAGACTCTGATTTAAAAAAAAAAAAAAAAAAAATTAAAAAAAGGAAAATAGTAGCAGAGCAGAAGTTCTTCTGCTTTTGAAATTGGAGTTTATCAACTCCCGTGAACTGCATTTTAGTGCTGCCAATGCAGGCAAATATTCTCTGCCTGTTATTAGAGCAGTCCCAGTGCTTCCTCCTTCCTTTTAGAAACAGGGCTCACATACAGACCTAGCTTGTCCTCAAAGCAAGTATTTTGAGCCTAGATGTGACCATTTTGTGATAATTTAGATAAAGGCATCCTGAAAAATTCAGATTTTCTGGATTCCTTGTGCACTTCATCTACTGACATGAACTAGACAGTCTCGGTTCTGAAGGGAAAAAGGGTTCCTCTTGCCACGCTGCCAAGCAAACCAGCAAAGGAACCTCTCCACACTGTACTTATATATACATATTTACATATTTTAATAAAAAAGAGGCCTGTCAGCTGCACACATTTTTTGAAAACTGAATTCAGGGTGATAGCAAGTATTCACCTTTGCACAGGGGCAAATGTACCATGGGAACTTCATGTAAGTCCTCTGCACGTGGGCAGAACCTCGCTCTAAAAGATGTAACTTGATGAAACTGGTAAAATATTCCAATAAGATCAATTAAAAGAAGCTTTTTCATGGCAGAATTGGATCTCCAAATGTGGGTAGCTGGTGAGTCATAAATGGCAAGAACATAAAAAGAGAGGAAATCTCAGGGGTGAAGACTTTTACAAAGATAACCATACAGAGAATAGGGCAAATCACAACCTAACACTTCATTGCAATCCTATAATGCAACCAAGACTCTCATATTGTTAGAAAGTAACAAACAAACTGTTTGAGGATAATACAGACCACTCACTGAAAACCACCAAGCATCATGCTGAAAGCCAGTGGGCTGTTGCCATCAAAAACTAAGGGGGACTGGGCTGCCAGTAGCACCACGGAAAGGATGGATTTTTTTTCGTAGACATTTTACACGGTCATTTACACCCAGATAAACTGAGCATGAGATAGTGCTATTTCAATCTTACAGTGTTTTTCATCCATTGTACAAAGGCTTAAATGATGGCTCATGTCATAGGACAAATGAGAGGAATCAGCCCTTTAATAAAAGCCACATTTAGAAAATGTGTTCCTTCTTGCACCGAAATTAGTGGCTCTTTCTACTCACTCAGGTGCTTGTATTGGTAAGGGCTCAATTCTTCTAACAGCTTTGAAAGACTTATTTTGTTAAGTCTTTGTCTGAGGTCTGAGAAAGGCTGCAGCATTTTTCTGAAGTACCAGAAGTGAGGGAGGGTTTGTTTTTTTTTTTGCATTCTGATCTCCTGATACAGATTTTCTCAGATCCAGTATCTGCCATCATTTATACAGCTCTGCTGGCATGAATGGCATTCTGCAGGCTAGTAAGAAGTCAAGAACCATGCTCTGAGGAGTTCATCATCTAAAAATTGGCATGTAATTTAATGAGTAAGGACAAAGGAAAACAAGATAAATAGAAAATTGCTCCTGGGAATGTTCCACTGTTTGTTTTTAATCACAAAGAATGCAACTCATTCAGGCTGCTTCTGTTTCAGATTTCTTTCTTTTTTGAATTATTAGACAGGCAAGAGAGAAAGAGGTCAGACACAGCGACCAAAAGTTCCCCTAGGAAGGATGAAATAGAAGCTACAAAGGGAAAAAAAATATTTCAGAACCAAGCCCTCTTACTCTCCTGCCCTGCCTCTCTTTTGTGTTGCCAAAGAAAAGCAAACCAGGAGATTTCAAGGGGAAATTTTTTCATTTCCTGAAAGCTGGAATATCTTCAAGGTGACACAAAACTTACCCACCCTTTGCTCCCACCTCTCCTGGGAGATGAAGCATGAAGCTGGGTTGCAGGCTGTGCACAGAAAGGTGCTACTGTGAGCAGCACTGGCACATGCTCGGTATCTCTGAGCAGCTGTAGGACCAGCCACAAGCACTCCCACATGGGTTGGTCCCTGTGACCACCTAGAACCAGGGGAGCTGACACACAATTCCCAGCATGTCATTCCTTTCCATCTCACTTGATATTTTTTCCCTCCTTCTCCTACAACATAACCCAGCCTACACTTATCAAAGACATTGACACTCTGAAGTCTAAATAGACTTTAATTTTTCTCTGCTTCTTTGCACTTGATGCTCTTCCCACAGAAGAAGACACAAATTTCACTGGCAATTATATTCTGAATAACTCAATTAGTCCTGAAATACAGACCACTGAGCATTGTATATTTTCTCTATCTCATTTATAATGCTTATAGATGTCTTTTAAAAACCCTTTTTTCCTCTAGCAGTTCTCTGCTGATCATTAGCTATAAATAGATTATGTTGATGCATATAAAAGCCTGCTTATTTTATAAATTACAGCTATAATTTTATTTTAAAGAAAAAGAGCAAAAAGGCATATCTGTTAGAGACATGCAAGAAAACACTTAAACTACCAGTGTGTTTCTCCTCACATACCCTGATTCCACATGCAAGAACAGTACTGTGTTCAGTTTTGGGTGCCACAGGACAGAGTAGGACATCACGGTGCTGTAGTGGGTACAGAGAAGGGCAGTGAAGCTGGTGAAGGGTCCTGACAATAAGTGTTATGAGGAGTGGCTGAGGGAGCAGGGACTATTAAGTCTGTGGAGAAGAAGGCTGAGGGGGGACCTTATTGCTCTCTACAACTACCTGAAAGGAGGCTGTAGAGAGGCAAGTGCCAGTCTCGTCTCCCAAGTAACAAGCGACAGGACGAGAGGAAACGGTTTCAAGTTGTGCCAGGGGAGGTTTAGGCTGGATATTAGGAAAAATTTATTCACAGAAAGGGTTGTCAAGCACTGGAACAGGCTGCCCAGGGAAGTGGTGGAGTCACCATCCCTAGATGTATTTAAAAGTTATGTAGATATGGTGATTAGGCACATGGTTTAGCAGTGGACTTGGTAAAGTTAGGTTAATGGTTGGGCTTGATGACCTGGAAGGTCTTTTCCAACCTAACCAATTATATAATTCTACTACAGGGAATACAGCTGAATTATAGGCCAACAGATTTACCCATCTGGAAGCCAAAAAAAAACCCCAACAACCAAACCAAATAACAAAAAACCCATAGAGAACAAATGCCCTATTTCAGGATATTTTCAAGATTCATATGGAATTAAATAGTAACAGGAATATTTGAAATTACTTTTAAAAAGTCTGCCACATGTCCCACAAAAGGGACATGTACTAATCTTAATGTCTTAGGGAATTCCTAGGGAATTAAGTTTTCACTGTATATTTCTTAATAAAAAATGGTAGCAAGTGGTATCAATTATTTCAGTATCGAAATATAAAGCTGGGAATAAAGAAGACTTTTATTTTCCTGGACTGGATATACTGTTCTATTGCATAAATAATTTGCCCATTTTATAAGAATATTTTTCCTTTCTGCATAGCTACATTCCTTTGATAGAGAAGGCAATAGAGGATGTAAATTGGTCATCTTGACTTTGGTATCATAAAAAGTTAAATCTTCTTTCTAAGTGCACCCATTCAGCTTGATAAAACTGACATGAACATGAATCAATAACATGCTGGAACTCAAGGTGCTAAAGGCACTCAAGTTCACAACAAAACTATATAAAAGAAAGGAAGATTCACTTGTGAAATGGAGAAAATTACTAATGCAACTCAAAGATAGTTTTCATTTAGCAGATGTAGCTTTCACTATACGTTGTGAAGCTCAGCTTGTTAGACTTAAACCAAATAGAGCTAATGAACGGTGAATAAAAATCTGGTGTTCAGTTTTTGCTTTCTTTGCCATGTCCTAAAGGTGGTCTCTCATTCTGAACATGAAGTGTTATCAACTGATTGTATATTGTCACCAGTTGGCCTGAAGCCTGATGAAGAGATCACATTGGTTCTCACCTAATGAAGATAGAAGAGTTTGGTCATGATCAGATCCCAGTCTCTGTGAACTGGCACAAATTGCTCAGCAGTGACCTGCTGGGCAGTGGATTACAGAATTTGAAAGAGCACGTTAGAGGATGAAGGTGGAGCATGTACATGTGTGTAGTGAAAAAACATGAGCTCCCCAGATCTCATTTGGTGTAGAAGCAAAGGCTGATGCATCTCCACTCTTATCAGATTTGAGGTTGATGACTCCCCCAAACCTGATTTTCCCGATGGAGCAGAGGGAGGAGAGACTTCCCTGTTCCTGTATCTGTTGTTTCCTCCAACCTGATTTTCAGACTGGCATGTCTCCTATTGCTATTTTTTAAATCACAAAATCTGAAAACAATCTAGTTAAGGACACAGGCAAAAAATCCCCAAGAAAGGACTGGGGACAGGAGACATGTGCTAGATTTTCTTTGATAATGAGCTTCTAAAGCTCATTTCTTGGTACAAAAATTCCGTATCAAAAAAAAGAAGATGCCACTTTTGCTTTTCTTGTTACAGGAGAAAGAGAGTGTTTGGAATATGCAAAACCTTAATATTGGATTTGCACCAGGAAACGAAGCCAGGGGATCTGGCCAGGAAATATATGCTCTGAAAAATGGGCAAATCCAAGATGGCAGTGGCTGAGGGACAGAACACTGGAGATTTCAGGATTGTTTTAGGATGAAAGACTCCATGAAAAACAATGAATCCCTGACAAGTGTTTTTTGTGGTTGTTTTGTTGGTGTTTTTTTTTTTTAAGCCAGCTCTGAAAACTTTCCAGAATACATTTCTACTTTTGTCTATTTTGCAAACAAGTAGAGGGCAAGTTTTGGGCAACTCCATTCTAGAGAGCTGCATTCTCCAAACAGAGCTGCTACTATTCAAATACCTCTAGTGCCAAGTTTGCAATTCTGAAGATGGCCTTGTGAAGCAATGATATGCTAATTAAATCATACTGTCTATATGTCTATAATCTGTCCTGTGTCCAACACTGGGAGAAGCAGGTGCATCTCCTCAAAGAGCTCCCACAAAATGTTCTTTCCCTGCATTTTCTGACACAATTACTTTGCAGTAAACATACATATTTGGAAATGTTATAAATAAATTAATGATAAAACAATCCTCATAAAGATGTTAGAATCTACCACATAGGCTTCAATAAACTAATCAATAAAGAATAATTCTTTCTTTATTTCCAAACATTAGCACCACGGTAAGTTGCACACTTGTTCTTTCTCTTACCAACTGTTGCCCTTTTGGACCCCAACCAGCATATTGAAGCTTTGCATTGCTGACCTCAGGGGGATACAAATTCTGGGGATCCCTGCAAAAAAGAGAAAAATAAGATTTCAGTTTCAGAAATATCCTTATTTAAGCTGGTGCAGACTTTCTTTGGAAATCTATCATGACCTCATAAGGCATTTTTCAGTTGGAATACTCTAATATTTAGTGTCAGATTTAAATAGATTTTTTTTCCTAAGGTAAGCACTACTAGCAAGCATTGGTAATATCAAGTATTTAACTGACAATTTCTGTTTCTTATTAATACAAAGTTAAACACATTTGTTCCACTGATGACTTGCCTAAGCATTAAGAATTAGTCAAGGGGTAGCAAACAAAGTAATTGTATTTATCAACACTGATGATGTCCACAAAGGATTAATAATAATTTTTTATTATTATTATTATTATACTGTCACAACCCCCCCATAGTTTTATCTTCTTTGCCCAATGGCTTTTCTGCCTAATATTTTTCCTTTAAACATTACAGCAGAAAAGTTCAGCAACTAATAGGCAGCCTGGCTTCGAAGGGAAAAGCTCCCATTATTACCAAGTATCTATTTGTTTTAATAAATAAAATCAAAATGCTTTTCTTGTTCATTCATCCATTACTTTCATTTTGTAGCAGAACAAATGCAATACAGAAAAAGGAGGATTTCTTGGTAAATGTCAGAGCAGCATAATGTAACTTTATAGCAGCACAGACAACATTGTCTTGACTGTATTTATACTCAGCACAAATAATTACATTACATATTCTGAAGTTATATTGCTACAACTCTGTGTATAGTGATATTCTACAAATAAGAACACTAATAAAGCCTGTATACAGTATATCTCATTAGCTGAGCTCAAATGGTTTTAAAAAGAGTATTATCATCCCTGGCCTACAGATAGGAATTTGAAGGCACTGCACTTCTCCTGTGAAGACAGGCTGAGAAAGCTGGGATTGTTCAGCCTGGAGAGAAGAAGGCTCCAGGGAGACCTTATAGTGACCTTCCAATACATGAAGAGGACCTACAGGAAAGCTGGGGAGGGACTGTTTACAAGCATGCGTAGCTATAGGATGAGGGGCAGAGGTCTTAAACTAGAGCAGGGTAGATTTACATGAGACATTAGGAAGAAGTTCTTTACAATGAGGGTGGTGAAGCACTGGAACAGGTTGCTCAGAGAGGTGGTGGAGGCCCCATCCCTGGAAACATTCAAGGTCAGGCTTGACCAGGCTCGGAGCAATTCAAATTCTATTGATCTATTCTATCTGATCTATTCACAAAGGTCCCTGTACACTGTGGGGGAGGCTGGACTAGATGATCCTTCAAGGTCCCTTCCAAGCCCAGACACTGTGATTCTATGACAACCAGAGAAAAGAGCTAAAGCCTGCCCAGTCTTTAAACAAAAGCCCTTCTCTTGTACAGAGTTTATGTCTTTATTAAAGGCAATGTTTTCCAGACCATATTTTCAAAACAGAACAAATCTGAATGCAATAATTAGACACTAACCGAATTATTTTTATTGTCTGTTTTGTGACCTAGTGTTGTACCATAGTTACACTCTGGTTCTGTCCTCTCAGGCCAGAATACCCTTGGCTGCACAATCCCACTGCACTGGAGCTGCTGTAGCATCTCCAAACACAGCAGCAAGAGGAATGTTTAGAATTTTATTTTGTGCAGTCTTTCCAATGTGAAAAAAAAACACACCTGACTTTTCCTGTGAGCTCCTGTTCAAAGGCCACCTAAAATCAAGGCAGACCCAAGATGAGGACACTGATGCCAATGGTTTCCCCCTTCCATAACTCCTGCAGTTGCAACAGCAACTTCAGCTCTCTTGCTAGGAGGCTGCAAACCATAATCCATCATCAGTGATTATAAACCATAATCCATAATGTCTGCAGGACCTCTGGGAAGTGGTCTGTGGAGCAGATCACAATTAAAATGCTAAAGATTAAATTTTGATGCAGAAAGGATCCATTAGAAATGTGGAGGGGCAAGAAGGGATTGCTGAGCACTGACCCTTCAAGTCTGAAGGGTGCCCAGATAGCTTTTGGCTCTATAGGCAAAGCGTCACCCACAACTCCTGCTGGTGGAGTAAAATGATGTTTTTTCTTCTCCTGGTTTTTAACCAGACGGTGTCTTTTTGGGTAGTCTAAAGTAATTTTTGTAAGGTATGAATAAGAGAACACATAAAGTTCATAATGAACTCCTACAAATAGAATAGAATCCTAGAATTATCCTGGTTGGAAAGGACCTTGAAGATCACCAAGTCCAACCATAACCTAAATCCCCCTACTACAACCTAATCTACCCATTCAGAGCTTAAATCATGTCGCCACACACTATACCTATATTTCTTTTAAACAATTCCAGGGATGGTGATTCCACCACCTCCTTGGGCAGCCTGTTCCAGTGTCCATTCACTCTTTTGGTAAATAATTTTTTTCTAATATCAAGTCAAAAACTCCCCTGATGCAACTTCAAGCCATTTCCTCTTGTCCTGTCATTGTTCACTTGAGAGAAGAGGCCACCTCCCTACAACCTCCTTTCAGGTAGTTGTAGGGACCAAAATAGCAGTAACAAAATTCTAATTCCAGTAAGAAAAGCCCTACAGCTTCTTCTGGATCTTTTCATGCTTTTATGCATTAGCTACTTGAGTTTCAAGTCAGCTATTCCTGTTAAGACTCAGTCTCTTTGGTTGGCTATCTTGATTATCTGAACAGAGAGTAACCTCTGAGTGGAGCAGGAAGAGAGAAAAACACTAAATCAAAACCTTTAATGGGAGAAAAAAAATGTACTTCACTATTTGTCAAACCAGCTATCTAGTTCTATTTTTTTACTCATGGTGAGAAGAGGAGCAAGATATTGCAAATAGCAGGGGAAATATCACCCCTATGTAAACACATTATACAAATTGTACAAATTCAACCCTGTTAAGCTTCAGATAATGCAGGTGGAGTTAAGGGACAGACACAGCAATTAGAGCCAATAACTCAGACCAGAGCTCAAACAAGTCCTGTCAGTTCTGTTCACTGCATCATCTCTTAGAAGAGGAAAGCTCTAAGCAGTGAGAATGCTGCATAACCCAACTTTGGTAGGTGATAAGGTAGGAGGAAAAACACTACGTTCCATCTACCAGCACAAATCTCTGCTGCAGACAAAAAAAAAGCAAAGTAATTTTCTCTTTCTCCGGTATGGCTGTGGGAAAATAGAATTACATCTCCTGAATTGCTTCTCAAGTTGTTAAAAATGGCTGGGAGACGTCTTTTTGTAGCAAATCTTGTTTGTTTGCCCTGAAACCTTCTGAAAAATACGTGGCTAGAAAGGCTGACTGGTGGATTTGCATATTGTGTGGAGGTGCCTGATTTACAAACTTAAGTTACCACAAACTGCCTCTGTACTGAGCAGGTGACAGGATACACATCTGGGTTGTGATGCAGACCACTGAAGGTAGGAGGCAGCCAGGCATCCATCCTCATCCTGTGAGCTATTTTTTTCTACCACAGGCTATGAAAGAAGTCTGAGATCATAGTTTCCCCCAACCCAGACACACCTGAGAGATGGATATTTTCTTCTTGATAGATATTGGCTTGTTTCTCACCTCTTCTGAACAGAATCCTCTTCCCCAGAGTATCAACATTCCCTCCCTCATCTGCAGAAAACTTCCACGTCATGTGCAAGGGGATTGAGAGGACATCCCTCCTTGCCAAGCCTGATCTAGCAGGCTTCAGAGAAGCTGAGGGAATGATCTGTGGATGGGCTGAATTAGCAGTGGCCAAGGAACACCAGGCTGTCAGCATGAAGGTGGCATGGAAATGGATTTCACCTAAGTCTGAATCCTACCAGAAAAGACCAGATTCCCACATGGCTACCTGGGCTACCCTGGGCACATGGTCTGCAGTGGAATAACCATGGACTACCTCCCTGGCAGCCCCAAGCAACCTCTTTACAAGTCCATCACCTATAGAAAGAGGAGGAAGAGTATCTACACAGCTGCTCCAGGTGGGATGGCCACAACCCTCTCCCACTCTCCCCAGGGAAGCTCCTAGTGATCAAACTGAAAGCCCATCTGGAGAGCAGCTATCAAACACATTTCCAATCATCTCATACTATTCTGGACCTTTAGTTCCTCTTGGAAAGAATCCCCTAAGGGAGTCAGACCAATGCACACCTATATCCCAGGAGCACTTGTCCATTATCCAAGTGCTTCCATAAATGGGATCTCATGCTGTTCAGCTCTTTCTGAGAGGTGTGTTACTGCTGATAAGATATAGTCCTCCATAGCTACACCCTTGCTTCACCTCCAAAACTGTCTGCTTGAAATTCTATATTTTTTCTCAACTCAATATTATGGGTCATCTCAGCCTCTCCAAAGAGCCACTGCTCCTCATAGATCCTCAGAATTAGGCCTTGGTTGGATCTGAGCCTTCCCCATGTGAGCTCATTTGTGCAGGATGCTGGCTTGGAAATGGGCAATTCCAGGCAGCCCCTCTTATTGGTTTGCACCAAGGACTAGGTTCATTGCATCCTCACACCCTTTTCATGACTTCCTTAAGGAAAAAATCCTTAATCTTCATTTCCAGCCTAAGCAATGGAAAGGCTTTGCTAAAGTACTTCTGTTTTTTCTTTCACCTCTTAAAATGATTGATTTTAAAGCTCAGGAAAGAAGGGAATAATAATGTTTTAGGCCAGACAGAAGATGGAGCAGGTGCTGTATAAATTCTTTCACATTAAGATGACATTGTCTGGAGCCGAGATTGTTAAATTGTGCCAGACACAGGCATGATTTCAGCACATTGTTCAAAAAAACATTACTGATATGGTAAATTGTGAAATTTGCTCATTTAGATGATGCTTCCTGCCAAAAAGTCTCCCCTCAATATTTCCAAAAAGGGAAAATTCCTGAGTGCAATTAGTGTGCTGTTGGCTAAATCATTTTTGCTTGTAATTCAGATCAGAACATCTATGTAGAATAAAACAAATTAATTAAATCTAGCAAGTTGCCTGGTTTTGAACTTAAAAATACCATGACTAATGAGGAAGTAGTTTTAAAGAGAGCATATTTTGCTTTGTTGAAATTTTTACAACTATGTCTTCTCAATTCTGACATTTTCTCCTCTTCTAAAGAAGACCAATTTCCCTCAGAGTCTTGATGGCACTGAGTCTCCCTCCGAGCTCAAACATGACAAACCATTCTGTAATAAGATCTTCAAAAGCAACTTTAAAAAAACCCAGAAATTTTCCACTGTAATTGAGGGAGAGTTTCCTTTTCTTTAAAAAAAAGAATGTTTTACAACGCTAGACTGAAAAAGTCTGAAACTGATAAAAGCAGTCAAATCTGGGGAACTGTACAGGCTGTTCTTCTAGGGCCTGCTTTAATAACTTTTAATTTTAATTTTAAATTCAGAACAATAGGATTTCTATGGAAATTCTTTGTATATGCTGCCAATGTGAGCAAAAAAGCAACCATTTGCACCAGAGGCTGTGCGGACATGTCCATCCTCTAAACAAATAACTAAAACTAGGTATATGACCTGGAGTGAGTTCTTAAGGACAATTTTGAAGCGCCTTGCTTAACCATGCCATCATTTTGGAAAGGATAGAAAGTCCATAAAGATTTAAGTAGCATATGCAAACAAGATGAGAAGTAAAGACAGTTAAAAAACAAGTGTGCAGAAGGAATAAATATCTCCTCTTGTTACTTGCATCAAGACAACAATGAATATTTTGAAAGACAATAGCCCTAAGCACATCATCTCACAGTATTTTAACACTTTTCTGTTGTTAAATACAAAAAACTGTCTATCTAAACTAAGTATCTCAGCACCAGAACTTCGTGTCTGCTTCTAATAGCATAAAATCAGACAGTGGCTTAGACAAATTTCTAAAAAAAGAAATATTAACCACCATGTCAAGAAGGTATCTGGAAGGGCTACGAAGAACCAGAAACTTGAAAATATTTAAATGCTTTTGATGCATGATGAGAAAAAAGTGCATGGGTGAAAATTTGCTAAAAGAAAAAAACAGCAGGTAAAACATGTTCATAAATACAAAGAACCAAAGATAAGGACTTGGACAAAGAGGAAAAGTTTTCCAAGAAGAAGGAATGCCATTTCTTGAGGAGTGAAAACATATTCTTAAACAATTCAATGACTAGTTTACTTCAGTATTCACCAAGGAGAAGACAGGTGCCATCAAGAAAATTGCTGCCCAGGAGATGCACAGCCCTGCAGAGACTTGCATTGAGATAGAATAAAATGTGATACAAATGGGAATCAAAGACTTGCCAAACAGATAATCAAGGAATCATGCTGTCAGAAAATGCAAGTAAAACAATTCCCCTAGAATTCTAATAAAAGTGCTTAAATACATGGTGAAGGTTCTTCCATTCATCTAGGCTTGTCTGCGACACACATACACATAGTTTCCTTACAGCACTTTTCAGTGAACAAAAGTAGAAGGAAGTAATAAAAGCAACTTGAACTTATTTATTTCAGGTACAGGTACATATCAAATAATTCAGTTGTTCTTAAAAACAACTGTGCTCACCAGTCATTTCCACCAAGATGAATTCTATGGATTTAAAGCATAAAAAACAAAAAGAAAGGGAATTTAAAACATATGTCCCTAATTTGGCAATCCATTCAGATTCAAGCTAACAAGATGTCTTTTTGATTATGGTTTGCCTGTGCCTGTAAAAACATCCCTCAATCTAATATTTGGTACTGGGCCTGTAAAATCTTGCACAATACTAATACCAGTTTAAAATCAACCACTTGTCAGAAAAGGAGCCACCAACTTTTATTGGGAATGAAGTAAAATGACAGGCTTGCCTTTCCAGTGAAGGTCTACAAAAACTGATTTCAAAATGCAGAGGAGACTGGTAAATGCGTAGGAGTCATGGTAACACTGGCTGGAGGACTGCAAGCTTTTGATCAAAATCTCTAGGTTTGCCTGAGTAAGCAAACAGTGGAAATGATTCTTAGATACCAGTAGCTTTACTTTTAAAATGATGACATTATCACGTTTCTCATGTGACCCCTCTAAATCACAGACGACAGAGTGAATTTTTTATTGCATTTTTAAAAAGAACTTTTGTTCCTGGAGTCATATTTTGTCTTCTAAAGAGACAATGTGAGGTGATAGCATTCAGGTGATAAACACAACCACTTAAAAGTAATTTTTTCTTACTCATGTAATTTTCTCTTATTCTATAGAGGTTTCTCTGCCAGCTCTGATCTCAGAACTGCTCAAGGCACAAGGTAAGGAAGTGGATTTCAAGTCTATTTATCTACAACAGAAGCATGGAAAATTTGAATGCTATTAAGAAGACTAGTCAGAATTGCAGCTACCCAAAGACCAGCTATTGAAAATACAGGCAAAAAACCCCCACATGCTGAAGAGAAACAACCCAATGAGCACTGAGATATTGAAGAATGAACTGGGAAGATCTCAACAATAATGAGCCTCCGATGAGGTTCTTCAGAGCAACTCTGCTAGTCACCAGGAAAGGATGTTTGTGATGAAACCTTGCTATTTTCCATCCAGCTGCCCTTGTCTGACTTCCAAACCCTAATAAAAATATAGCACCATGATGTGATGCCTGCAGAGAGCAATATGGCATTATTAGTACATAAAATGAGACACAGCTGTGATCTCCTACTACCAGAACAACTAGAAGTGCCTTGTTACACTATGACTTCACTGGATGCTAGGTCACACTTTTAATTGGGATAAGAGATTGATTCTTGGGCATGTGCTCTAAACTAACCTAACAGATTGTGTTACCGAGTTTCAGAGAAAACCAGAACGACTCAGTGTTCTTTGGGTCTTTTGGAAAACTAGGAGTCTTTGAGCAAATCTTACTTCTAATGTCAACAAGAAGATCTTTGAGGTTTGTGTGTAGGTTTTCAGAAATACTGAAACACAATAGTCTTCTAAACAGCCTCTCCCCCCATAGACCATGCCTTCATCAGTGAGGCACACACTTAGTAGAGCCATTATTTCCATGTCTTAACAATAGTGATATGATCTCTTTTAAGCAATACCACAATTAACCTGATTTCAGATGCAGTTTAAAAGTGGATTTTAAAACACTCTCCTTATTTAAAGGGATAAAAATACCTCTCTAGCCCTACAGTTCTGCCTCATAACAGAGATCTATAAAATCTCAATACACACGCAAGAGGAAATGCTTGTGCTTGAAATGGGGTGTAAGTTTTGATTTTAGAACTCTGCATACAGACCATTCTTTCATTCCTCTGTCTCCTCATTTGTGCCATGGAAAAGTAACCCTTTCTATTCCTGTCTTATCTCCTCAAATTTGTGGTGAAGCTACAAGTGTAGGGTAAGAGGTGAAGAGACATCAGGGCTGGTGTGACACAATCTGGGTGATCAGCCTGGCAGTATATCCCCTTGGCCATAAAGAGACTTCTTCAGTGGTTACTGGATCAAGGAAAGCCCTGGCTGCAGCACCCTTTCTCCACTCAAAGATAATTTCTTACATTTTCTACATTTCCCCATTCCCCTCTTCCCTGTGTGTTCTGAGCTCCCCAAGTGGGCAGGATCCCAAGATAACTAGAGATTTTCAGCCTCTTAAATTTGCTTAGTGTCTACCTGTGGAGTGGCCACAGAAGGATGAAAGGGAGCCCCAGGACACCACTGAGGCACAAAAGTACTATAGCACTGCGTATTCCTCAGAGGTGGGGCACAGATCAAACATAGTCCTCAGTGACTGGGTACAGGTCCCTATATGGCTTTCACTACATAACCTGAGCCCAGGCCTTATTAAACCCCACAACATGGAGGAAATGCTCGTTAACTTGCAAGCTTGGGTTCTCAAAACTGTTTTCTTTCTCAGCTGCCCACAGGAAAATGAGTCTGTTTTGTAACATGCAGTGCACATTCTTTGTGCTGTGTAATCAAACAACACCACACTGAGAGTTTAAGTAAGCTGAAACAGTTTATCATCCAACCAGAGCAACAAATAATCAAGGCCCGTGCTGCAGGGTGTCTCCACAGCCCAACAGCAGCGAAGGAAAAATGATGCCCTGGGGAAATGCCTGTTTCTTGGTCCTACTTTAGTGGAAAACCAGAACTTTGAAAATTAGGACAAAAATACAAAAAAAACCCACCCAAACTACAAAATCCCTATTCCCACTATGACATTTCCCCAGCATAACAATTTTATTTCTGGGAAGGTGATGCATGGAAACAGCTGTTGTACGGGCTGTGGCTCGTTGACTATGTAATGCTACACACCATCATTTTACACATGTCTCTTATTCCCTTTTCTGTCAAAAATCTATGTACTAACTCAACCTTACCAAGCATGAAAGAGGAGGAAAACCCATGGCAACACACCAGGTTTTGGTGGTGGTCAGTGTTGGAGCATTGGGATGTGCCTGCACCCTGCAGCAGTGTCTATGGTTTGGAAGCTGACCACAGCATGGGGACTGGAGGAGGTTCATTCGCGCTGAGACACGAGAACACTTCCAAATCCACATGAGCATCTACCCAGCAAAGCACATTTTATTCAATAATTGAATTTAGTAAGAACCCTGCCTCCATTTCAGGGGGTGCTGCCTCAGACAAACACTACGGGAGACTTTAAATCTTTCTTCTTTCCTCCCTTTTTTTCCCCCTGATGAGCTATAAGCTATTGACCTTTTCTATAACATAAAGAAGTTGGTTGCTGGTCTTTTCACTGCTAGTCTGCTAACAGTTGCATCTAACTATTAATTACCCAAGACATTTTTTTTTTTTAGTCTCAGCAGTCATTACTTAATTTTTAATATCAAATCCTCCCATCAGGGGCCTATTCATTATTATCACTATACATGGTTTCTAAGGTGTCCACCCACATCACAACTGACTGTGGAAGAGAGAAGCATGTGATAAGAATTGCTTTGCCTACACAGAAAAGGAACATTTCACATTAAAAATGCAATGCAGTGACCAAGATGGGCGAGCAAATGGCAGATCCTCTGGGGAAATGATATGGTGTTGAGCTGCTGAAGTGGATTTCCTCCCACCAGCACAGCCAAGGGTCTTGCCTGAATTACCTTTTGAGCTGCTTTCAACCTGCCACTGCTTGGATGGGAGTGATGCCCAAATAACAGCTTTGCTTAATGAAATGCTGGCTCTTTCTTTTTAAAGAGCTACAAATTGTATTCACAAGCAATAAACCAGTATGTTATTTAACTACTGTTCCAGTGATTTACAGAGTGTTTAATTCAGATTATTATAAAAAGCAAGAAGCCCAATGGCTCCATCAGGGCTTGAGCCAAATGCCAGTAAACCCAACTGAAAGACTCCTATCCACTTTAGAGGATTTAAGGTCAAGCTCCACAATCAAGCTACAAAGTTTAACTATTTCAAGGGCCAGTCTTCTGTTGTCAAAATACAACTTAAAAAACATACCACATCACGATTTTGTTTTAAGTTCTGGTCTGGCATAAGAGACAACACACTATTCAGCAGAGGTGCCTTAATGAACCACATAAACTATCTCAAAAATAAAAAAACTACGGAATGATAATTGGTAAAGAGGGAGGAGAAAGAAGAAGTAACACTAGCAGATGCTTCACAAACTGCAGAATATGGTTTTTTTCTACTTATTTAACAGATTTCATATTGCTATTTGGTTTTAGATACATTTTTGAAACTATAATTTATTATAGTTATGTATATTATTTCAACCTCTCTATACAATTGTTGGGGTAAAAAAAATCAGCTCCTCTAAGTAAAATTGAAATAGCTGAAAACGGATTCTACTAATTACAGTTCTTTTTCCTCTTAAAATAAAATGTGGGCTCTAGTACAAGTTTTTAAATGTTAAAGAGTGAAATTGTGCAGCACTCTCTACAGTAATTATCACATGTCACCTCTGTGGGGTAAGAAATATTTCTGTCCTTGCTTTGCAGATGGGGACATGGAGGTATGGGAAGATCCTTTTATGCTACAGAGAACGGGCATAACAGCCCAGAACAAAATAAAACAGAATAGTCTTGGTCAAGCAGGCAGATGTCCGTGGCAGAACCAATTCCCTGAAGCTTTTTTAACCATAATTTAAAATGGTGAAACACATTTTCCTTTTACTGCAAACATGGAAATGGGAGCATGTGCAAGGAAAACCTCGTTGTCTGTGAAAATATTATATAATCGGGTACATAAAAATCTGATTAAGTTTTCTTCAATTAACTTTAACTTCTTTCCTGCCAGTAGCTTGTACAATAGAAGGAGACAGGAACACCAGGGAGAGCTCTGCAGAGAGATCTAGATATCGCTTGGAAAATTTAAGTCAAGCATGGGCTCAGTTCCTTCTCCTGTTATCACTTCTGTGGATCTCCAATGCTTATTTTGCAGCCAGCCACTCCTCCCATGGGACTTCTCTTGAAGTTACTAGCAGCTCAGTGTGGGACACACATGCAGCACTTCACAGACCTTCAGCAGAAAGAGCTGAACTCAGCTGAACTTGCCCTTGTCATCTTCTTACCATGTTCCTCTGACTACACCATATAAATTTGAGAAGAAATATGGACACTGCACAGGGGTAACTGTGCACAGTTCCCTCCTTCCCAAACACGGGATCAATGAGGAGTGGGAATAACTGCTGATTTTCTCCCTGTTCCCTATAAGCACATTTGCGAGCAGCCACTGATGTGCCACAGCTGGATGTGCCAACACGGTGCTGAGAGCTCATGCAAGAAAGAGGTCAGCACGAGGGATCAGCACCAGTCCCTGCCAATTAGCTGTGCTCAGAGGGAAGTGGTTCATGCAGAACTGGATGAGCACTGGGAGATCTGAGGAAATGGATGCTTTATGCTGGGCTTTATTCTGGTGAATGCAAAATCAACACAAAACTGTGAAGAAAAGAAGAGAAGAGAAGAGAAGAGAAGAGAAGAGAAGAGAAGAGAAGAGAAGAGAAGAGAAGAGAAGAGAAGAGAAGAGAAGAGAAGAGAAGAGAAGAGAAGAGGAAGAGAAAGAAAAGAAAAAAAGAAAAGAAAAGAAAAAAGCAAAGAAAAGCAAAGAAAAGCAAAGAAAAGCAAAGAAAAGAAGAAAGAAAAGAAAAGAAAAGAAAAGAAAAGAAAAGAAAAGAAAAGAAAAGAAAAGAAAAGAAAAGAAAAGAAAAGAAAAGAAAAGAAAAGAAAAGAAAAGAAAAGAAAAAAAAGAAAAGAAAAGAAAAGAAAAGAAAAGAAAAGAAAAGAAAAGAAAAGAAAAGAAAAGAAAAGAAAAGAAAAGAAAAGAAAAGAAAAGAAAAGAAAAGAAAAGAAAAGAAAAGAAAAGAAAAGAAAAGAATTTCTTCCAACCACAGCATAAAGTTAAAGACAGAGGAGGCCCACTGGACAGCAATCCAAAATTAGCTCTTGCTTAGGATCTGTAGTGCCAGATCAAACTAGTGGGCCAATAATATGCACTGGTATGAAATGACCTCACAACTGGTGAGGGAAATCCTGTGATAGAGTTAGGGGAACATTCTGGTCTGTCATGGCCTGACCATGAAAACCCTGCCTAAACTAAGACCACCCATATCGGAGGCAGGAAGAGCAGCATTATGAAAACCCACAAGAGAATATAACAATTTTCATTGTCTGGATTTCATAAGCAAGTTGTTGCCCACATTGCATTGCTACATTTTCATTTCCTAGAGTTAGGAAAAAAAAAAAATAGGACATAACTATACATGAAGTTTGTGTCCTAGTGTTTCCCAGCACCTTGCACGAGAGCTCCCTGTTCCATACGTAGACTGGCAGATGCCACCACAGTACCTATACATGACAGCCAGCTGGCAGTTACAATGCAGAAGTGAAACTGTGGGGTTGTGGGGCGAGCCTTGCAAAAATACTTCTAAAGCAGACACAGGTACATGTGAAAAGCAGCAGCGTTCAGAGGAGAGCAGGTGGGACGGGTCGGAGATGTTCGCACCAGCCACCACGAGCAGCCAGCGCAGAGGCTTCTTCCACTAGATGGCACCCGGCGCCAGCAGCTCGTTTTTGGGAGAACGGTGGGAGAAAAATGGGTGTCATGCAGTAAAGCTCAACTGAACATAGCCTCTCTACACACCTCAGCCCAGGAAAATGAGACCTTAGCCAGCTGCCCCTGCGAAAACAAGGAAATGTGCTCTTGATGGTTAGGTAGTGAGGTGGATCATGAACTGGTTGAAAGGAAGAAGTCAGAGAGTTGTGGTCAGTGGGACAGAATCTAGTTGGAGGCCTGTGACTAGTGGAGTCCCTCAGGGGTCGGTGCTGGGACCGGTGCTGTTCAATATTTTCATCAGTGACCTGGATGAGGGAACAGAGTGTGCCCTCAGCAAGTTTGCTGATGACACTAAACTGGGAGGAGTGGCTGACACACCAGAAGGCTGTGCTGCCATCCAGTGAGACCTGGACAGGCTGGAGAGTTGGGCAGGGAGAAACTTGATGAAATTCAACAAGGGCAAGTGTAGAGTCTTGCATCTGGGGAAGAACAGCCCCAGGTACCAGTACAGGTTGGGGGCTGAGCTGCTGGAGAGCAGTGTAGGAGAAAGGGACCTGGGGGTCTTGGTGGACAGGAGGATGACCATGAGCCAGCAATGTGCCCTTGTGGCCAAGAAGGCCAATGGCATCCTGGGGTGCATTAGAAAGGGTGTGGTTAGTAGGTCAAGAGAGGTTCTCCTCCCCCTCTCTTCTGCCTTGGTGAGGCCACATCTGGAATCTTGTGTCCAGTTCTGGGCCCCTCAGTTCAAGAAGGACAGGGAACCACTTGAAAGAGTCCAGCACAGAGCCACAAAGATGATTAAGGGAGTGGAACATCTACCTTATGAGGAAAGGCTGAGGGAGCTGGGTCTCTTTAGCTTGGAGAAAAGGAGACTGAGGAGTGACCTCATCAATGTTTACAAATACGTTAAGGGTGAGTGTCAGGAGGATGGAGCCAGGCTTTGTTCAGTGATGTCCAGTGATAGAACAAGGGGCAATGGGTGCAAACTGGAGCATAGGGGGTTCCATGTAAACATCAGAAAAAACTTCTTTCCTGTGAGAGTGACAGAGCACTGGAACAGGCTGCCCAGGGAGGTTGTGGAGTCTCCTTTGCTGGAGACATTCAAAACCTGCCTGGACACGTTCCGGTGTGATGTGCTCTGGGTGATCCTGCTCTGGCAGGGAGGTTGGACTGGATGATCTTTTGAGGTCCCTTCCAACCGCTAAGATTCTGTGATTCTGTGAACTGAAAACCATGGGTAGTTGAAAACAGACAGCAAATGTGGCAAAAGCAGTAGGGGTGTCTACCCTGAGTTTACTAAGAATCTGTGAGATGGATGAAATAACAAAAAAAAAAAGGGAGAAATTAAAAATCCATTCAGAAATTTTTACTCTTTCTTCTACCTCATGCTCATTTTCATGTAAGATTTTTTGAGTCTATGTCATTGGCATATATTAGCTGTCCTATAAAGAGTCAACTGTGCTGCTGCTCCTTATGTGGGGAGTTTACTTCAACAGCAGCTCTCCTGAAAAAATGCTGCAGTCCTGCATCCTGTATAAAATACCATTTGTGAATGTATGTGCTGAGGACACGCCCAGATTTTCCTGACAAACTTAGGGAGAGCTGAGAACTGAATCTGGAAAACGCTGGTACAAGCCCCTTCTGACTTCAGACACAGCCTGAATCTGGAGAGTCTGCAGAGCACAGCAAAAATAATTAGAAATCTCCCTTTAAAAAGCAATTTATGCTATCAGATAAATGTCATGTTATTAAACAAAGTGATGCCACAGATTAGATTAATTGGCTTCCTTATTAGTTATCCTCAGCAGGGGTGTAGCAAGGGCACAAGAGGGTAAAAAGCCTAAACTTTCTGGCCTTCCTGATGAGGCAGATCATAGCTAAGGATGAGGAACAGGGTAGAGAGAGCCCAGGGAAAGACACTGTCATGGCCTTTTTCTGGGAATGAGTGTCTACCAAGCAGGAGGGATATTGCAGAGGGAGTGAGTTTGTTCACCAGCAGACACAGGTGAATAATGATTTGGAGGTAGGTCCAGGCACCACTAGCACACACTGCCAATGTGTAAAGCTGATGCCTACTTGCAGAAGATGTCTAATTCATTAAAACAGTTTGTAGAAAGAGCAAAGAGATTGCTGCTCAGTGTCAAGGGCCTTTGTTGCTCGTATTATTGTCAGGCAGAGGGCGAGGATGCTGCCTGTGGGCTGCAAATTTTGTTATTGCCAAAGGACCTGGAGTGGAGAACTTAACTGAACCTTGTGTCAGGGTGCTTGGTCTTGCTCTCAACACTCTTCATCCACACACATCCAGCAGAGCAATACTCCAGTGTTAAATTATTAAGTATGTGACTAAGAGTTTTTTACCCCTTCATCCAACAGAGGCCCTACTTTCAGATGATGTATTTCATCACCTGTTACATCATGTTGACCTGCTAAACCGTCCTCTCTCTTCACCCAGCACCCTAAATATATGCAGACCTCCAAATGAACAGTAAATGCCCATGCTCCAGGGAAACGGTAATGTGCCAGTCCTTTCACCATTCACATGCACTATGATCACCTGAAAGACCAATGCAAATGTTACTGCACTGTATGGTTTGCAATGCCTCCATAAAGACCCACCACCTAAACCACTTTGTAAACCATACCTGTACCAACACAAAATGCAGCAATCCTTCAATCCTTCCTCCTCTCTCCAGTGGTCACCTGATCCATCACTACATCATGCTTTGGGGACACCAATGCCTCACACACCTGAGTGCCTTCTGGCACCCTCTCACTTTCCAGATCTCCCCCTTATACTGGATACTTCTCCTTGGACACCTCCATCCCCCCAGCTGCCTGCGCCTTTGCACAAGCAAACACAGGGAGCAAGGTGGAACACAGCTGAGTGTGCAACATAGTTGAAGCTAGGGGGAAAAAGAAGCTGGTTGTCACAAAGAAAGATCATGCCATAGTAGTAAACTGCCTGGACCACTGTCTTGATAATCTTTAGCATTTCTAGCACATCCTATGCATGATACCTATTTTTTCCACCTTTGTTTTGTCTGGAGTAGAACTGTGCTGTCAGTCAAATGCTTTTGCTCTTAGCCAGGTTTAGTGCAGATAAAAAGCTTATGTGCTCATGCTGTGTGTTCATCCTGTTGCTCAACACCCTTTCAGCCCACAAGCTAATTTCAGACATATTGCCAGAAAGATGGAGTTGTCGAAAATTCATAAATCCAGTAAATTACTGAAACAAAAAAGAAAAAAAAAGAAAAGGAAAAATGATGACGAGATGGAGGGAGGGAAGGAAAAAGACTAAAGAAGTCAGGAGCATGTCACACTGGGACACCAGAGTTTTGATGCAGACGATGGTGAGAAACCTCCTAATTCCCATGTTCCAACTGTACATGGAAACAACTTAATCTTGAGTTCATGATTTCTTGTGGTGAGTTAATCACGAGATACAAGCTGAAGGGAAGCAGGCTGCACAAGCTCCTAACTCCACAGATTTTAAAACATGCATGTCTCTAGAACAGATTTTTTTGATACAAAGTATTGTTTCTCCATTTCTAGGTAGAAACCAAAAAAAGGTATTTCAGTTTTTTTTGTTGTTTTGGTGGGGTTTTTTGGTGGGTTTTTTGGTTTGGTTTTTTGTGTGTGTGTTTTTTTTGTTGTTTGTTTGTTTTGTGGGGTTTTTTTCTGTTTGTTTGGGTTTTCTTGCTGTTTTTTTTTGGAGGGGATGTAACTTGGGGTTTGGTTGGGTTTTTTTGTGTGTGGACAAGTATTTTTTTGGTGTGCTGAGACAAATCCTTGAGGAACACCCAAATGTAACTAGCATTTTAATGAAAAAACTGCTGAGAGACATATTTATGTCTTGTCATTGAATCTTGTACTTCGTTGTTGTTAAACCCTCTGGTTACTGTACCAAAGAAACTAGATTGGAAAGAGGCCATGGGCCTCAAAAATATGGGTGTTGCAATGTCTGAATTCTAGGACTTCTCTTAAAACATCGTTCCTATACTAAACAGTGAGGTCCCCTGAGGCCTGCTCATGGGGAAGCTGCTGATCCACTGTGTACAGGCAGAGTTGGAGCTGCCTATACAAAACAGTTGGAAACACTGAGCACTCAGGCATGGCCAGGATTCTGTCTTCTCACAAGGGCAGGCACCTGGCCTGTGGATGCAGAAATCAAGAGGACCTTAAGACCTGCCTCAATGTTCTCCCAAGTCAGAGACATAGTAATCCATTGAATATGGTGGTATGAGTGACTGAGAGTGGATATAAACTTAAAGGGGAGAGTCAGACAGGATATAAGGAGAAACTTTTTCCTCATGAGGACAGTCAGGCAGTGGGACAAGCTGCACAGCAAGGCTGTGCAGTCCCCATCCCTGAAGGTTTTCAAAGCCCAGCTGGATAAAGCTCTGAGTAACCTGCTTTGAGCAGGAAGTTGGACCTTGGAAGAGCCTTTCCAGCCTGAGTTATCTGATGACTCTAGGATCACCCTGTGTTGATTTTTTTTAAACTTTGCAGGTTTTCCCAGCTATTGCAAGGATTAAAAACATCTACTCTTTAGCTATGATGTGTAGAAATGACAACTTAGTGCAGAAGTCTAGCAAATACTGAAATGATAGGTTTTATAACCAGTCATGTGCAACGTTCTACAAAAAGGGCCAAGCACAACTACATTGACACTTCTTACTATTCCTGCACAGTTATCATCAGTATAATATTTAAAACACACATCAGCATCCTGGCTTCTAGCTTTGTTTTTACTAACAATGATTTTAAGAATTTTGCTGTGCAACTGACCTACTTCCTTTGGAGCTATGAAAATGTCACTCTGAAACACCATGTATCATCATATGCTTACTTGTGTCATATTGGTATGGTGGCATCCCATTCCTGACCAGCTGGACCAGTCTTAAAAGTATATTAAAAAAAAAAAAATTCTCTTTTAAGGGAGAAGCAGGAAGAAACTATGGGCTAAACTCTAGAGGAACAACACAGGCAAGATGAGCTGCAGGGGGATGGAGTTGGAGCCACAGGTCACAGCACCACAAAGACAAAGCTGACAAAGGGGGATTTAAATACCTGCAACTAATCAGAGTTAAAGAAAGACCTCCTGAAGATAACCAATGCCTATGTTAAACACTGAGCCCTCCTCAGGACCTCCAGTGGATAGGAGGACCTAAAATAAGAGGCATTGTGTGATGGAAATTATTACTTGTAATGATACATAACCTTTCATGGTATGTGCTTTAGGTAAAGCAATATGTTTTTGTTATGTTTAACAAAGCCTGTGTTCCATTCTTGCTTATGTGCACTGTCCTCATACTCTACAAAAAGATAAACTATAAACCTGAAGACTCATAGCTTCACTGTGATCATGAGTGCATGTATCTCAGCAGCAGCAGGATCTTGGGAACAGGCTACTGGTCTGTCTACCTTCAGATGGGAAGTTAGAGGGAGCACTTGTGTCGGGAATCTGCCCTGGGGGAATCGAACCCACAGCTGAAGGCTAATGCTTCAATTCTGACCAAATTTAAGGGGCTAAACACCCCTGGATAGATTCTCTGGGAGTGCTCTGGTGAGCAGCCAACAGCAATTCACAGCCAGACTTGAACGTATCTATATTCTAGCCAAAAACTTGAAAACTGGAATATGAAATTAATGTAGTCTGACCCTCTGGGGAAGCTGTGTATTTCTGCTTCCAGACTATGTCATATTTTGTACCACACACAGCTCAGTGGATGCTGCAGCTGAATGCCAGACCATTGCAAAGGGCTGTCACAGGAAACCATTTGTCACTATTCACATTATTTTGCAGAATTTTTAATAGCTGAGTTTTAAAATGAAGACATTGAAAAATTGCTTACCCATGAGGTATTTTGCTGAGGACATAATATGCCGTATATGAATGGTGGTACACCTGCAAAATGAAATTAAGAAACAGAACAAAACAGAAATGAGATTAGTAATTGTCACCTGTGTTCATAGGGCTCTTTATTTTATTTTTATTTTTATTTTTTTGCAAAAACAATCCAGCATGTATGGCTAGGGAGCTCTTCTAAAAGCTTCAAAATCTGTACTAGAAATGAAAAATACATTAATTCACCTAACACTGCTATGTGTTCTTTTTATCTTGCACTTTATTACAGTCTTTGGCAAATTGTATACATCCAGATGCTCTGTGTTGTTACCATGACTACCAGGTCTTTGATTAAACTGGGGGCTCGTGGTCTCTGCAAGGGCTAAATATAGAACAATCATTAATGAGGACACTTTGGTCAGCTGGAGACATTCACCATCATTGTAACTAGACACAACAGGGACATAATGCATATTTTTGTGCTTTATTCCTACATAAATAAACCAGTGAGTGATGCTGGGTGATCTCGGAGTGGGTTGTAGGATTCCTGTCAGTCAGCAAATGAAACCTTATTGACTTAGGGCACAAAGCTGACCTCATGTTTGTTTGATCTGCTAAGTTGCATCTTCATATCAATTTGCACTCTTTGGGCCCTGGGGAGAAGCCTGTCAGCTTGCATGGCAGGTCATCTCAGAAGGGAGAGTTTATCACTTATTTTCCAAGTACTAAATAACTACACCAGAGCCAAGGTCAGTGAATTAAGACTTTCTGCTGGTGACCATATAATCCCTAACAGTGATCTGTGGCTGCAGTGCTGAACAACACAAGAGCCAGGGCACTAGTGTGAAAGGTCAAAATTTGAATGACTTTATCCACATGTATACAGGCACTCACTTTTGGAACTCTGTCCTGTTACTGTATGCTGCCAAATAAATGTTTCTAAAATAACATTTTGACTTCAACTTAAATCTTGAAGTTACTTGCTCTCCAGAAGCTCTCATGAGACATCTTGTCTCAGAGGATAAAGGAGAAACATCTTGACTACTTGCTTCACCAGTCAAGTTTGTCTGATCAAAATCAATTTCCCTAGGTATCTCTGGTTTTGCACAATTATATTTTTTTCATTTTGCCAATAAACCATGAGATGTCCTGGATGGTGCTGCCAGGCTCAGCAGTGGCCATCCCAAGCACATCACTAGCATCACAGTAAGCACAACTTACTACCCATCACTCTCAAGGATAAGCCTGAGTAGATGCAGACATCTATAACAGGCTTACATCTTTTAGGGGCTCAGTAGAGAGGCAGATAAACACAAGGCACACCAACCTGTATATATTAAACTACTCTGTTACAATTTGAATCCAAATCTACTACATACTTAGAGTAAGGCATGAAGCCCCTGGAAAAAAGTATATAGGTATAAAAGGAATATGTATGGGGTGTAAAGGTGAAAGCACTGGATTTGTACCTATGAAACACAGAGACTGATGCCAAGTTGATGTAATTCCCTTCTCCTGTGCAATTCTCTCCCCTCATTACAAAGACATCATCAGGTGATATCCCAAAATCATACCTCCTTTTAGGCATTCAGATACATAAAGTCTCCTCCAGTAAGGTGAGCCTCTGATTTATTAGGATCAAAGAAGTTCTAGAAACACCAGTGAATTCCCTGCAAGCTACCATTTATTTTAATACAGGTGTCCTTTTTAGATCCACCCACTTCAGATGATGTCAAATAAACTACCACTATCTCATCTACATCCCATCATACCAAAGATCTCTTGAATCTCATAACGCTGATACTGGAGACCTGGCTGATCCATGTGGTCTTAGATCATATTCCAGCTTTGGTGAAGTTCTAAAACTTCTAAAATCCCTTAAAGAAAAAGCACTGGAAGTCTAAATTTCTCTACAGATCTGAAAAACCTAACAATACATTGCCATTAAATACGGAGCAACTTTTGTCTTGAAATAATGTGGCAGTAGGATGTAGAAAATGATATAGATAAGTAAACTGTGATTCGATGCAAAGACTGGTGTGCAAGGTAAGAAGTCATGCTGTGTTGTCAGCTTTCAGAGGCAAAAGCCAGCCCTCAAAATGAGTATGAAGAGATGCCTTCAGGGGAAAATAAAGAAAAGTGTCAGGCTGGAAGCAAAAGAAACAGCAAGGGAAGTCTTGAGCAGGGTATCTGCTGATGTCTCTGCTTGTGGTAGAGTCCCCACAGCCTTGCTAGAGAGTTTAGAGCTGTCTTAGAGCCATTAAGGGAGACTAAGGTAAAACATTTTCTTTGCCAAGAGAGTTTAGGAGCAGGGAAAACAAAAGCTGCAGGACTCTCATAAAATCTCCTTTATTTTCTGAACAACATTTGTCAACCTCTTGGGTCTTAACCAGACTCTAAAATATCCCATATCAGCTGTGCCTGTAGCATGTAGTTTTCAAAGGCTTGCAGCTGGCTGAGTAAATTCACAGGAACAATCCTTTCTCAAACAAATCCTTAAGATCAGTAGCTTTGGTCATGTAAACAACAAGTACTTGCATGAGCAATGATTTCAAGATTAGACATTTATTATTATTATAGTTCTTAAGGACAAGAGCACATGGAACTCAAAAGTCCTTCTTAGTACTATTTCAGACCTCTTTGGAAAACACACTGCAAGCAACCAACCCTACTCTAAGTAGACAGAAATCCAAGAGAAAAACCACTTAATGTCTTTCTGAGAAATGAAATGTCTGTTTTCCTCTTAGATATGCAAACCAAATAAAGTTATTATAACTGTTTGAGAGGATGACTATGTCTGCTTAATATCTCAACTAAATTTCTGCTGGGGTCTAGCTGAATTAGGCTACTTACTTACCAGTAGAAAGACCCCACACCATGAAAAAAGCATCCCTCTGAAATCCAAAGCTAAGCCTCAGAGGCTGGTCAGTGCTAAAAAGTTAGTATTCATTCAATTTAACCCCTCTGTTTCCAAGGCTTAGCCAAAAAAAAGCCACTGCACTGATTTAATTCTCTTAGCCCGGACTTTTGGCTGGATGCCAGAAGCACACAGCTCCTCTCAGTAGAGAGGCATATTTGAAGATAGTGTTTTGGCAAGAGTTTTGCTCTGTAGTCCCTGTGTGCCAAGTCATCCCACCAACTGAAGTCAGAACAGGTTTGAGACTGCTCTGAAGGGTTCTAGGTTACTACCAAAATCAGGTCATAAAGCTTCCATGCCAGCTGTAACCAATGAGAGCTGTAAAAGTTATTATTCTAAAGCCATTGTGCCAGAAACACTCTCCCACCAGGCTTCTCATCCCAGGTCACAGCACAGATCATGCTTACTTTCAATTTACATTATGCTCTGCAACACGTGCATGTTTACACTGAAATCATAAAGGGTCTAAGAGATGGATCTATCTGCTTCCACTTAAGTTTCGGAAATGCAATTATTTCTCTGAAATTCAGAAAAATGCAGGACTAATTATATACAACAATGGTTTGTTGTGAAGCCACTGACCTAATTTTATATAATCAACAAAAGAAACATGGACCTCACCAGATGACAGTGGAAATGCAAGCACTGCAGCAGACATAGCAGCAGAGAAGAGCATCCACCTCTCCCCATCACAAAATTCCAAAATAATGAGTAAATTATGGTTCCTACAACCTATAGAAACAAAAAAGGAAGCAGCAATTTCTGTCCCACACCACTGCAGAGCAAAGTATGGTGTGAACAGTAGAGTGATGTCACCTGAAAGCATTTGCTTCAACTTCAAGGATACAGGTCCTAGTCCAGCAGGGCTTACTTAAATAGAAAATATCTGTTAATTGAGAACAGAATTGGAGTAATTTACTCATTGTGATTATTCATATACTTTAAATTAGGATCCATAGCTCTGGTTCTTGCCCCAAAGCAACTGCACAAGTACTTGACATAAATCCAAAAAGCAAAGCAGGATCCTGGTTACTCCCCTAGATCTAACCTGGGTTGTCACAGAGACACAAACAAGCTGGACACACAGAGCTTTCACCTTCATTAACTTCTTGTTAAAAGTTTGAAATTGTCACCATTGTTTTCAATTTGGCACTGCCCATGCAACTCACAAAGGATTAGGAAAAAGCTTTAGATGGAAATACGAGAGTTTTTAGAAGAGTGTAAAATGTGTTTTCAGTGTATTTTTGTCGGTATGAAAGATTTCTCTACCTGCTGAGGATTTATCACTAGCATCAGAAAAAAAGGAACAGTTTAGTTTACACTTTCATCTTCTGGCACATTTTGTGGACTGACACCATGCTAACCCCAGCAGCAATCAGTCTTTCTTTCATGTTCGTATGACAAGGAGCTGACTCACTACAAACAAGAAGCACACACAGACTTTCTTTCAAGGAGTTTTATAAGCAAAGAGAGGGGGAAATCCCTGAAAATAAAACTCTTTAAATCAGCCCAAACCTCTCATCTTCCAATAGGCTGCTCTATCAAAACAGATAATTTAGGATCCTGCCACTAAGCATAATAAAGTTTGTGGATCTGAGATTAAACCCAGGTGGACTGGCTGCCATGATCTCATGATTATTATTTACTTGGTAAATACAACAATAAACCACATTTTGCATCCATTTTTTAAATTACTCCAAAGTGCCACCTGGTCCTTCATGCAGCAGTGTTATTTATATTAAAGAATTATCTAGGAAACTCACCAAAAAATCCCATAAAACTTAGAGTTTGAAAGGGAAAAGCTACAGAGCAGAGTAGAAGTGCAAGATGAGTTATAAAGTAGATTTCAAGGCTCAATATAAAATTCCTAGGATTTAATATCTTTCTTCTTTTTCAGGTACCCCACATTTAATCAAAAAAGTCATCCCAGTGCCCCCAAATAATAATTAACAATCTAAAAAGCAATCAGAAATTAACATGTACAACCGCTGGCTAAAGTCTGAAAATAGCGAAAATATATATTTAATATAAGTAATTATAAAGCCCTCAATAGTTATCTGGGTAAAAGGAATCACTTTTTACTCTGTAACAACAAAGTATATCTCCAAATAACAGATCCCCTCAGGATTCTTAACAGACTCAAATTGTCTTTATCATCTATTCCCTTTTATACTCTATAGTAAGACAGTAAAAATACAGCAGAAGTGGCCAGTGGAACAGGAACTGCCAGATCCATTAAAAGGGTTTCCCATGAAGAGCCTCTAAAAAGACATTTGCTGGAAGTAGGTTATATAGCCCATTTTCCTACTTATGCTGTGAGCAGACAAATCCCCAAATGCACATATGAATGTCACACCGATTGAATAATCCCAAACATTTTACATAATTATATATTCCACCTTTCAAAATGGTCCTGGCACCCTTAAAAGCTAACTCATGCTGTAATGTGAAATATGCAGGTAAAAGATGATTTGCCATTTGACCTTTAATATCTGGGATGTTCAACCAGGCTCTGAAGTTGACAGATTAAAAGGGGAAATGAGAACAAAGTAGAATGCAGGGAGGCTGCTGCTCTGTATTGATTTAGTACCCTGTTATCTAACGATGGCATGAAAAGGAGGGAAAAACAAGTTCAGAAGGAAAATCACAAGCAAATGTTACCCAGAGGTTGTGTTTCCTTCTAGTACATGCCCATACTGTGCACAGTGAAGGATGAACCAAGTCACTACCACACTGTCACATTGATGCTTTTACTGGTCAGTCACCAACAAGCAAATACTGTGTTCTCTTTACATGTGTATCACGCACACAAATCTTCCAGTAGAAAAAGCACAATTTTGTGACTAAAAATACCTCACTGCCACTTCTTTGTGGTATTCTGTGGAGAATTAAAGGAGGTTACTGCACCTGTTTGCAGAATTTCCTGCATTTTTTATCAAAGTCAACATCAAAGCCTAGATTTTCAATTAGTGAGTCAACATAATTTGCCTTGTTCAAAATTCTTTATGATACTATTGGTTTTGTTTTCGTTTATTGACTTGAAAATTGATTAATAACTTGAACACTTTTCTCTTCTTTTAGAGGAAAGCTTGTTCCCTCGCCCTCCAACGGGGTGAAAAACCCATTCCTGTAACTGGCCACCAGCTTCTTGGCAATGTTTAGTTCAATTTCTGCTCTTACATTCTGCCATGTATTTGTGATTTAGAGTCCAAAGGTTTACCTCTGGCTGAGGCATGGTTTGTGGGCAGCTAGGTAACGAATGGTCTTCTCATTGTTTTCTGTCAGTGGAGACAGACTGGTCAGCAGTATTCTCTCCAGCCCAACATTTTAGCAAAGTATTACCACCGTAGCCTGGAATTAGATTCTCTGCAAAACCACATGCTATCTATTTGTTTTGTGTCACTGCAATAAAACAAACCACACCAAAATCCATACTGGTATTTTGTACCCTACACTCAGTGAAGCTCGACTGCTTGCAAGAATCAAACAAATCAATAAAGCCATATAACGTGAGGTCTTTTCAACATTCTCATCTTTCAAATTCATTGTGATACTGACCTATTTTGTTTTCTTCTGAGACAGCAAATTCTCTTTTGTCTCTGCATTGAATTACCCCTTTATACTTTATCACTTCCCATGTAATGTACTTCTAATACAATCTCATGCCATGTGCCAACCTGTTTCTACTTCCCTCCAAGGAACACTGCCTGTTTCTCTTTGTGCCTGCAATAAATTAGGAAAACCATAATGAAATGCTATCAGGGAGCATTTCCTGTGCTTTACTTCAGCTGGCAGCCAAATAACCCACAGCTGTTATCAAACACCTGGTTTGGGATGCTTTTACCCGCTGCACCCTATTCAGCTGATCAGCTACATGTGTCATGCTATCACAGCCACAGAAAGGGCAAACTGAGAGGGATGGGACACTCTGGGATGATCTGGTGAGCTCAGGAAAGGGGAGAGATGAGGGAAAAAGGTTTGAACAGATAAGTGATAAGAAGGAGTCTCTGGATGAATCAATAAGCAATTGTCTCTGTATTCCAGAGAAACAAACAACATTTGGGCAAAAGAAGCAAGGTGGATACCTGGGCAATGCACATCTTACAGTTGAGTTATTGAAGGAAACTATTTTTCTTGAAAAGAGGAAGGAAGGATCCTGACCCAGCACCATAACTGTCTGAGTGAAAGGACACAGCCAGCACGAGGTGGTCAGTGTCTCAGAGAGACCCAATGGGTCAGTGCCTCATCTCAGTCACACCAGTGTGAATAAAGAGCTGCTCCACTGCTACCCAGTGTTGTAGGAAATCAAAGATCAGTGATTGGGTATTTCCAGAACGAGGAAGAAATTTCAGCAAATTATTTGGAAGAAGGGAATAAAATGCTATGTAGAAAGGATGGAGAGTATAAGAAGGCAAGAAGCAGCAGATCATCAGGAATAGTCTTTGCATGGCTTTGTTTTTTCAAATCTTCTAACAATTTAATCTCTAAGACTGACATTTAAATCATTGCAACAGGAGCCTGAAGGAGCCTTTCTCCGTAATCTTGCCCTTGGTGCATAGAAGACAACCAGAACAGCTCTCCGGTCATGCAATGCTGTGAATGCCTGGTCACCCACACTGGAGAAGCTTCCATGGAGCAACGAAAATCTCACATCAAGGTGACATCAGGGAGTGACAGCACATTCATGCCACGGGGACTTGCATTTTCAAATAATTTGTAACTCAAGCTCAAGCGGATTGTAACAGGGTCAGCGCTGCAGGCAACACGCACGGTTAATATGTAAATCTCTCCCACAAATATACAGGGGGAGTGCTGGGACTAGATGCTGATTTTCCAGCCACCAAACCAAGGGTCTCTGAAGCAGCAAAGCTGAGGAGTTACTCCCTCATGAATAGTGTCATCTCTAGTTTGCAAAATATCCATAAATAAAGTGTGATGGCAACATCCCCTGCAGTAATAAATGGACTGCAGTGTTGTAAGATAATGCTGTTACTTCATGTTCCACAAACTGATTATCTACCTCAGTTGTTTCACGATAATAATTCTTTATTAAAAGATTTGTTTCCAAATTACACTTTGAGAGCCTTATACTGCTGACAACACTGAATGGGAATTTAGAGGCTGGCTTTAGGATTTATGACTTTGTGACATGGCGGCGGTAAAGTGGATGCTCTTTTTGTTACAAATGCAGCTCCAGAATCAACTTAGACTCCAGGTATTAACACACAGCTCGTGTGCCAGATCTCACCCCTAGGAAAGCGTTAATCCAATCTGCCAACTGCTGCTACACTCTAATGCAGCTCGGCCCTGCCAAGCAATTACAAAAGCCTCCTTTTGCTCCCAAGCCACCTGTCCCTCACAGTGCTCCACTGGCACCAGCAGCACCAGCAAACACTGGCAGTCACTGGCTTAAAGGACGACTGCTTCATTTTTAACTGGTAAATAAAATGGCAGCTACAAAATGCTCCATCGGATTTTTGCACCAGTCTTTGTGCCCTTGTTGCTGCTCAGGTTATTGGGGAGTATCTGAAATCAAGTGATGAAGAATTACAAGTGAGGGTTGTGAATAATGAGCTCATTTTGTCGTTGATCTAGTTTCTAAACTTTTATTGGTATTCACATCACAGGGCATATGCTCCCAGGTCCCACTCCCATCCTGCAGCAGGCACAGTGTTAAGAGTGGATGGAAATTTTCCAAGCAATGCACTTGCCTGTTTTATAGTCCTGTTCAGAAACTTGGAAATGAGAAGTAAATTATCCAGTACAAAATTAATATTGCAATGTTAACATACCATATAATATATCTAGAAAATATAAGTAAAAGAGAAATAAAGAACTTTACATTATTCAACTGTGATTCTCTTGTAATATCTATGGTCATAACAATATCTGTATTGTGTAAGACTCAAAGTCCATCCAGTTGACTCTCCTGGCTTGGACAGTAGCCCAAAGCTGATTCAGAAATAAAGCTAGAGTCAGCTTATTTAGGGACAAACATACTTTCCACAGAATCTTTTTCCAGGATCTCACAGTTTGCCATTTGGAACCACTCTCCTTGCAGCTCTCTACCACAAGAGACGTCCCTGCCATTGACCTCTCTAGCCAATCTTCACAAGCGTTTACCCTTGTTGCACCTACAGCCTCGTGTAGTAACACCCTCTTCCCAGACAATGGTACCAAAAGCCTGTTTGGGGTATGATTCCTCTGGCCAGGCTTTGGAGTCTATTTTAGCCTCACATTTACACCCTGGAGTATCCTGATTGTAAAGGCAGCCCAGGGCAGCTGATGCATATGGGGACTTTACATTGTTCCCATCTACATTCACTTGACTGACGCTCACCTTCGTTGACTTTGGTGCTACCAGTCTGAGGGCTGAGGACAGCATAAGAAATCAATGCTTAATAATCAATGCTTTTAATGAAACATTAGCTAGTGCCTCCTTTAAATTAAACATTTCTTGAGCTGGGCAGATTGGGTGTGGAGACTTGAAAAGCCCCTTTTTTTGTGAAGTTTGCAATTCAAATGGCACCGCTTTGTAACAATTACATGAGAACCAAGCCACGAAAATGGGCTGAATGTTTTGTGTATCTAATTAATGTATTCACTTTTAAATAACTCACTTTAGCAGCAGAAACCAACAACTACAGAACCACAGCATATGTTCTTTCCATTAAAATTTACTCTTAGCATATCAAAATGGCTTTTCCTGCTATAGCAGTTGAGAATTGGCTCTGCCATTGAAATGATGGTCACAGACTTAGGGCACGCTGAGAAGACTCAAGGAATCCAAGGCAAGAAAGCAAAGACTTCTGAAAAGCATTAGAGAGAAAAAGTTTAAAAGCACTGAAGTGGATGTGAAAGAAAAATAAAAGTATTCAGGTATATGCCAGGGACCTTGGTGAAAAAATGTGCTCTCTGTTCAGTGACAGATTCATTTTCTCGTTCCATGTGAGATCAGAAGACTTTGAGCTGTATCTCGATGTGCACGTGGATCTAATTCACTGCAGGTGACATTTCTATTTTCTGATATAAGGAAAAATAAACTGAAATCATATACAAGACAGTGGGGCTTTTTGTCTGTCACCTGTATGAAGCTGTGGACATCTTCCAAGGGGTAAAGGGACTGTGGTGGTGATGGACATCTCTTCAAAGAGTGGGGAGAGAGCAAATAGGACAGGACTAAGCACAGAGCATCTCCTGTTCCTTGCCTGCTGTGCAACCCTTCACAGCCCCACCATCAACAGCATTGCTGTATAGGTACCCTTCCACTTTGGCACATAAAAATCTGAGGGCTCGTGCCTTTCAAGACCTGAATAAAGCCCTCTCATTTGTTCACCTATTCAAGAAGGAGCTTTTTCAGTTGAGCAGAGAACAAAATAAAATAGAAGATTTTCAAATCTGGGCCATTAGATGCCCAAGGAGGGACGTAAATTATTGTTTTTAACATAGCCCTGATAAATACAGAGTTCTGCAGTTAAAGAGATAAAAAGCACTTGTTCAGGGTAAGCACAGAGCCACACACTTTGGATTCAGGCATATAACTCAGGTTAAAGAGTAGAACATTTGCAGCAGAAGATTTACATTTCTGAGTACAGGAATTTCATTGGGGTGCTCTGCATAGTAAGATCTTGTTTTCCAGAAGAGGGCACTAAACATATTTTTTGCTATTTCAGAGATTACAAATAAATAAACAAATAAATAAATAAATAAATAAGACAGACTGGAAATCAGAAAAATTAGATTAAAAACTCCCGCAGGCTGGGACTGCTTCCTATGTTTCACATAGACAACAGAATTAAATTATTTCTGATTTTGCTTTCTAATGCCTTTTAAATTGCTGTTGTTTTCCCATTTTGCATGTTACTAATATATTTCTTTCCTTAATATTTTAAAACAACTAGCTATACTTATCACAATCCACAAAATGGAATTTTTATCGTCCCTAAAAACTTGGGAAGTAAAATTATTCTAAAACCCAGGAACTCACCTCTAATGCAATTTCGAAGCTGCTGTGTTGCAAGAAATCTTATTCTTTCTTACATTCTATTTTTTTTCAATAATTTTTATATAGTTGTATTCATTTCATTCCTTAAAGCACAGGAAGTTCCCTTTCATTCCAATACGATGGATTCCCATGGGAGTGCAAGAAAGAAAACTGCAATGATTTTGCTGCTGTCTGGATGATTGTGACTTCCTAGGAGACCTTCTACAATTACCTTACCTATGTTTTATTCAAAAATAAATTGCAGGTTATTTTTAAGATGCTTTGTGAATTTTGTTAGAAAATTAATCTCTACCAGTCTGTCTGTTCAAGTCAGATCATCTATACACTTAGAAAAGGAAGCAGAATGAAAAATCTAATATCATCCAAGCAAAGAAAAATTGGTTATTTTTGTATCATAGTGTTTTGCCTTGAGTCTTTTTACTTTCCCTTCTCTGCTTGATGAAAATCCCACTTGCTAAAGAAAATATTTACAGAGGAAGACTGCTGACAGCTGATACTGATACATAATACACCAATGTGTTCTTGCATGACAGGCTAATTACTTCTGATATTTTTTATATTAGTCTAGTCTTCCCTGGAACTGTGGATGTGCTTTTCAGTTCACTGCTGTATATATGTCCCTGCAAATAAATGCAGGATACAGTTTGTTGGCCTTTGCTACATGAGCAAGTCTTTCCAACTTAGTCTGAAATATTATTTTGCACCCAGTCACGCCTGTGCCATTTGTGTTGAAGTCTCCCAGTTCAAATTAGGAGGCTTTAAGTTTTGTCTTAACTCAGTTTATCTACATCATTAGAAGTAGAGCAAGAGTTTAATCCTTTGGTTTTTAATAGAAAATAGTTACAGCTCAGAGGTGGCACAGCAGCTGAAGTCAGCAAGCTCAGTTTTTAATGTGCTCCGTTTCACACAGTTAGTATTTTGCTGCAGTAATCACCCTAAACAACACTCCCTGGAATAGAAACTTAGTAAGAAACTGAGACTGGGTGCAATTTTACTGAAAACACTGTTATAGAAGGAGCATGCATTAGCAAAACTGGCATATGGGTTCTGAGGACTGCAGAAAGACCTGCTGGGTAGAGCTTTTCTTCTCAGCTCAGGTAAACACATCATGTTTTAAGAACATATCTAGAGCATCAATTCATAAGCACCAACTTCTTAATGAAAACATAGGATCATAGAACATCTCCCAATAATGGGGAGCAACAGAGCTAAAAACCTGGGGTTTATTGTTTGTTCCAGGAAAGGGCTGCAGGCCACAAGTGACCATGGTAGGTGCCCACGACAAATACAGGGTCCCCACTAGTCCATTCAACATTGAAGTGATCCCACTCGTACAGTCCCTGCTGAGGAAATGGTACTGGGGTGCTCTGCCCAGCAGGTCTTCCTGCAGTCCTCAGAACCCACATTCCAGTTTTGCTAATGCTTGTTCTCTCTATAGTCATGGCTTCAGCAAAATTTCACCCAGCCTCCCTTTAGAGAATAAAGCATTTAAGGGGTGCAAACACTTTTTCCACGGATATTAAGCACAGGAAGGCTCCATGCCCCATTCCTCTTTACTGAAATTCAGTGCCTATCATTTCCTTTTATTAAGAATGGAAAATAAAGAAACAATGTGCAGCTTTGAGATATGTAATGTTTTTTTGCAGCTGCTTCTACCCAGGTTTTCAATGACAGACCCTTAATTTATCTAAGAAACCCTTGCCCCATGGCCCAAGGAACCCCACTACCAAAATGTCCCTGCACTTCATGTATTTGAGTGCCTAACCCCACTCTGCCTTCTTGTATAAGCTGGAATTTTTTTCTGTAATTAAACTGGGCTGTGCCAAAGCAGAAGGATTGCTGCTAAGAGCAAAGAATAAAGCAACATAAAGGAACACATTTTCTGCTGGACCTTTGTAGGGATTTGAAATGAACCATGAGGCTCCTCCAAAACAAACAAAATAAAGAGCAGGTTTTACCTCTTATCTTCCCCTGTGTTAGTCCAAAATTGGTTCTGAAAGTTACAAACATGAAATTAGTTTCTGTAGTTTCCCATTCAAAAGGGAGGTCTAGGATTAAGGTTGTTGCCAATTACTGCTCCACAGTCCCGTGTCTCCATCCAAAAATTCATATTCTTTACTCACAACATGGCAGAAACTGGACAGAGAGATGACTGCTGAGGGGTAAGAACAAATATTCTCACTATTCTGCTAATGTTTGTTCAATTAAAATGGGTATCCACCATCCCACAGCAAAAAATAATAATTTTGTAAACATTCACAGCAGAAAATACTGTGATTGAAGGGCTCTTATGTCAAAGGCACAACTGAAGATACCTGAGAAGAAAATGTTTGCACAACACTATAATAGGGTTTTGAAAGCCCATAAATCCCTCTAGAGTCATGTGGCAAACTTCCCTCTCGCTCTGTGCCACTGCAGACATGAAATATTAATTAGGCTGAACCAATTACTGGTACCAATATATGAAAGAAAAACTCGGTGCCTCGGTGTGTGACAGAGATTTTCCTACTTCTACCTGAACTGAGATCCAATGGTAGGAAAATCTCCCAGTTACTTCATCAGCAGCTTTGGTTTATTTACTTCCAGGTGACCAGAAGTACTGGTGTCCTGGGTGAGCTGCACACCTCCAGCTCTGACAGAAAAGCAAATGGATGTGCAGAAGCATTTGTGAATCAACCTTCTCTGGTGCTTTTGAAAATCCTCTTTTGTCTAGCTTGTTGCTCTTCAGCCCACATTAAAAACAGCAGATTAGGGAATTTATTCATTGTGATTTTGAGAATAGAAAAGATAGACAGTCTTTCACAAAGGGTATTTGAAGTAGACCAGCTTCATGATTTAAAACCCCACAACACTGAATTAAAAATAAATTATTGCCTCTAAATAACAGCTACTGCTTCAGCTTCAAATCCAAAGTAAACTATCACCCAGAAAATAAACCTCCCCTGTGTTCTCAGTATCTTCCTGTTGCTACAATACTCCTGGACAAACAAGCCTCAGCTCTTGTTATGTAAATGTAGCTGGAGCACTTCTGTTCTCCTTATCACTACAAACATGATAAAAAGCATATTAATAATAAAGGATATTTACTGTACTGATCTTGGCTGTTGAAATAACACGACTCAAAACAGGACCTAAGAATATGTAAGAAGAAGGAGAAATAAGAAGGGTCCCCACCTTTAGCCCTGGCACCTCAGAAAGACCTCACTAAACCCCCATGTAAGCACACTCATAAAAATGGAGCAATTTTTACAAGTTGAGAGCAATATTCACTGCAATATTAAATATTAGCTGAATGGTATTAGTAACATTTATAAAGTAATATTTATTTTAGTGGGAAGCAACTGATGATGTTATTCTCATGAAAAAGACCCAAGATTTAGCACATATAGTGGTTCCACTAATTCATTAATAACTTGACTTCTGCTCATTACAGAAGCACTGAATCACTACAGTGCTCTGGTGAGATGAGAAGAGAGAAGATATTTTGCTCAAAGATACACACATGCACAGATGTAATAACTGAAAAACATTTCAATGAATATAAACTTTAAATTATTAGGATTTTTTTTCTTGTTTTTATGTGGGAAGTGAAAGTGTAGTTATTTATCATCAGAATGACAGAATCACAGAATGGTTAAAGTTGGAAGTGACTTCAAAGATCATCAGGTTCCAAACTCATAAGTAAATAAACTTGCAGTGCTTTAGGCTTGAAAATGTTGGGAAAATGGTTTTAGCCACTAGGCTTTGATAATATGATAATAGTCAACCCTCCCCTCACATTGTGCAGCTTTACAGTAGAGGACTCCTTCTGATTATGAGCAACAAAGACTCAAAACTGCATTCATATGAAAAAAAAAAAAAGGATATGAAAACTAGAAACATAAGCTTCTTCCCCCAAAACTCAAATATTCTACTAGTTTACAACAAACACAAAAAAAATTAAACAAATCACTAAACTAGATGATATTATTTTATTGTCCAAATGTTCTAACTGTCCTCAATTTATATGGTGTAATCAATACACATTTTCATTGTTCCTGAAAACAACATTGGGTGGGAAAGAAAAAAGTAAATTTGAAATATATTTATTGCCACAGAAAGAAAACAGGTTTATGCAAACTTATTTCTAGCAATGGCAAATTCATTTCAATTAAATAATAAATATCATAGCTACTATATTAGAAGTATTACTGATGATAGCTATGACAGTGTCTAATTTTCAGAGGCAAATTTATCATAATAATATTTTTTACCTTACTCAAAAGGACATTGTGAGGATTCATTCATATTCATACTCTTTAATGTTTGGGAAATAATAATAATTCGATTATTTTAGTTTTTACATAACTAATTAGAGCAGTCTGAGGTTGCAACTGGAGCCACAATCACAAAACCTTTTTATTCCACATAACAACCAGGTTTGAATAAATAGGAAAAAATAGTAAGAACAACAATTACAATACTCTCCTTTCTTTAAATAATGTTTGGGGTTTTTTTTACTTCATGCTTTAAACACAAAGTCCAGGGTTTGGACTGGGTCTTTCTGCAGTCTTTTTGGTGCCACCACTCCCATGAGATCTATGGCAACAGGCAGGGTGAAAACAAATAATCTCACCACAGAAACTACCCTAAAACACAATAGTTGGGCTTGCTCTAATTACAACAATGATTAATTCTTTGCAGCTTTCAGCATTATAAGAATGCATTCCTTTAACTGCAAAACAGGTAATAGCAGCCTCTGGATCAGCCATAACTGTCTCTAAGCCCTAATGGTTGTTTGGAAGGCTCTGCAATTTGATTGGTATAAATCAGACAGGATTTCCTGTGTGTAATTACTCTTAACTAGTTCAAACACAGTAGTGGACTGGTAAATTGGCAGTGAAGAACAAATAGCTTTAAGGAGAACCTCGGCCACTTTATTTCCTCTCTTGCATTACAATGACAGCTATTCATAATAAAGGCAATTAAATATTCTCTATTTAATGCCTCACCATGTCACTCAAGAAAATCACTTTTCTTCTCATTTCCTTTCTTCTGCTTCTTTTATCACCATTAGGTAAACCCCACTGGCTGACTCCAATGAGCACAGAAAGCTACACAAGCCCGTGGGGATTGGTTATTTGTCATTATTCTTACCCCATCACCCTCCCACTCACAGAAATGCTACTGGATTTATTCATTTAAGAGGTGGTTTGACACTTATCTATTTTGGAAATGCCTTTTGGAGAGCACAGAGACCCACAAATGTGATTCCAGCCCAAACACTGGAGACCTCTCTGTCTCTCTGGGAAGTATGCAGGGAGCATGGATCTCATCCAGCAACACTAGTAGAGCCACACGTGGGGCAAGGGTGGCTTTGACCTGACACCACCAGAGACAGCCTTGACCCTCTGCACATTTCTGCTGAGATGCTGTGGCTAAACCCCAATTTGCTTCTGTGTTTTGGGGTTACTGAACTCTATAGCCAGAGCCTCACACACTTGTTTTGGGGAAAGATGGTTTGAAATCTAAGATTCTCTATGGATATACTTATCTCCAGCCCTCTCCCAAAACCTCACCTTGTGGTTTCAGCCTCGGGTTGGACCTTGCTGTAGTTTAAAGACAGAAAACCCAACCAAACAACAGAAAAATTACAAGAGTATTTTAGACACAGAAGCCTGGCGCCTTCCCTATGACCTTTCCAGAAAAAAAGATCAAATCTTCTGTGTTTGAGGTTAGAAAAGCTCCCTATTAGCACAAGGCTTACCCAGAATATTGCTGCCTGAAAGATTAAACTTCTGTAAATATAAGCACTGCAAAAAAACATTTGGAATGAAACCTGACAGCCCGACTAGCCACAAGGTACCCACGCCCATATCATAACCACCTGCCAGGCTTCCTGGGATAAATATATTTTAAGGAACATGCTTTAATTCATCCTCCTCTAAGACGATGAAGTGATACAATAGGAAAATACACATTAGTTGCTTCTGTATCTGCAAAATAGGTTTATGTCAGTTCAGAGATGTGTCAATCAAATGTGGGTGTCACTGCCACTACAGACCCAACACTGAGCACAAATGCTTCTATGCAAATAAACAGAAAAACCTTAGAAGGAAGTAATTACTGCCTGGAAATGACCTTATAGCATTCTTCTTAAAAATATTTCACTTCATTGCAGTGATACACTATGCTTTTCTATGTTGTTTATTCCCAGATGGTATTAAGAAGAGGATGAATCCATTCGTATTACAATGGAGAGAAATTATTAATTCATGCAATGTATATGAAGATATTTTACACATATGTATATGCAGCACAACTGTACTGTTTAAAAAATGATTAAAACATCAATACCCATAAATAATCAAAAGACAGGACCTCTCAGTTTTAGAAGGCAAAAAATAAAGCAGCACTTTCTGACACCTGTACAATAAGTACACAATAATTTCAAGGAATTTCTTCTTTGCCAGTATTTGTAGAATTAAACTTTAAAAAATGTCCTTTGCCAACACATTTCCTTCTGACTTTGCAACAAGGACAACTGCCCAAGGGTTTGCTAATCAATTTCTTGTGCTGCAGAAAACAGTGTGATTTGAGTTTTGTCCAAGAATACAGTTTGAAATGCAGAAAATGTGAAAAGCTAACTAACATGCAATTTTTTGCAGCCACAGTCTGCATGCCAAGTGAGAAGAAAGCTGAATAAGTAATTTAACAGTTATTGCAACTTTAATAAGGAACCACCCATCACAGTTTTAGAATGTAATATTCAAGAGTGAATTTTACTACTCCTCTACCAGCATGCTTCTTAAAAAAAATAATCTTTGTATGCTTTATAAGCTTGAATCTTAAAGGAAAAAGAAGGGGGTTTAGTTTTGCTTTGTTTTGTTTCAGAAGACTATTTCAGGAACTGTTGTCATAATCTCCTGTATGAATATTGAACAATTTGCAGTGCGGTCTTACCAAATACATGTCTAGACACATCCCGAAATCTTTCCAAGGTCATATTTCCAGCTTGCTATCTCAAGATTTCCTTTCTGGAAGAAGACATGGTGTGAAGAAGGAAGCACCTTGGCTGTGTGCTGGTCTCTTCTCCAGCCAGGTATCTACAGCACCAAAACACCCGTTTTGCCTGCACCCCAAAACCACAGACACATAAGCATGGACATGTAGAGAGGAGGATGTGGAGGAAATGCCTCCAACCCATCCCTTTTCTCTCCCCATCTTCCTCTTCCTCCATTGCCTGCATCAGTGTTCCTCTGCAGGGGAAACAGAAAGTCTGGGCTTCAAAAGCCTCTGTAACTTTGCTTCTTGCACATACTCTCTATGTGCACCCCTCGATGGGTAAAGGCTGAGAATAAAAAGATAATCATAGAACTATTCAGGTTGGAAAATAATTTCTCAATACATTTTAGGAATGACAATTTTTTTTCTCCCATTACATTTTTTCTTTTCTTTCTGATATTCTTTCCCAATTTTTTATCTCGTTCTCAGAGGAACTGAGGAAGCCCTCACTACCTGGGGCTCTTCCAGCTTTGCACAATGCATCTCAGCAGTGTCAGCACACGGTTGCCACAGCCAAAGGCCAATGTCCACTGAAAGAACTGAATTTTACAGAACACCTCTGGTACACAAGGCAGGGGGGCTTTAATGGAAAGGCTTTGCTTGCCCAGTGCCCATCAGGCTGTCTTCCCCATGGTTAGATTTAACTTAACACTCCCACATCCACCTCTGTTTAGAACTCTGCTAAGCTCTGGGTAAGCGAAGTTGCACCAATGACCATTTCCCAGCAAAAAGTCTTTAAGATTTACCCCTAAGGTTTCTGATACTATTTTATTTTAACTTCTTCTAATACCAGGCACGGTTAGCCAGACTTTTATACCAGTGTGAGTCATGAATAACTTCAGAGACAACAACAGAGAAATCAGATGAGCAACAGAGCCACAACCTCCTATTACCTAGAGGACCAACAAATTTCCTTTGGATAATGGCTAAAACTAGATTTATTCTATGGAAGAAGAATTACAGTTGCTAGTGAATGAATTACTTTCATTTTGAGGAATAGGAGCAATTGTAGATTATGGAAACAAAATGTATGGGGCTTATAGTTCATTAAGTAATACAGCAGAGCTATCATTCAAACATTTCAGTTCTTATACCAGAAGAATTTAAAAAGAAAATAAATATTATTCATCCCCAAAAAACTGCTTCCCATGTGTCTGATTCTTTAGTCATCGTTTTAAAATGACTCATTACACTTTTCTCTTTTGAAGTTTGGTCGAAAATTCACCCTAATCTAAAACTTCGTGGCAACCCAACGGTGATTTCTAACAAATGATTTATACCTAAACCTCTGAAGAAAAGGATTTATAATGAAAGTGATAGCTCAACCCTAACTGCAGCACTGGGAATGGTGACACCATAATTAATGTATTATTTCAGTTGTGGGAAACACTGACAGTCGCTCTTTGTTCTTGGGAAGAAATTTATAGTGTGACTGAAAAAGGCACCATGGGGAAAAAAAAAAAAAAAAGTCACTCAGAAGAGGAATAGAAATCCTTGTAGCAAAGACATGTCCTTACAATCCCCCTTCCAAAGACTATAAAATCGTGGCAATGGCAGTGTTTTCTCTACAGTGCAATTTATACCTTTCTCCTCTGCTAGATGGCAGCATGACATGCTCTCAGAACATCCAAGCGAGGGGTTTTCTTTCTTTGTTTCATAGGAAGCAATTAATTAAAAAGGTAATACTAATGTAATAGAAGTGGGGGGAAAAAAAAGGCCCACCACTGGCTGCATATTTTGTAATAAAGTCTATTTACTTACTGGCTCAACATTAAAAGCAAAAAGTGCATATTCCCGGTCAGGTGACACTTCGTATCGAATGGCCTTTAAGGAGACCTAGAAAACAAATCAGAAATTGAAATCAATATTTTTCAGTTTTCAAGCAAATAATATCTAGAATGACTTGTTATGGCCGTGTTTCTGATGGTGAAGAATACTGCCAGATTAAGTGTCTTGAAGAATAATACATCACATCTCCTTTCCTAACACAGAAATGTTATGTAGGCACATATATGCTCCCATGAGAGAAAGCACAACTGCATCGTGTCTTAGACCAGGTAGCCATCTCAAAAAGTCAGAATTTTCCTTACAAACCTGCTGCACAGTGGTTAGTGGGGCAGCTATGGGCAGCAGGTAGGAGAAAACCCTGATAAATGTCAACTCATTAATTCCCTCTCATTCCCTGCAGTCACTGGTCAAAGTGCTGGAGATAACAAACAGGAAATACTTGCTGAAGTAATTATTATAAGGTGAGCCCACTATCTGTCTTGATTAAGGAAAACTATCCCGTTTTCCCTAGTTTAAAGTCTTTGGGATGCTGTGGTGATACAGCCTTCCAGGTGTACCCTGATCTGGGTTTTGCAAAAAGCTCCACTGTAAGTCTTACTAACAAGAAGAGAAGCCAACATTTCTCAGACTTGTCATTAATTTCTCTTTCCCTGCTCCACTTATCACTTGCATAGTGCAGACACCCCTTCTCCTTTCAGTGAGTATCAATATAATCCATTGCTGGTGCACCAAGGTCAAAGAGAGGTGCCACTAAAATGCCACTCACCCACTGCCTTTTAAATCTCACCCTCCCACTGAACAAATTAGCTGTGAGTCCTTGAGAGATTCCCAAGGAGCAGATTAGAAGAAGGGTGGAATTGGGGCTGCAGGGAAATGCACAGCATTCCACCAGAAGGACAGCATGGATGGAGGTGGTGCCTGGGGAGCCCAGGGGATGGCCAAAGGCAGAAGGGACTGATCATAGAACCATAGAGTGGTTTGGGCTGGAAGGGACCTTTATAGGTCTTCTCGTCCAACTCCCCTCTGCAGTGAGCAGGGACATATTCATCTAGATCAGGTTGCTCAGAGCCCCATCTAACCTGACCTTGAATTTTTCCATGGGGCTTCTACCACCTCTCTGGGCAACATAATGGGTCGACGGGCCAGCGTGGATCAGGAATGGGAGATGCCAGAAGAGTGGGAGAGCCAGCAGTGTCATCATGAAGATGGACTTTATCTAATGTTATAACAAGGTAGAAAAGAAAACATGCCAAGGTTGCAAAGGTTTTTCTGACCCAGGGCTGGGAAAGGACAAAGGCAATGTGTCCAGATGAGGTGCAACAGCAACTCTTGTGTTGGGACTTTTTGTATTAATGTGGAGGTGATGTTCTGCAGATGTATTTACTGAGAGGGCAGAGGAGCAAGGGTAGGACAGGCAGAAAGCAGATCATGGCATGAAAAAGTAGGATTATCTTGTAACAGTGTGCTTCTCTTAGAAATGGCAACAAATTAAAAACCAGGGGAATAAACAGAGGCCAAAAGGAAGCAGTTTGACTTCAACAAACCTTGGCATTAGAGGAAACCAGCTCATTCCTTTACTCCTAGAATAATTTTAAAGAAAGGTCTGGTAAAAGAGGATTGCTTATGTGATGTAGCAAAGGTTGAAGGTGAAATGGCAGCATGTGAAGTTGAGGGTTGGGTTCTGCAATAATAATTTGTTCCGTTAAAAAAGAATTAATACTGTACTTGAACTTTGTATAAGTCATATACTCACACTGCAAAAAAAAATAATAAAAAAAAAATCAACCTGGAATGTGGTTTTGTAGTTTTCTTGTAGATTACAGCTTTTGAATTTCTACAGCTGTTTTCTGCAGATTTTGGGTCATTAAGATAACTCTGTTAGTCATCCTCTGCTTTTGAAGTTTTCCAATGATACAGTACAACAAAAACACCTCAAATTAATAAAAAACTTTGGTAGGTACTGCATAAGAGGCAATTTTACCAGGATGGTGGGATTCATAACTCATTGTTGGAGCAAGCATAAGCATATTTCATTTTGGAAATTAACTGACAGGAAATACTGAAAACGCTCTGACATTTAATGTACAAACTTTTGCCATGATGCTGGCTTCATCTACTACTACTACTATAAAACAGCTACAAAACACTTCCATTGTACTCTGTATTACCTGTGATTTTATTTCTTTTTCATTCATTTTCACTCACCTACTAACTTACTTTCCCAATAGTTTCTTAGGGTTTCTCTCATATGCAACTTCACTTCCATTCATCAACACTAGACATTAACAACACCAAAATTCCATTTCAACCATTAGGCAATAAAAATCAGCAAATCCACAACTTAAAAAAAAATAAGAATTTGCATGGAGGAATGTGGAGAGTACTATCAGCAGACAAAAATTATATCACTTGTCTTTTCTATGAAGCCTGCAAAGATGAGAATTATGCAAGTTTCAATTATATATGATATGGAAGACTAGCTTCAAATATCTATATGATACTTCCCTGTAGTATGAAAGAAACTGAGCGTGCAGAATAACAACAAAAGCTGGAGTGCAATTTCACATTATCAGCCATTGCAGAGCCCATAGTATCACTGGTGTATTGCTTCTCCTTGACAATACATGAAGTTGAAACCCAAGTCATTTTCTGCTTTACTGATTCAACTGCAAGAGAAGTGTGAAATTCTGCTACTCGTTATAGCAAATACTTACAATTTTTTTGTTTTCTATTAATATTGTGGAATTGTTGGTTTCGACGTTCCTCAGAATCACTGTGCCATTCTTGTTTCTATAAATGAATTCATGATCTGCAAGGAGGAAAAGAAAAGAACATTAAGGAACTCTGAAATTGTCTGTGTAGAATCTAATTATGGGCTTGAACCTGAAGTACCATTGGGAACTTTTCTCTAAAGAACATGGATTATTTTTCAATACGGCCATTGTGATGTTAAAGTGGCTTCCAGGTTAGTCATTAAACAACATGGTTAGTGCTTGTCACATGTTTATTCTGCCAGATTTTTATTCTGCCACACTGTCTCAGAGCTGAATGGAAGAGGATGACCTGTTTTCAATCCAAACAGGCAGCTTGCTATATCGATAGTGTAGAAAAGAACAGGGTTGAAAAACATTCCTTATGCTTAAAGATTTCCAAGATTCTCAGTCTCTGTAAGAGCTTAACAAGTCAGATGCCTAGAAAGTCTCTGAAAGTTAAAGACAAATTACCCTCTAACATAGCAGATTGTTGAACCTAATGTTGTGCAGATCTTTCAGCTCTGCCATTTGTCCTGCAAATTAATATTAGAAGGAGATTCATGCAAATAAATTGCCATTTTAACATGGAACAAGATGACAAGTTTGTTCCTGTTTGGAATTATCTGGACAAGATCACCTGCAGTAGCTGCAGCACAGGCAGGAGACAGTCTTCAGTTCAAAGCTTAAACCTACTTAACAGAAAGCCTGGGGTAGATGTATGAAGGAGACTCCAAATTAGGGTTGGGTGGCAGGTCAAAGGTTCAGGATGAAAAGCCACTACAACAATAAAGTGTTGTGATCTTGTCAGATGTTATAAACTGAAGCTGAGTCTGATCAGTGCTCTAATGCACTGCCCTACAGATAGAGGATCATGAAGTGTAAGTCCCGAGCATATTGTCATTAACAGCCTCAGGAGCTCTTCTTGACACAGGAGGTTAGGTTTCATTTGCAACCTAGATAATCTAAGTTTCATGTATCCTACCAAACTTCTGCCTCCAGTTTCAACCAGGGAAGCAACTCCTCATTGACTACCCTCGCTGTGGCTACTCCAGGGTGGCTACTATGGTGAATCCCGCAAATGTGACACAGGAATGGTTAAACCTTACCCATGGGCTGCCCTGGGATGAGGCAAAGTAAGTTTAAATCCTACCAGATTCATTAAAGCAGAGACCCAACTCATTGTAGCCACGAACAGATGGACACTGCTCAGCTCAGGGTCCCCAGCTGAAGACAACATTGGGTCCACAGACCAAATTCTTCCAAAATTTTGGTGTACAAACCTAGCATTAATCCTTCATTACCCATGTCTTTAATGATTTCTAAACTTGTGATGACAATCCTCATCACAGTCCTCAGCCATCTTTGTAAAATGCTCTGAAAGTTCAGACAAAAATCTTCCACATTCTATTTATTATCAATAAAACCAGTCATCTCCTACATATCACAAGTTTCCACGTAAGCATTGGTGAAAAAAACCTTTTCTGAGATTGGGATGAATCAGATTCTGTGAGGCTAAACTGTTGGTGCAATACAGATAATCCTCTCCAAACAATAAGGTTTTAGAGATTTAAGGTCCTCAAGTGTCCAAATCACAGCAACAGCCTTTCAGACTCCTTGGCAAAGTTCTCAAATTATCTTTTTATTTTAATTATGGAATAAATTTTATCAACAGCTTTGGTCCTGAATAAAAAACACAGGATCTGAATTAGGTTAAGATTTACATTTGAGATCAGAATAATGAATATAGTTCCTGTTTGGATTTGACAGTATTAAAATTTTGTCATTATTTCTGGAGTGTTGTCCAAGGGACTGGCATTTTCATAAGCATGACTGATTATATTCAGGACTTTAAAATATGACTTGATATGATTTATGACTGAACAAACATCTTTCAACCTGGAAAAGAACTGATTGAACAGCACTAGGACCGAAGTCAAAAAATCCTACATAGCGTGGAGAAGATAAATAATGAATGCTTGTTCCTGGCCTTTTCCAAAATAAGTCTTGGGAGGCACTAAATGACATCAGCCAGTGACAGGTTCAACACAAATAAAGGGATTATTTCTTCACGCCAAAGGTAAACAATCTGTGAAGTCACAGTCCCAGAGTAGAGCAGGTGCCAGGATTGCATTTCAGTCCAAACAAGAATTAGAGAAATGGAAGAAAAATCCATCACAGATCATGGATCTTGAGGGGAGACACTTTACAGAAAGCCCTTGAACCTGAGACTGTGAGGGAGTAGAAGCATATCCTTAATTATCACCTTGAGAAATTAACCTTCTTTTTAAAATCTTCTCTAAGCATTTGCTCTTGTCCTAGGCCAGACAACAGACATCTCTAGGGTTCATTCCAGAACTGACTTATTTACAACTTCAACTTCCAGCTTCTCTGTCAGCTTCTACTGAAGAAATGCCTCTATGTAAACAATTTAGGAGTTGATACAATAAAAGATTTTAATGCTCCCTACACACCTTGCCCATTTATATCCCTAGTTCGTTGAGGCTGAAGCATCATTTTTATATGATGAAAGTGCACAGTCCAAATTTGTATGTTAAGGTATTCCAGGAATAAGAATAACTAAGCTGAGAGGCAGAATACTACCTAATTATCAAGCATTTTGAAAGAGATTACTGTTTTAATAATCACCCTATCTCCAGAATATAAAATGTTATCCAATTACATACTGAGTACCAGACAGAAAAATCACATTTTAAATGTGCCAGCAAAGCATTTGGATAATAGTAAGCCTCTCAGGATATTTCCTAATTACAGAAAATAAAAACAGTGATGAAACTCAGCTCAAAGTTCTATAGCCAGGTAAAGTAGTTTATTAATCTAATGAGTCTGTGAGGCTCTTATTACTTGATAGCTGTTTCTTGAGCAATGCATGAACTGATGGAAGTTCCATTACTGCCCATAATGACATTGCTACTAAATTTTCATTGCTCCCTGTGCTCCAAAAAAACATAACACTTCCACAAATGAGGAAACTTTAAGATGATCACATAAAAGTTGCTCCATAGCTGGAAGCAGGAGATGAAAGACTTTCCTATTATTTGTTGGAGTGTAACAAGTTTAAAATCAGGTGCTAATCTGCTGCATGTATCTCTGGTATGAATAAGGAAGAATAAATGAAGCAGTGCTGATTTGTTAGGGCCGTAAATCTTGCTTTTATATTCAATACAAGCCACCAACACAGCATCTGAAATAATGAGCAGAAAATTGGTCTACTTAAGGAAAGAACAAATTGATCTGCATTATATTCCAAGCAAAACACTGTGAAGTTTCACTGGTCTGTAAGTCGTATTATCTTAGTCCTCAAAAGAATAAATGAATAATATTCTTGGACTTGTGTTTTGAAATGTGTGATTTGTTCCAGTGCAAGATCATTTCTTTAAATGGGACATACCTCACCCAAAGACAAAAAGCAATGCAGCAACCTCTGACTGTAATGAATTCTGTCCAGTGAGCTGATGAGAATTTGCAGCCTGATTTATAGCTGCCACCACAGCTGATAAAGGTCATCACTGCATCTCATTTTTTATACCTGTCTTTCTTTGGGCCTGGTGTTCAGTGTAAATGATGCTGAAAATTGTAACTTTCGGGCATAAAGCCATTTACCCCATTAAATAATGGATTTCTTCAACAGCAGAGTTCACTTTGCCAACTCCTCCCCCTCTTTCAGCTTCCAGGAAATTGTCTGGTAAAATATATTATGTGTCTAGGAGTGTAGACATAGATATCTAGTCACACTTACAAAAGTGACTGATTACAAAAAGCAATGATTACTAGAAATAACAGAGCAGCCTCAGTGCTGTACAGTCAGTGTAGAGAAATGGGGGAGCCTTGGCCAAAATTTTTATAAACCTGCTAAGCAGAATAGATGAAATCAGGAAACCCAAGACCAGTGATATATTTGCAGTGTCAGAGTTTCCCAGCTTCTTCGTACACATCTTTCTTAAATTCAGTCAGGAAATATGCGCAGAGGGAAAGCAAATCTAGTGACAGGGAGTTCATGTCCCTTGCAGTCACTGAGCCCTCACTGGGAACAGCACAGGTGTGGGTCTGCTTAGCCTGGCAGCTCTGCCTGCTGGGCTCTTATGCAGGCTGAGACAAGACAAAATATATGGATTGTTCTGGAGATAATTGTGCATTATGTGCTATGGCCCCAGGGCAGGTTTTGCATTTTCAGGCATGCTCCCTGGCTGACCCTTCCCAAGGTTTTTGCATCAGAAAAGACATGGGGTCTCAGGAAACCTGTCCACAGGTGCTGCCATGATGCTGACCCTGGAACTGGCAGTTGAAACTCAGGAGAAAGATCATGAGGTCATCACTGGTATCATTTGAGGACCCCAAATCACCAGCTCAATATACAGAGGCAGCCTGAACAACCAACAGAATGCTGGGCACCACCAAAAGAGCAGGACAGCAGGTATCATTGGCCATGATATAAAACAAAGGAGTACAAAAAAATCATGGAGAACTGATAAATTGACAGATATTAAAGGACACAGGCAGGACAAACCATCTATCATCTCTAATGCATGGCTGCCTCATCATGGAACATGGAAAGGAGCCAGGCTCCAGTCCAACATAACACCAGCTATTGCTGTGGCTAGAGACCTGACACCGGGCTGGAGGAGCATTGTCTGAGCCAACACCACTTCCTTGTGCATTGCTGTGTGTCAGACTGGGCACCAGACTGAAGAGCTCATCACAGCAGACCAGGAAATCTGGGACAATTTTAATTCTAGAAGGAGTAAGTTGAATTTATGGGTTTCCAGCTTCTCTGACAAGACTAAGCACACACTATCAGAGATGAGAGACTGCTTTATAAGATAAGGACCTGCATGCTTTTGAGGAGAATTTTCATTATTTGTCAGAGATTACAGAAAGCAGAACCATGTGATAAAATATGAGAAGGAATAAGGTTTTAAATCCAGCTCTAAAATGTATATTAAATGAAGATGTAATTTTCTATCTGTTTAGCAGCCGATGAATGAAAAGAAGGGAAAAAAAAGTTAGAAAATTCACATGCAGCAAGTCAGCAGTAACAGTTACAGAAAGGAAGAAAGGATCAGGACAGTTAGGACAGTTCTAGTAATTCAAAGCCAGAGACTCAGAGGAAAAGGCAACTTCTCAAGTCCTGTAGTTTCAGATCAACAGATGTGAAAGATAATTGAATGAGTCCCAGTCTGATGAAAGTCAGTGCTGGGGGAATTATCATTCTCAATGCCTAAGATTAAGGGAATAAAGAAAATTTAAATCCTAAATTGCTCGGAACCATTTCAGACATATAAGCCTCCAGATACCAGCATGACCAGCAAAGCTGGCAAACAAATTATGTCGTGTCAAGAGAGCAGACAGCAGCACGTCCCACAGGAGTGACCCTGTGTTACTCCTGGGGACTGAGGTCACATTGCACCAGGCCACGTGTGCTGCTGGGACAGAGAGCTGTGCTGCCACAGCCAGTGTCCTGGGGGCACCAGGAGAGGACTGTAAGTTCTGCTCTTATTTCTTATCCCTGCTTCAATAGGAAGATCCTTGCTAGACCTGACCTCAGGCATGACCCACAGAACCTGGCAGGTGGTTTGCATCTGGTGGGCTTTACATTAGGGTCAGAAATCCTGAGAGAGTCCTCTGACTTTTGTAAGGAATGACAACACTACATTCTCTGCAACCTAATGAAGCCAGTTACTGCAGGTGGAAATTAGTCAACAGCCTGACATTATCACCCTCTCTCTTCCAAAATGAAAAGCTGTTGTGGAGCTTTCAATGACCCAAAGCAGTCAGGACTTCTTATTTTTATCTTACATCTGAAGGACAAGCCTTTCAGCAGCCCTGCCCACCCCAGTGCAGGTCATGGCTCTGCCTCAGCCAGGCTGAGCCCCCTTTGCTGACATGACAGCAGTGCCTGAACCAACCAAGGATTTCTTGGCATCCTCCCAGGCAGACACAACTTGTTAGTGCTCACCATCCAACAAGATATTGGGCAGGAAGGGCACAACAGAGCAAATGTTTTTTTCAGACAGAGTTGGTATTTTCAGACTGACAATGGCACGTACTACAGTCACATCCATTCAGAAAAATATGTGAGGATGAGGGAGTGGGAATAAATTTAAAAAAAATAATAATATTTTGCTTGTTTATAATTCAAACAAGTTTTCTGAAGGGCCAGGTGAGCCCCAGCACAGTAGGTGGAGACCAGAGGTAAGGAAAGGAGTAGGGGTGTCCCTCGAGTGGGCTGGGCCATCTCACAGCACTCAACCCCAGCAGCCACACAACAAGGCCAAAGGGAAGGGTCCACTAAGTCCAGTCTTCCACACAGCTCATGTGAGGACCTCACATGGAAAGTAAACTGGAGGGGACTTAGGATTTCCTGCAAGAAAAGTGTGACACAGGGGAGTTTACAGGACAGGCTGAGGCTAACAGGCTGCTGTGCCTGGGACCAAGACCTCAAAAAAACCACCCTTAATCCTGCCAGATGTATCACCAGAACAGCCTGCTATCTTCAGAGACAGGTTTTGAGCGAAAAAGCCTGAGGTTTTGGTAAATAATGGAAGCAGAGAGTAAAGTGACAGAACAGGGTAAACTCGTATAGGAAATAAAAACTGTCAGAAAAAGAAAAACAGCAAACATTAAGAAGCACCAAGAAGAGGAGTAAGTTGGAACATGATAAGAACAAGTCAAAGGATGAACACAGACAGGCTTAGGGAAAAACTCATTTTACTTACTGCTTTCATGAAAATGGAAATTGCATCTTATTTAGTAGAGCTGCAGGGTATTGACTCACTGGGACAATATCTGCCTAACTGGAGTCATGTAGAACCACCCCAGGACCTGCAGTCCCTGGGCCAGGTATAGTTTACTCCTCAGAAAAGCATGGAGAACGGGTATTAAACAAATTCTAAGACCATGCATGCTCCCTAACTGTTCTAAAATTTAACCACATAGAATATAATGCAAAATAAAGGCACAATCAATCCCCGATGGAAACCTATTCAGGCATCCAGACAGATGCAATCCCAGCCTCAGGTAGAAAAGAGGCATGTTGTGATGATGTGTTTAATACTATGATCTGTTCTTCTTTCAAGACACATGGCAGTGCATCTATTTCATATTTATAGCACATACCCATAAACATCTGAACATAAAATTCCCCCCCTCAAAGCAGAAGCCAAGCCTGTTTTGATACCAAGATGTTTCCCAGGGAGAGAAAGCAGGGAAGCCTTCCCTTTTCCTGTTCCCTGGTGCTGCAGTAAGCTGGCTCTGGGATAACAAAGAGGGAGAGAAGGAGCACGAGAGATGGACAACAATGAAACCCCATTTCCACACCCACAGGTTCACCTCACCCTCAGTGAGAGCTGATCCTTAGCAATGTGGTCCCTGTAGACCTTGGCACTTGTAACTCATCACACCTTCCTGCCACCACACTGCTTTTCTGTCTTCAATCCACATGCCCTGCACCAGCAACTTCCTTTTCTTTCAGTCTTGCTACTCTGAAATAAGTAAGGACCTGTTACACTTCATGATGCTGAGGCAAGGGAGCAACAGGGGACAGAGAACAGTTTGCCTTTAACAACATCCGACAGCCTTTAATTCCAGGAGACAGCTGAAAACTCATTTTAATCTTTCTGGCATTATAGGTCATTATCCTTTTACTGTTTCCAGCATTTATTTATTTTTTTTTTCACATGAGAGGCTGAAAGAAAAACTTCTTTAAATGGGTGATTTGCTATAATTTAGCTAAATGCTGTATAACACATTGTTTTGGTACATTAAGTGCAACATGATAGAATGTGCTTTATTACACAAAAAGTGGTTTAAATTGCTCATCACCTCAATACAGTTGCACTTGGTGCACCAATATAGTGTTGTTACAGTAGTGCCAGTAAAATAAAATACAGTTATAGCTCAGGAAAGTTCCCATATCAATGTGCATCTCTATTAGGCTTTTAAATTAACTTGTTAAAAACTTGAAGAAGGATGAGTCCTGGGAAAAATTAAAACTTTAAAAATCAGCAATGTCCATCTGTTTTTTTTTTTTTTTTTTTTATCTAATCTCAAATCTTTCAAGATCCAAATTAAAAAATTATTATTATTATTATTATTAATAATAATAATAATAGTAATAATCCAACTTACCCAATCTCATCAAGAGAAAACCTCAGCACCAAGCCTGAAAGCCAGGCAGAGTCCACCTTTGAAATTTCAGTCTCACATATGAAACCAGCTGCAATTCAGCTGCTGCCTCTCATTTGCAAGAGTGAAGTCTGCTTCAAAGAGCCCCAATCTGGGAACTCTGTAGGCTCAGATCACAGCTTAGTGGCATAGGCACAAAAAGCTGAAGCCCATGTGAGAAAGAGAGAACATGTTTCAACTTCAAATAACTCCTCTTCCCTGCTTCTGACTACTTTTATAACACACTGGGGGGAGGGGGGGTGTGGTGGAAAGAGACACACTACAATTAGGAAAAAATGAATGAGAAATCCTCTGAAGTAAATCCATTTTGACTCCATCTAAGACAAATCATCCCAATTACAAAACTGCTGTAAGACGGTAGTAACAACAGTAAAAAAAAAAGTACATCTTGTTGCTTCCTGCCCTCAGTTTATCTCTGTGTAATGAGTGACAGCAGTGTGGGGTACTTTGCAGCACACTGAGCTGACTTTGGTGTATTCCAGAGCTGGGAAATCTTCCTTGAAAATTCCGTGCCACCTTCTTTTCCTGTTCAGCTGTGCTCATGCCATGTGCTCTTCAAATCCTAGATGTAACAGCAGGAAAAGTGCAGATGACCTCTAGGTTGCCTGAGTCAGGACAGCTGGAGATACCAGATTACACTCATGCCTTTGATTCCCTGCCACAGACTTCCCACCTTCAGCACAGACCAAAAGCAATTTTAACTCTGTTTCCCAGGAAAGAGTCCCTGATGCCTGTATTCACATCCCACTTTTTTTTTTTTTCTTTTTTTTTTCATGGTCTCACCATGCATCTAAACAGCAAAACAAAGTGTGGACAACAGGTAGTGTGGATCAGCTCATCCCAGCTCCCTAATGGGGCTGGAGTGGGTGGCACAGCCCCAAATACATGACACAGACTTTTGTGGGAGTATAAAACCTCCAGGGCTTTTGCCACAGTAGTTGCTAGCTCATCTGAGAGCCCAAGCTACCATTCCTGCTTGGTCATCCCCACCTTACAGGGTACAATTGCTCCAAGCACCCCCAGTTGGCCCCCAGGCCAGGGCAACACGGCTTGGCCACCTCCCTCTTCTCTGCCAAACGCAGTGGGTTTTATCTGCCTCCTTCACACAGGGGAGTGCATAACCCAGACTGTTACACGTAAATTCAATAATCCTTTTGATGCTGAGGAAAAAAAAAAAGGAATCCATGAATAAATTTTCATTAAAATGTGACCCCACAGCTTGCTTTCGTTAATTCCTCTGTACATTTCCTTGCCTCCTTCTCTTTGCCCCCAACCAAATTACACTTGTTAGTGGCCATGATGGAGGAAGAACATACAAAGTGGCATTTCTTCCTTTTCATTATTACTATCATGAGCAGAACACTGAAAATTCACTACAGCATGAATGAGATCTCTGTATGTTAACAAGCAAATTTTCTGTGTATACATTGTATTCTGCAATATTTCACAATCCTTTTTATGTTACTCTCTAATTTCAGATGTGTCTGGCAAAGTACAACTGTGCTGAAGCCCATCTGTAAAGGGAGTCTGGCAGAGCCACGGCCACCACCCTGACTCCAGGCTTTTGCAAATCAAGGCAGATAGAACATGAAACCCAACGTCTTACACATTTTGGTTACGGGCGTGTGATCACTGGTTTTGTGCTGGTCACAAGAGGGCACCATATTACAGAGACGGTGGAAACACTTTCAACACTTGCTAAGAACCATTAATAAATAATTGGATATGTCGCTGGGCAGTAAACCTGGCAAGAAACAGCACCTGGAGGGGAGCAGAGACTCCTCACACCCAACTGCAAGGGAACCACCAATGGCAGGAAGGGTTTGCATCCAATACATCCAGTATACAGTGTTTTGAAACTAACTGATGAGGGAATGAAAATATGAGTATCAGTGAAGTATTTTGCTTTACCTTAACATCTCAAATCAGTTTGCCTGCAGTGCCTGGGCCAGCTCCTGCAGAAAGCCCCATACCAACCCCTAGAAATGATTCCTGAATGTCTTATTCCACCTGTTCTTGTTCCCATTCTTCTCTGTCAAGAATATGACACCATGCATCATTCTCTGCCCTGCAGGATAATGGTCTTGTATCAGCAGTGGTTTGCTGCTAAGAGGGCAAACATGCTAATGAGGGTGCTGAAGCAAAAGAACTGATATGAACACCTGGTTTAAGTGTAAAAATGAAAAATGGTTACACCAAAAGAATGGCTGTCATTTCTTGAATCCTGGCCAACCTTCTGTGGAGAAATATCTTTTCAATTGGTTCTCAGTGGGTTAACAACTTTAAGCAGATGGCATTAAAACCAAAGAATAACCTTACTCTCTTAAAAGAACTTGACTTTTCCATATTTTTCTTTAATTGTTTATATCCTTACAGAATTTCTTTGTGACTCAGGGCAATTCTTATTACTGTGTATTTCCATGCTTCTTTCATGGTCTTTATCCTTCTCTGGACCATGTCTATTCCCACTACAATCTCTCTTTTTAGGATGGAGCAGCCCAAATTCACTGTAGTGATCAAGGCGATAAAGTTTCTCAAACTGGAAAAAAATATGCTATTTTCAGTGTTGTTGTCTCCTGAATATAGTTCAATATTGCTTCCTCTAAAAAAAATACATTGCAACAGAAAATTGATTATATGTTCTCAGTTTCCTGCCCTAAGAGAAGGAAAGCAAATATAAAATATGGAATTTTAATAAACCCTCTTATGTTTTTCTTACTCATACTATTCTGGCTTGGTAATTTAGCCATATTAGCCATTCTGTGTTCAAGGAAAAAAAACAGGCATATTGCAATTATTGGTATATAATTATACTTACAAAGATACCTTCTTTTGTGACACATTAAAAATAGAGAAAAAAAAAAGAAAAAGAATAAACACTAAAGTGTCATTTGTTTTAAGGCCATATCTTATGCATGCTACCAAGTTTGGTATTAGCTTAAAGGCAAAAGGTGATAGTAAACTCTTACAAATGCAGTCCCTGGAATTAAAACCTGGAAGAAGGATAATACTCCTGTCCACCAGAAAATAGGAAAACTGACTGCTGAGCAGAGAATAAGTGATTACTAGCCTGACCATAAATTAGATTATTGGAAAAAATTCTGGACATTTTGACCAGTCAGAATTGGTGGGTTTTATATGTTTGTCAAAGTCATGCTGGTTCTTCTCAGCCCACCTGAAGGTATCATAGTATTCAGATATTCCTACACTATGTACATGGTGAGATCAGCATTTCCAAGCAGCACCTGGACTGACTAGATATTAGGGAGAATTTCTTTACCAAATGAGTAGTTAGGCACCAGAATGGGCTGCCCAGAGAGGTGGTGGAGTCACCACCCCTGGAAGTATTCAAGAAATATGTAGATGTGGCACTTCAGGGTATGCTCTAGCAGGCATGGTGAGGTTTTTTGTGGGTTGTGAGGTGTTCTTGGTTTTTGGGGTTTTTTTGTGGGGTGTGAGGTTGTGGTTTTGCATTTTGGGGTTTTTTTGTGGGTGTTTGTGGTTTGTTATTTTTCTCCTGGGTGGACAGTTGGACTCGATGATCTTAGAGGTCTTTCCCAACTGTGACAATTCTGTGATTCTATGATTTACTCTGTGTAAATGACCACACTGAATGTAACTGCAATGAGCCCAAAATTTCTTTAAACTGCTGGATTTACTACCCCTGCAATCTGCAGTTGATCTTTTACAAAGTCTAATGCATGCCAAAAATAAATAACCATAATTTACCCAATAGATCCAAAATTTTGCCCTTTATGAAGGAACTTCTTCTGAGCTGAAAACTGAGATTTTGAAATTTCCCACCACCTTTTTACTAGATTTTGTTTACTTTTACAATCCATGCCATTGCCATCTGCCATGCCTGTGAAGTGAATATGCTTTAAAGCTGATTATCCAGCTTTTGTGAATGACTAAAAAATCTTAAGCATTGACAAATCAGGTGCAAGGCTTCAAAAGAACCTGATCTCTTGAAGTGTCTTTTGCAATGAAATTAAGTATTGGATTATTTCCATTTACCTTCCAAATGTGTTTAGCCTTTGGAGGGCCATTTTGATAGAATTTTAATAATGTCTTTGAGTACTAAAAATGTTAAGATCTATTTTATTCTCTTTTTGAATCAAAGTATGTGTTTCTGTAAGTCACCTGTCCTCAGAAGCTGGGGCTTTAAGCAGCAAAATGAAAGTCTGACATCAAACCCAGCTGTCAGCCTTGTGCTCAGCTCTTACTCTTTAACAGTCAAATATTCTAAGGAGTTGTTTCCCATTCTCCTTTTCCTTGCATTTGGTTTTCTTTCATTTCTTCACACTTGCTGTCCTACCTCAGGTTCTTTTCCTGCTAAGTACGAGAGTAGAAGTGGCTTTTTAAGAGGTGTTACACTCCTATAATCAGGGATTATTGCTCTGCATTCACAGCCACTTCTGTCTCAGGATCACTTACAGGATTGCTTTATTTTCCATAGAGATTACTTGTTGTTAATGGCAGTGGAAAAAGATGTCAGTCAAGTAACCAGTTTTAAAACTCTGGAGCATGTGTATAGACCCAGTGCTGGTTCCATGAGAAAAGTCCTGCTGGGGAGCCACATCACATGATTTTATGGCACCGTGACCACTCAGCGTGCTACAATTTGGTAGCAGGACCTACAGATTTTAACTGTAACACAGTGCAAAATCTTCTGGCTTTTCCTTGGGGTGAAACAAATGATATTAAATGCATGCACATGCCTTGAAGTGCCATGAATCTCAAATAATTTTAACACATTAGAGAGTCCAACCCTGACCCTCCCAGGTAAACACTGTGTGTAGTTCCCATCTGATCCTCTCTAAAATGATATAACAGAGATGGAAAACATTCAAGAAATTACAAGGATGGTTCAGGTTACTGATCTAAGGCCCATCAAACAAAGCAAACAGAAGAAAGCTCCCAAGTAAGCAAAAAGAATCAGTTCCTCATGCAACAGGTCTTAGGTCAGTGAAGCTAGTTGACAAAGAACATGGTGGGTGGAAGAGGCTCTGGAGGATACTTGGAAGGGAAAAACATTTGGGATTAGAGAAAATCTACAACAGGATCTCATAATCCCCTGACCAAAAAAGGATGTGAAACTCACTACCCTGTCACTGTCCTTATGCACACACGTATCTCCTCTTATAGAAACGGAATTTTGGACTGGGCAAACATTTCTTCTCTTCTGTTCTTAATTTAATTTTCCCTGATGTGAGATTTGTATATCTACATTTAAAAGTATAATTATATTCCCTTGATCAATGATAATTATCTCATTCTAAATGTCTTTTAATTAATTATATAACCTCTTGCAAGGAGAAAAAAAAAAAAAAAAAAAAGGTACTGCTTCCTATATGTTCTACAGCTTAATACAGTCAGGAAATCCAAACCCACCAGAGACTTTCTTTCTTTCTTAGATAAGTAAATCTTCGCCTGCTAAATTTTGAATTACAAATATCTGATAAAAAGTTTAATCACCAGAAACACATTATTTCCCATCTCCAAATTCTGAAATTACTGCCTCTCAGCATACATTTTTTAATGTTCATTAAAAGGAAGAAACGGAAGAATATCTGTAGTATGTTGTAATCAGCTGCTTCAAAAGAGGTCCAAACACCCTGAAGAGCTTTCCTTTCTCCATCTTTGCATTTATAACCCTCCCTTGAATGTGATTCTTGCCCAGCATATCCTGCAATTATGCACCTCATTCCTTCCATTTGATCTTTCCCAGATGCTCATCTCCTAGATACTCCTTTCCCAAAACTTTTCCAACCTTACACCAGCCTGATTGTTAGGAAAACCTTCAGCAAGTTGATGCAAACCATCGCTCTTGATCTTCCTTTGCTACAGCTCAGGACTGAATGTCCCACCTATCTGCCTAGAGTTTCCTAGCAGTGCTGAATCTAAATGAAAGATTTTTCTTACTCTCTTCCAAATCAAGCCTCCTCATGTTGAGACACTGCCAACTTCTTGGGCATGGGAGAAGACCACTACCCTCTGCTGCATCCAGATAGCTCCATCACCCAGGAAAATGGCTTTCCTTGTTTCTCTCCCTCCTCTTTCCTGTACTATACTCCTTCAAAGAGTCTAAGGAAAAAAACAAAACAAAACAAAAACAACAACAAAACACAACAACTTTATTTTAGCACAAATTCAACCAGCTGGGCTGCAATTATGACCATCCTTTTAAAAGCTTATTGAAGACAATTTTTGCCTGATCCAGGTGCTGGGCACAGCTGGGAGATTACAGTCATCTGCTTTGCAGTTGTCAACTGGGGAAGCACACCTAACCAGTGTCTCACTGTACCACTAGTTGTTCACCTGGATTTTTAACCAACACCCACTGAAAGAACACATAAACCCTGTCCAAGTTAGACCCCTGTAAAACCAGCACCTTTTCTTTGGCTCCGAGAGTAGCAGATTTTTATTTTCAAACCTCTTTGAACAAGATGAAAAAAAAAAACACCCAACAAACAAACCACTGATCCTTTTTTAACTGGATTCAAACTGTTAAGCACGTAGGCAGGACTGCTGTGTGACTTTCTTTTCTTCCAGCAGCAGAAACATCACTGATGTGAGCTGCATCTTCAAAAGTCCCCCATGGCTGCAGCCACTCCCAGCAGCACCATACAGTTTCCTTCTTGTTTCCATGCCTGCTGGTCTCCCTTTTTTTAATCAAAAGGCTCCCCCCTGGGAACTGGGTGCAATTGCAATAGGCCTACCCAGCTGGCAGGGTAAAAAGACCCAGCACTGAATTTAGCAGCTTTGCATTAACCACCAGCCACACCGAGCATGGCAGCACTGCTGTGCACCTGGGTGGGACATAAAGCGTGACAATGGGGAGGAGCAGGGAGGGCAGCTTCTGCCTAGTTCCTGTGGACTTTTGCCTCCAATCTGCAAACATATTTAACACACAAAGGAGCCCAACTGGTCCTAGTTTTCACACCTGTTGCAGCTTCAAAATATTCCCCATAGCTGCTCTTTGCTAGCAGACACGGCCACGACAGGAGGTACCACCTCACTTCTGAATGACTCTGAGAAAACAGCACTAATTTTAGTGCAGCCAGTCTTGAAAGGGAAATGGGGAATCTGCTTTTGTGAATGGCTATAAAAAGGATAGGAAACCAGCTTGGTGGTCCAACATGTGAGACTGTGAGCATCACGTTGCCTGCAGGGGAAATCTGTTTTTCCTGTTCTTTAAAAAAAAAAAAAAAAGCAGGAACAGAATGAGGTAGTTACAGGGAGTAACTGTTAGGAGAAGGTGGACAAGAAGAATAAATGAAGTCCAAGGAGATCTCACTCTTCCAGACATCTTTGATTCACTAATTGTACCTTTGGTCTTACCCTAGCAATTAAACATATTTCCCAGCTCTTCATCTTAGGCTACTAAGCCATTACTCAGGCAACATCACACTACTGACTTCCAGGCTCATTTTCACCCTTTGCACAACCCTAGCTCCTGCTCCTCCTTGCAGACCACCAAGGTCTTCCCCCCTTGCCTGGGTTTCTCCCTCAAGTGACTCTGCAGGATGTCCTCCCCATGCAACATCACATCGCTAACATCCTCTTCATCACTGTTTCCCTTATCCCACAGCCCCATCCCTGGGCTTGACCCTTCACTCAACCTGGCATTGTGCAGGGATGTAACAAATGTAAAACTATTGCACTGAATGTCTGAGGTAATTTATTTTTAGATTGAATATCATGAAAAATTTCTTCACTAAAAGGCTTGTCAAGCACTGGGAGAGGCTGCCCAGGGAAGTGGTGTAGTCAACATCTCTGGAGGTATTTAAAAGATAAGTAGATGTGCCACTCAGGGACACAGGTGTGTGGTGTATTTGGCTGTGCTGGGTTAACAGTTGGACTTGATGATCTTAAAGGTCTTTTCCAACCAAAACAATTTCTATGATTCTATTTTGGTACCTCAGGAGGACATTTGACTCAGAGGTTCAACAGCAATCGGTGATACATAGGAGAATGGTTAGAGCTCAGCAGGCTTTGGAGAAATTAGGTTATCAATCAAGGCTCCTAAATATAGGGTCACACACTTATGAAAATCTTTACCTCCTCAAGACAACAGACCACTCATAAAATCCACCAACAAAACTCCCTATTCGACTGTTGCAAAATTACTTCTGCTTTTCTACAGTGTGATAACTTTCACAAACAGATGTTTCTCCAGGACATTTTTCCCTACATTTCTCTTACATTCAGAAGTTGCTGTACAAGCCAAAGGACCATTTTCTCAGTCTGACAGCAGCGCCTGTGTCCCACCAGCTTCCCAGAGAAGCTGGGCATTGAGGTGCTGCTAAAGCCAAGGCACAAAGCTCCCCCCTGGCTTGCTCCTGCAGACCACATTAATTTTTAAAAGAGCCAAATTGATTTCTCGTTTCATTCCCTCTGGCAGTAATGCACAAAACAGCTACATGGCAGAAATACTCTCCTCCACGGCCTATTACAGTATGTTAAAAAGCCACTAACTCCCAGGTTTCCTGTCTTTGGTGAACAGGTTACTGTCACTACTGAACTTCGACAACTGCCCAGCAGCTGCAAGGCAGGCAGCAGGGCAACTTCTCTTCAGTGTTCTCAGAGCACAGACCTACAGAAATCTCTAAAGAAGATGATGCAGGATGGGGTCTAAAACCAAAATAATGGTTGAAATGGTTTAATATATTCCTCTCTTGACAGAGAATGAGCCCTTGTCTACTCTGCTTTGGCAACAGAGGTCATCACTTCATTAAGTCATTTGGATTAAGAATAGCAATCAACCATCTCTAAAGCACATGGACTCTTCCACCCACACCCACACTACTTAAAAGCTCACTGTGTGCTTATTTAACTAGCACCCATGTCTTCAAGAATCACAACAGAGGGTTTCTGAAAGCCTTCAGAAAGGCAGCATGGCCACACACCTCCATGAGGTGTTAAGACAAGAAGAGCCTCCTTCAGCCCTTCCTCTGTATTTTCCTCTGGTCCATACAATGCCTTCCTTCAGTGTTCTTTTTACCTCAGCATAAGGTACCCTTATGGCTCCTCAGAGTTGTGGGGGTCTTTGCAATTGGAGCTAGAAGTTCACTGCATTACAATTCAGATGGCCACTTGGCCAATTCAGATAGTCGATCTTTTGGCCCATGGATGAGCAGCCCAGAGAAGCCTGGACTACACCTAATGATTTTGTTGCTCTCTAGCAGGGTGATTTTAGTCTTAGAAGCTGCCAAAGCAGCACCTTAATGCAAATGTTTTCCACAATGAAAAATATTAGTATTTACAAAGTTCTTAATAACTATGGAAAGCAAAATATAAATAATTCATTTACTCCACACACATCTGCATCATTTGAAATGCTTCAATGCTCTTATCAATACAATGCAATGAATTTACACTGCATAGAATAGACTTGAGGGCATTTGGGCTATCCAAGTATTGTAGATCTGGGCATTATTACTGCAGGTAAACTGAAATAAATTACCTCAGTTACTACACAATGATTTTTTTCAGCATGGTAAATAAAACTTATTAGTTCTAGGTCATTAAATTCAATATTAGACTGTAAAAGAGCCTAGAGATTCTATGATGTTGTTAGTAAAACATGCAACAAAACATATGTGCTTTGGTATTAAAGAGAAAAGAATTACTCTATTATATTTAGATAGCAGTTATTAGTGTATTATTCCAAAAGACTTTTGAGATAACAGCCTAGCTGCTGTTCTCAGATGTGAGCTAGCACGTGGTGGTGCTGGCTCTCACTGAGTGGCAGCTTTCCAAATAACTGAGCCATTTCCGAAAATGCCATTCAATGCCTTTTGCTAATTTACCCACTATTCCTCTTTGGATAAGAATAAATACTATTTTGCCAGTGTTGCAGGCAAAGCAAGTGGGCAAAGACCTGGGAGAGCAGGGCTCAATTTTCAGGGCTTTTTAAAGTCAGCTTCCTAGGACCCCGAACACCTTCTCTGGTGTTCTGTGCCTCAGTGTTCCTCACTGCTTGAATGTATTCCGCTCTTCATTTCAACTGTTATTCTTCTCATTTGCTGCAACTTCTCTCCAAAGACTGTCTCACCTTGTCTGGCCAGTGTCTAGCACCAAGAAGATGCACTTCTAGTTGGAGCCTCCAGTCACCATCATCCAGCCAAAAATCCTGGCAACAGGCAGGGCTACATACACTCCATCTTGCAAGATGCCAACAGCAAGGCTGGGAAAACACCCTCCAAGAAGTGAGTAACAGTGACATGTTGCATCCAATCAGTCACCATGGACAATATATTACAGTTTGCTACCATGTTCTTCTAACTACAACAGCAACCAAGAACTTTCAGTGTGGGCAAAATGTATTTTCCATTAAGTACAAAGACAGGAGATAATCACAAGCTTCTGCAAGTGGTGTTTATGATTCAGACTCTACTGCTTACTTCGACACAGGGCATGATGCTGCCTCCCCAGTGAAAAAAGAGGGTCCTGAGATGCTGGGGGTCAGATTGGCAGCTGATAGGAACTGCTGCAGGTCCATAGGGCCACAAAGGCAGCATTCACAACCCAGCCAGCTCCTCAGGCCAGGTCCAGCTAATGACTACCAATTACTGTTTTTAGGACAAATGAGTCATCTGAGGTGCTCTTCATCACAAAATGCAGACACCCTTCTTTATCCCATTTTTTGTCCTCCATTACAGGAACATTGCAGCATCCCAGTGATCTTTTCAGTAACCTGAGCTAAAATCCTGTGTGAGAGGAACTACAGGAAAAGCCTAGTAATTGTGAAGCCTAATTACAAAGTAACATGGAGCTGGAGAGCAGAACTGCTAAGCAGTTAGAGACTAGACTAATGAGCAGGCCATCTGTTACCCACAAGAAGGCTAACGAAGGGCCAGCACAGGACACTGCTGACAGGGTATGGAGGAGGATATGCAAACAAGGAAATGTCCACATACAGCATTTAAGATCGAGTATGAAATGAGCTGCTAATTGGAGCTCATATGCATGCTTAGCATATGGACAACATAATTATAGCTGTACAGTAAAAGTTCACAAGAGAGGACGGTAATAGAACGGCGCGGGGTGTGATGTACCAACTGGTGAGCAGAGGAATGCAGGAGGAAGTATGGGATGGATGGGGCTCAAACAGAGACACAGCTCAAATTCCTTCACATGAGGCCACACCTTGAGTACTGTGTTCAGTTCTGGGCCCCTCACTACAGGGAGGACATTGAGGTGTTGGAGTGTGTCCAGAGAAGAGCCACCCAACTGCTGAAGGGTCTAGAGAATAAGTCATACGAGGAGCGGCTGAGGGAACTGGGGATGTTTAGCTTGGAAAAGAGGAGGCTGAGGGGAGACCTCATTGCTCTCTACAACTACCTGAAAGGAGGTTGTAGGGAGGTGGGTGTTGGCCTCTTCTCCCAGGTGAATAACAACAGGACAGAGCAAATGGCCTGAAGCTGAGCCAGGGGAGGTTTAGATTGGATATTAGGAAGAATTTCTATACTTAAAGAGTGGCCAGGCACTGGAACAGCCTGCCCAGGGAGGTGGTGGAGTCACCATCCTTGGATGTATTCAAGAAACATGTAGATGAGGAACTTCCACGCATGCTCTAGTGGCTGAGAACTGTAGGTTGTGTGCTGTGGGGTTTTTTGTTTGTTTGTTTGTTTTATGGTTAGACTCAGTAATCTCAGAGGTCCTTCCCAATCATGATTATTCTGTGATTCTGTGATTTTATCACCAGCACAATCTTAAACTACACTGCTTTATACCTACTCTAGCATACCATATGTACTATATTACACTACTATATACTGTGCTGCCCTGAAGGGGAAAATCTTCACAATAAATCCAGCATTTACTTACACTATAGGGCAAATCCAAGCAATAGCAGTCCCTGGAAGTGGAAATAGAAGTAAACTCTGGAGCAGTTAGTTATGGTCTCTGAATAAGGTACTCCCTTCTGGAGTGCTCTTAACTGAATCAGTAACTGGTGAGGTCAGTAGAAGACAGCAGCTAACTAAACAAAATATTATTTCTGCTCCCTAAATCACTGGATGAAAATGCAAACTGGATAAAAATGCAAACTAATCTGAAAAGACAATGGCCTCACAGAAATTCAAAGAGGTTCAAAGTCACATCTTTGGCACATCTCTCACTTCTTGCAAATAAATTTAATTTTAATTCCAATAAAAAAATGATGAAAAAATATTCACAAACCAGCCACAAGTTGGGACTGAAAGCTTAGTGAAAATCTATCAACTTTGCACTGAAAGTGGGTTATGTCAGCTTTGAGACTAGTTCTCTTTTTTTCTCCCTAGCTCTTTTAATATCAATGGATTGACAAACCTAACGATCAGAAAAACCTATTGATCAGTTATTTTTTTCACTTGCCTACTGAGAATCACGAAGATGTTTAATCATAAGTTGATCCCATCAATTTCAGTGAGCTTTCAGCATGTATATTTTCTTATTATTTTATCACTTGCTCTAAGACTCATTCAAGCTAAGGGAAAGACCTTGCTCCTTAAGAGAGCTTGAATCAGCCCCTTGTTTACAGGTATTTCACTGAACTTTTTTGGAAGCAAATCCCTCGAATGATTTAAATACTTCTAAATATGCAACATGCTTCATCTGTGGTGAGGTCACCAAACTCCAACCTTTTGCAATAATGAAGAGGGAAAAGAAGGAAACAGAGCTTTGAAGAGCCAAGGAGACTGAAACTTACAGATCTTTAAATGACCATGTTATTTTGCTATATGATCAACAGGAGAAGAAGGGGAAGAAGGATAGAAAGCAGCTACCTGTCTTCTAAGAATTGCGCAGATTCCCCACAAAACATCAACCCATTTTGTGAGTTGATATGTGATTTTAAACATGCTATTTTTAAAGATGCAATTTTTCTGTTAAGGCATTCCAGCAGTTGTGTTATACTAAGTTTGAGTAGTTTGGATTTGTCCTTTTCAGAGTCTGTCATTTGCATTCTGAACACTGAGAATAGAAGACCAACAGCACTGTGGGCTTGGGAATGCACTACTGGTCTTTTATCTTGCTTCATCAAGATTTCACCACTTAACCAGCTAGAGAGAGCTGTGAAGAGCAACTGTAATGCAGAAAATTAATTAATGTCGTAAAACAGCTTTAGGTCCTCAGATGAATGACCTTGCAGATTAGTGTTTTGCCCTTAAATGCAAAGTCACACTTGGGTAAATCTACAGAATATCTATTAATACAATTTCCATAGACATATTAAAATCAGTATCAGTGGTACTGGTAGCACAGCAACAGGACAAGTCCTTCTAAAATATCTATGCATGTTTGCACAATACTGCTTTGTGCTTTGTCCTTCACAGAAAAAAACCCAACACTTTAGTAATTTCAGATCAGGCAAGACTGATGTTAAATTGTGCTGGACTCAGTGAGAGTACGTGGGAGGAGAGAGATGGATTTTAAAACATTCAAGATTGAAGCCTTAATAGAAGTTTATATGGTACCAGTATGAGACCATTACAGGAAAAGCATGGGAAATACTGTTTTTGCACATATTTGTGAAAAATATGCTTTACATTCATACAAAGCTATATACATCAGATGAGGGATATTACACCTAGCTCTTTGGTAATATTTCATTCTTTGCTCCTGTAAAAGTTTATTTAATTCAATATAATTCCCTTGTACTCTGGCAAATCAAGAAAACAGCAGAAAAGGCCTCAATAAAATATTTCCTCCTTCATTAGGGATATCAGTGCTAAAAAAAAAGGATGCTAGATAAATAATTCTGAACTGCAATGCAGCTAATATTTCTGTGATCATTACTCACAGAGAGTGGTTCTGGGGAGCACCATTCCCCCAGAGCATACAACCTAAAAAAAAGCTCCTGTCCATCTGTAGGCGTGTTTGTGAAGGTGTGTATTCTTGGCAATTGCACTTCCCTGGAGCTGAATTTGTGGGAGCAGTCTGAGACAGCTCTGCTGAGGGCAGCTAAGGAACACGTTGGTTCAGCTCTACCCTTTCACCCTCTCTCTTTTCCTGACAGGCATTAAAATTGCTACCAATGGGCATAGCAGACCAGGGAAGCCAAACACAAGGAAGGACTTGATCTAGTTCCCCATTAAATTCAAAAGAAAAACTAATAACTTCAGTGCTAATAGGAGTTGGACTGGAACCTACATGAGCAGCATACCACAAATCATTTTATTGTCGCCAAAGCTTGTTCAGACTGCAGCAATTTCCAGTGAGAGCTGGAATCTACATCCCCCAAAACAGCTCTATTCCAGCAAATACTACATGCATTAATTCAAGTATTATTTGGTTTTCCCCTGGCTAGAAAACATAAGGCAGCAGAGGATAAAAAGAGCACATGGCTTCTGTGCGAGCACCAGCCCAGCTGCTGCTGGACCACTGTTTGCCTGTTGCTTAGCAATGCTTCACCTCTCTACTGGAAAGAAACGTGTTGATGAGGGAATAGAAACCTAAAGTTCTGTTTATTTTAAAATAGAGACTGTGACAATGCTCCAACCACTTCTTCCAACCATGTGCTACATCACCTCCTGAATTCTAGAAGCTCTTGGGGCCAGAGGCTGCAGTTTTCAGTGCCTGTGAGCCCACTGGAGACCCTTAAATATGAAATAATAATAACAGAGCAGTGGTGTTTGCATATTTATCAGGAGAAAAGGTGTAACAGGAATTAGAGGATTGAATTCTTGGGCATGGCTCTCAGCAAGCAGCTCTAGCTGCCCCTGCTTGAGCAGGAAGTTGGAAAAGATCATCTCCTGAGGTCCCTTCCAACCTCAAGCACTCCTTGATTCTGTACTTTCAGGAGCAAAATAAAGAACAGGAGGAATATCTCAAAACAAAAAAGAGACACACAAAGAATGAGGAAGCAAAGCACAGAGATTGCAACACATTCGTGCCTCTCTCACCAGTTATCCATTTAGCCTCTGGGTCATGAATTTTGAAATAATCACTGAAGAGATCTTCCACTGTGATCTTCTTCTTCTGAGACAAGCTGTTATCTTCAACTGTAAAACATTAAAAAATGAACTGACATTACTTCAACTTTGAAATGTATCTGAAAGTACAGCAACTGTGAACAGTGCCATGACATATCTCAACTGGAAACTGTCCACATTAAGCTCTCAGTCACACATAAGCCCCTTCCCATTGCCCATGCTATAAAAGGACCATCCAGAGATTCACAAACAGAAGTCTTCTGGGTTTTTTATGCCTGGATTCTCCAGCTACAAAAAGAACCAGATATGGTTCAAACCACATATTTTTGGACATAACCTGATCAAAAAGATGCTAACTGTCATGAAAACACACCTATAGATGTCATAGTGCTATATATTGCTGACTGTTCTGAAGAATGTTAAAGATGTTTAACACTAAGACTATTCTGAAATCATTAGTTAAATTAAAAAAAAAAAAAAAAAAAAAGTAACCAAGTTCTGTAGTTTATATTTTTATTTCCTTAAAAAAGGTCAGGCAGAAGTTGGAAAGATATTTAGCCTTATAAGGATTCATACGGATTATGTCAGGAATTCACAAAAGATCATAAAATCATAGAATGGTTAAGGTTGGAAGGGACCTTAAAGAGCATCAGGTTCCAACCTCCCTGCAGGGAAATCTCACACTAGACCAGGATGCACAAAGTCTCATCCAGCCTGGCCCTGAAAATCTCCAGGGAGGGGGCTTCCATAACCTCCTTGGGCAACCTATTCCAGTGCCTCTCCATCCTCAGCATCAGTCTCCGTTTCTGAAAGAGAATATAATAGAATAATAGAATCATAGAATCATGAAGGATGGAAGGGACCTTAAAGACCATCAAGTTCCAACCAACCAAGCAGGGAACCCTACCACTAGATCAGGTTGCACAAAACCTTGTCCAACCTGGCCTTAAAAACCTCCAGGGATGGGGCATCAACAGCCTCCCTGGGCAGCCCATTCCAGTTCCTCACCACCCTTAGAGTGAAGAATTTCTTCCTACTATCTAACCTAAATCTCCCCTCTCTCAGTTTAAAACCATTACCTCTTGTCCTATCACTATCTTCTCTGATGAAAAGCCCCTCCCCAGCTTTCCTGTAGGCCCCTTCCAAGTACTGGAAGGTGCTATAAGGTCTTCCCAGCACCTTCTCTTCTCTAGGCTGAACAGTCCCAACTCTCTCAGCCTGTCTTCATAGCAGAGGTGCTCCAGGCCTTTGATCATCTTGGTGGCCCTTCTCTGGACCCTTTCTAACAGCTCTATATCCTTCTAGTGCTGAGAGCACCAGAACTGTATGCAGTATTCCAGGTGGGGTCTTACCAGAGCAGAGCAGAAGGGCAGAAACCCCTCCCTGGCCCTGCTGGCTACACTTCTTTTGATGCAGCTCAGGATGCAGCTGCTCTCTGGGCTCCAGCACACACTGGTGGCTCATGTTGAGCTTCTCATCACCTACCACCCCCAAGTCCTTCTCCTCAGGACTGCTCTCCAGCCAGTCTTCCTCTAGCCTGTATTTGTGCCTGGGGTTCTGCTGACCCAGGTGCAGGACCCTGCACTTGGCCTTGTTGAACTTCACGAGGCTGGCACTGGCCCACCTCTCCAGCCTGTCAAGGTCCCTCTGGATGGCATCCCTTCCCTCTCGGGTCTCAAACAGACCACACAGCTTGGTATCATCAGCAAACTTGCTGAGGATACACTCAATTCCACTCTCCATGGCTCAGACACTCAACTGCATAAATATTTTTAAAAAACCTGAGACATAACCCTAAATCCTGAGCTGTTGCACAGATGGCCTATACTAATTTTAATTTTTAGTAAAAGAATATACAGTTTAATTTGCAAACATGCAGATCTGGACAGCCTTTACGTTGAAGAACCAGACTGCCAGTTTGGGATACTGTAAGACCAATGTGTAATAAAGAGTACCTTTCATTTAGTTTTGATTTTTATTTTCTCAAGGCTAAAATTTTTAGAGACAAACTGAAACCAATAATATTGTTTAACACTTTTTTATTCCTCCCAACAGCGTGATTTATTATTTTTTATTTTTTGTTATGACAAGCAGTCACCTTCTATGAATAATTTGTTTCCAACATACAATTTATTCTGAAAAAAAAATGTTTTCATGGAAACCTTTCAGTCAATTTAAACACACTTGCTGTGAGGAACATGTGAGGCTGCATTCTGAGTTTTTCCACAGCAGGCCTGTGTGCTCCAGCATCTCTCCTCAAAAGAGCATCCTCATGCCTGAGGTCTATTGGTATCATGCAGCCTCAGCTACCTTTAACATTGTTTAGTAGGAAACTTGTTACACTGAACACACTCATAGTTGGAAACAGTGGGAACAGACTCTCTGAAGCCATTTATTGGAGGAAAAAAAGTCTTCTCTACTACACTAAATTGAAGCTCCTGAGCTACCTGAAACCACTGAAAATTACCTATGAACAATGTTTTGTTCCACTAAAATGTGTTTCATTTTTACCAAATTAAATTACATTCTTCAATTTTCATACTTTTTAAAAGCCTGATTGAGGTTTCAATCACACTGCTCAATGTGGCTTCCAAATAACAAGGCATTAATAGAAGTCCTCAACCAAATCTCTCCATGTGACAGCATTAAACCAAGTTCTTCTGTATAATTTAATTTATTAAAATAGATACTACAGGTCAGAGAAACTCCAGGAAAATGTTCCAGTTAGTTCCCACCATGGTGCAAGGTTCCAGCACTTGATATCCAGGGAAATCAGGCTGTGCAGAGAAGGAGGTCAGAGCCTACAGCCCTGAGTTTACAGCTGCTTCAGGTACCACTTCCCTAATGCCACCCTGAGGAACATGGACACTTCTTCCCTACCATGAGGAAATCAGGCCAGGCTCAAGCAAATCTCTGTGCTGGAGATTTGGGAAGGGGCAGGGTGGGAATCCCTTCTCATTCCCTCTTTCTGTGCAGGACGGAGACAGCCAGTCTTGGTCTATACCACCTCTACACCTTCACAGCATTTCAAACTCCTTGCAAGGGACAGCAGGAATAGCTGCAAGAGGTCCTATAATGACCCATGGACAACATTAATTTCAGTCACAGAGCTGGGGAGAAAAAAAATTACTAAATAATCAATGAATTAACGATCTTTTAGTTAAAAAAAATCAGATTTACTGACCTTTCATCTAACACACAGTAAGTCAAAGCACTCATTAAGAATGCCTGGTCCATTCTTCTGGCCCCAAGGGAGACATTTACAGAGGAAGAAATGCAATTGTGGCATCTCGGGTAGTCTCTCTCCTGAGCCACAGTCTCTGAGCATGCCTCAGAGTGCTAGACCAGCTGGCAGAGACAAGCTGTGTCCACAAACATTTGAGCCTCCTTGCATTTATGAAAGGAGAGGATCAAGCATGTGCCAGCACCTTTTTTTCATCTATGCCTGCTCTACCAGCAGATTCAGGTGGCAGTTGCCAGTCAGGGCCTGAGAGCACAGCAGCATGGCTGTGGTACAGGTGACACAAGGACTTGTGATTTGGGTGCCAACTCAGAAAACCACCATCCAAACAGCAAAGTACAGGCTGAGAGAACCAAGTGAAAACCATACCGGTTTTATTTTTGATTCAACATTAAAGGCATGATGGCAACCTTGCGTTGGTCAGACCTTTTGGGTTCATCTGTCTGCACTTCATCCTTGAAGTTATCACTGAACTGATAAAACCTTGCTCTCCAGAACACAAACAGAACAAAGATTCTGCAAAACCCCAGAAAGCTCAAAACAGAAGGGAAAAGGGCTATGAGCTGACCTCCCTGCCTGCTTTGCCTCTGCAGTGCCAGTCCTTTCTTCCAAGCTTCCTCTCAACTCCAGCAATGCTCAGAGACTGCTTGATGGGTCAGAAGGTTTCAGATCCCTTTCGGTTCCCACCTTTTTCTATCATCCCTACAACTAAGCTACAGGTCTGTGTCAGATGATTTTCTCACACACCTCCTGGGCTATTGTGCACATGGGTGTTCATGAATGTCCATCTCTTGGCAGACCTTACCCAGCTCCCTTTCCACCTCAGTTTATCTGCTCAGGGATGGGCAAACCTGAGCCTCTTTTCACCCAGATGACCTCCCTGTACTCAAAAGAGTGGTGAGACAAAGCACAGAGGCAGTCTCTCTCCCTTCTTCGAAATCCCACTTTATTTTAATTGTGTATAATATACATTTATATAAAACAATTACACTTCTGCTCAGTTGGTCACAGGATATTTCCTTGCTCTTCCTGGCTAGTAAAATGTCATACCAAGCTTACTAGGTGATACCTTTGGTTGCCTGACAGCATGCTGTGAATTAATGCTACACAATGACTACCTCAGTACCCACTCTGAAAAATGTTTCCCATGAATCTTATAAAAAATTTAATACAGATTTGGATGTACTTTCTTTTTTTCAGCTAAAGGTCAAATTTTAAAGGGGTAACTTTATGCCTATCTCCAGAAAGCTTTAAATACCAGGAACAGATGTGCAAAAAGTCCTTGTTTACCTCCATGTCCAAACAGAGGGGACTAAAAAGCAGCCTTTTCCTAAGCACAATGTCTAATGGAATTGGGGGAAAGTTTTTTTAATCAAGATTTCTGTAGGATTAGGTCCTTTCTTCAGCTCTGATATGTATATTTGTGTGTGTGCGTGCATGCGTGACTATGAACTTTGGCAGGTCTTTATATAAACACACAAACAGCATTGCTAGGATGGGACCCCCACAGATGCCATATGCTGTGACAAGTGAGCAACTGCCAGTCAGGAAAGGCTGAGTCCCAAGCTCTTCTCTTTTGTATAAATAGTTCCACATTTTTCAAAGGTGGGTGGAAGGGCAGGACTCGCACACACATGAAATCAGAGTTCCTCAGTGTAGGCAGTTGTGTGCATGAGGTGCACTGCAGTGCAATTAAATGCAAACTTGCACTAGGTACTGCTTCTTTTGAGAATATTGTCCTAGGGTAACAAAGGATATACAAATCATAGAGATGTAGACATTGTATTAGGGTTTTATAAAATAAGACCCAAGCATTAGTGGATGATGAAGCACTGTCTGCTGAATGCAAAGAGCACAGCTCCCAGTTCATGAGCTAAATTTGAGTGACTGGCTCCTGGGAAACCCAGGCCAGTAGGGATTTGAGTCTTTCTGCAGCTGAGTTCAGAGTTATAACCTTCTTTAAAGATTTGGGCTGATTTGCAAAAGAAAGTTGAAGAGTTATATGAAACCCCTTTTCCCTTAATTATTAAATACCTTAATCATTATCTCTTCTGCTAAGCAAACTTTTCCCATTCCCCACTCTACCACTTACTCTTGGTTTTGCAGGAGACTACCTTGTTTTCACATTATTGGTGAACATCACCATCATGATAAAAGTTATAGGTCCATTTAATCACTTTTCTTAGCTTGAACACTGACTGCAAGACTGCTTGCTGCACTCTGTTCCATGTATGTCCCAAATTACTCTCTGTAGGCATTTCATGATGTTCAGCACTGACTTTAGAGCATCTCTGCATTGCATGCCTTGGTACTGCACTGCAAAGCAGGCCTTCAAACCAACAGCAAAATACTTAGAGAAGAATGGTTCCCCAGCCTGGGAGAGGGCCAAGACAGGTATAAGAAAGGAATGTAGAGGTAAACCACAAAAGGTTATTTGTACTAGTGTGACAGTGTCAGGATGTACTCCAACATTATAATCAGAAGGAAGACTTAAAAATATTTGAAGTATTATCAGGCATTGTGCTCTGCCCAGGCCAGACTGCATCATCCACTTGAGACGTTTGCAGTGAAGAGGCTTCTTTTTTTTTTTTCTTTTTTTTTCTCCCCTGAAGCCACCCTGACGTTTGGCAACAGATCCCTGCCAGCATCCACCAAACTGCTTTGCCTCCTTCCTTTGCTGTCCTCCCGTTCCCTTCTCTCATTCCAATATCTCTTATTTTTCAGTTTGGCTACCAAAGAATAAATATTTCTTCATCCAACATGAGCCAGCAATGTGCACTTGCAGCCCAGAAAGCAACAGTGTCCTGGGCTGCATCAAAAGAAGCGTGGCCAGCAGGTTGAGGCAGGTGATTCTGCCCCTCTACTCCAAAATTGTGAGACACCATCTGGAGTTCTGTGTCCAGTTCTGGAGCCTTCAACATAAGAAGGACATGGAGCTCCTGGAGAAAGTCCAGAGGAGAACCATGAAGATGATCCAAAGGCAGGAGCACCTCTCTTTTGAAGACAGGCTGAGAGAGTTGGCGCTGTTCAGCCTGGAGAAGAGAAGGCTCCAAGGAGACCTTATAACAGCAGGTTTCCAGTAACTGACAGGGGCCTACAGGAAAGCTGGGGAGGGACTTTTTACAAGGGTGTGTAGTGATAGGACAAGGGATAAGGGTTTTAAACTGGGAAAAGGTAGATTTAGGTTAGACATTAGCAAGAAATTTTTTAGTGTAAGGGTGGTGAGACTCTGGAACAGGTTGCCCAGGGAGGTTGTGGATGCAGCGTCCCTGGAGATGTTTGAGGGCCATGTTGAATGGAGCTCTGAGTTCTATTTAATGGCAAGAAAATGCAGAATCTGCTTCTCCTTTTGGACTGGCACCTCCACCTTCCCCACTCCTACCTTACTGGGAAGTGCTATCCTCAGTCAGAATTAGCAAGGTAGCACCTTCTACATTTGTCGAGTCAGCCTGGATGTCTCACTTAGCACTGGCTGGTGGGAACTTCCTGTGAAATGAGCCTTCTGTGACCCTGTGCCACAGTGCACCCTTGTAATAAGCTCCAGGGCCAGTGGTCCAAGAGAAGACTAAACTCAGCTGCTGCCAAGCCACAGCAGCAACTTAAGGTATTTGATTTCACCCTTGGCAGAGTCTCACCATGAAGCAGCCTGGGTCTGTAATAAACCCAGAGGCAGTGCTGAGCTTGGAGGTTTTGTATAAAAAATAATGAATGGAAATTTTAGCATAGAAAAATATTTCTAAGTTTTAAGCACAGAAACTCTCTCAATGATGCTATTTGGAATTGGTACTAAATACATACCAATAACTGTGTGATTTATATGTCTACATGTGTGTGCATGCATTTTCCCAACAGAGAACACCTTTGTGTATGCATATATAAATACAAACACACAAATACACTTGTGAATGTAATTTATACCTGAATGTGGGTATTTCACATTCCCACTTCATACCACATAAAATTCAAGGTCATTGTAATAACCCACATTTCCTTGTGTCTGCCTAAATTAGAGAACATTAACTACAGGGTCTCAATGCTCAGTGCAGCTTTGCTGACCAGGCACTTACCTGGACAACAGCACTGTGGTGTCTGTAGTCATAATAGTCATTAGTGGATTTTATGTGTGAGTTTCTTCATGGAGAAGTGGCAGCAGGGTTCAGGAGAAGACCTAAATGAGGTCTACAGGTACAGCCCAGAACTGAAACTAGAGCTGCTTAAATCCTCACCAGACATCATTCTGACCATCCTTATAAAGAAATCCTTATTATGGGTCATCTTGTAAAAGTAAAGACTTGTGACTCCAGCTGTATTAGGACTTCACAGCTTCTTGAAATCCACAAATGTGGGTTTAGGAGTCTGTGCTTCAGTGCACATTTTTGAAAAGCCTGGGACTGCACTTGTGTAAAATAGAAGGTGACATTTCCATACCTTATCAATAATGGACAATATTTGTCACTGCAAACAAGTGGTGTCTGATGTGAGTACAGTCCACAGACCATGCCTCAAAACACCTGAGAAATGAACTGTACTGTCCAAAGGTGTTAAATTGGAACCCCAGATAAATTAATTTTAAAAATTATCCCTAATTAAGTTTAACTTTAATTACTTAATTACTCCAGCATGACCATCTGCTTCTTACATCTACACTGAAAATTTCAGGATAGCATAAATAAACTGAACATGGCATGACTATAAATAACCAAATGGATAACACAGTGATTTTTTTAAACATTTTCAAATCAACTTAGTGCAGTTATAGCTTTACCTCTGTCTCCAAGCTACCATGTAGTAGAACTGTGGAATAAGAATTGTATCAGGGAAGATAGCCCAGATCTGCTGAACTCATGTCAGTTCACACACTACAAGCTACAAATTTCTGCCTCACAACTTCCATCTAGTTTTTCCATTTCACTCTACTGTGTTATTCCATTTCCTAAGGTTTCTTTTCTCCCTTGCCTCCATTTTCTTCTTCAGCTGTGTGAGCTCTGTCCTGCTGTCCCCTAGAATCACACACATGTATTCATCCAAGAAGGAGCCTCTTTTCTTCTCTGCATCCCTCTGCAGGGGACCTTCTGCCTTCTTCTGTGTTTTGTAGCTCCTAACCCTTTCTGATGCTGAATCCTCTCTGCCATGTCTTGTCTCTCATCTTTTTGTTCTCAGATCACAAGCTTTTCAGAGCCACGAAAGCACATTATTTCTACTCCATAAGTAGCTATGGAAATTTACAGGGCTGTATAAATATGTAATGATCAACAATCATAATGATACGACATTAAAAATTAAGCTTACAACATCAGCAGCTACTGTAAGAGAAGGAATTCACAGAGGTTACATGCACAGAACTTTGCTGAAACTTGGTAATGGGATTAATCTAGAGAATCTAATTGGGAAGATATTGATTATTTGCTGTTGTTAAGTGCTATCTGGCACATAGTTATCTGGAATTCTTTTGTAAAGATAGAACACTGTGATCTGATTTTAAAATCTATACACCTGAATAAAATGGGATTTATGTGCCTAAGCATAGGCATCTAATGCCATTTCAGATGCTCTAGGATGTGCCACCAAACAAGCAGCTGATGCTCCATGTAGGCATGAACTTCAGGAATTCCTGTGTCTTAACTGGCTGCCCCACGTAGATGTCTTTCACACCTTGGCACATCTAAAATGACACTCTCCATCTATGTTTAGGCAACCAGGTTTCACTCGTGTACCTTCAGCTCAGCAGCCCTGATCTTTGCATTGAGATGTAAAACTCTAAAACAATCTACCTACGAATGGCCTTGAACTCAAGAGTCACATCAAGCTGAAGAACAGGAAGGATGATTCCTTTGATGTTTGCTTTGCTGTCAGTTTGCAACCTCTTTCCCTTGGAAGTGTAAAATTACAGAAGAAAAATGGAATGGAAGTGAGGTAAAGGTTATAAATACCTGGTGTCAGGAGTATAACGGAGGTGACAATCAGGGAACAGATAACGAGAATAACAAGTAAGGCAATTGCAATTCCTTTCCAGTTTCTTTGAGGAGGATTACTCCCCACCAGCTCCTAGAAAGATCAAAGGAAAGTAAACATTTAGAAGAGGCACTTAGACAAGGAAACAAACACCAGAATCCAAACAAAAATGTATGGCTGCAGAACTACACCATGCCCCCTGCCTGGGTGAAGCCCGTAAGCCAAATACAACTTATGTCATTACAATATGTTGTGGCATTAATTGAATCCACACATACAATAAATAAATGAAATGCAACCATAGGATCTTAGTAGTGAAGCCCACACTCCCCATCACCTCTCTGCATATGGGCACCAGCCCCCAACACCAGCCCTCAGCCAAACTCACTTATCAAAAGTCCATTTCCTATCAACACTCATTAACTCTGGAAATAAAGAGCTTCAGAGTAACTTTCAAGAGACTTTTCTATTAGGATGACGGGGAAGAATACAAGAAGATAAATAATTCACAGTGGCACGTATGGAGATGAAAATCAATAAGGATATTCCCATGGTCAATGTTTTTTCTGCCTTCCGAGAAAACATCACATCCCCTCAGGACACCTTGATGCATTTCTAGCCTGGCTTGTCTAAGGACAAGAAGACAGGACGCACATCTAGCATATACATTAAGTTTAATCACATCCTTTAAACTAGAAAAAAAGCCCCATCACCATTCACTGATTAGCTTTGACTTCACTGGGGTTGCACCATATGTTCTGTCTATGATGTGTACAGCACCCCTGCTCCCAAGACTCAGAGCTTTATGAAGTGCTGTGTTCGCATTCACAAGATCTTAAATACTTATGGCACTTTATTCCTTTCATGCTTTTTTTCCTGGATTCCCCTTAGCACTGTGCATTAAATGTGATTTCATGCACACATTGAAGCATCTCCAGTAAGTATGTGAAATACCAGAGCACTCCACTTCCCTGGAAGGCTGAATTCACTCAAGGAATCTGGCCTCACAGCCAGAACTCTGGATGCTCCTCCTCCTTGTCGACCTTACCAATTTAGAATTTTTGCCTCATTTCCTTTATTATGAATGATGGTGAGTCTAAGACAGACCTGCTGGTAGTTCATTAAAATCATCTTCTTTTTTTTTTTTCTTCCAGGAAAGCAAAAAGCTTTATAATAGACTTAGTTCTTCTGTAATTCAGAGAGTTTGTTACACTCGCTGTAACTATTTTTATACACATCAACATGACCTGAACCAGGAGGTCAGGCAAACCTCAACAATTTTAATTACAGAAAACTCTGGAAAATATTTTTCACTTTTTTTTCTATATCAGGAATCCATTTCACAGAATAAGATAATGTTGAGACTCTCTTCCTATAGGTTTGGGGATCTATCCATCACAAAGGCTATACATATGGAATGGAAAGCCAGGTTTGAGGCATTAAACATCTGAAGTAGCATCTGTATTTCATTATTTATTTTAGTTCGGGAAAATACATTATGTTTCTTGTCCTTCTGGCAAAGAGGGTAGAGGTTAGCATTCCCTCCCCTCCTTGCCTTCCCCTCATTTGCACTTGGCACTTGGCTTTCTATTTGAAATGAAAATAATTAGAAGGAACAAATTTATAGTTTATTCCTCTTACTGGAGAAAAATCTCAAAAGTAGGTCAGGAGCCTTGAGAAATGCAATTTTGTGAATAACAAACAGAAAGAATATAAATATTTGCATTTTTATGGTGTGTTCACCCTAAGCACAAACAAAAATGTTAAATAGCTTAGTCTTCTAACACGTTTTTTAGGAAACTGTTGTGGTTCCTGTTTTTCAGGTGATCCAAACAGGCTCAAAAGAGGGTCTGTGACTTTCGCAGGGTCACACACAAATCAAGAAATAAAGCCAGGAAAACAACCCAGGGCTTCTTAGCAAGTGGCAGAAATAGTCTTCCTTTCACAGCAGGGCACTGAGAGGGGTGACAGGAGAACTGGGGAGAAGCAGCTGAGAAACCATAGTGCTTCTACCCAGCCAAGCCCTGGCAGCGTCAAAGGACTGAGAGAAGATGCAGGCAGCACTACAGGACTGATGGCAAAAGACACCTCCCTGAAAATAATCTAACAGCCCTCTCCCCCCTGAATTGCCAGGAGATTTAAAATCGGAAACAATAGTTCATGGAGTAGAATTAGATCTAAAAACCCAGATGTAGTTCAAAAGCTAAATAAAAGCTTGCATTAAGGGAGGTTTCCCCCATCCGTGACTCCCAGCGTGATAGAAATCCACACATGTGCTTAATCTTTCAGGATATCAATACTTCCACTGAATACATTATCCCATCATAACCCCATTAATCCTTCAGTCATCCAATCAATATTTGAGCAAAATCACAACAACAACAACAAAAAAAAGACTTGGAATTTCTAGTGTATCAAGAGGAGAAAACTATTCATAAACAAAATTTGGGGTTTAATATATTGCAAGGAAGCAGAAAGGAAGATTTTAATTTTCTTTTCAAAATTCCATTAGGAAATTTCCCCTGATAAAAAGCAAGAAGAGATAAATGACATTTCAAAGAAAAGTAAACAGCTTGATTCAGCACAGGTTTGGAAAACAGGTTTTTTTGCTCAGTCACTTGAAGTCTCTTTTGATGGCATCACTTACAGTAGATCTAGTGCACACACACAGTACCATCTATCTGCTAGCACTGCTTTCCAATCCATATTGCCTATCCATATACTTAAGCAGGTACAGATTGAAGTGCATAAATAATGTTCTTGAAGTGGCACCTGAAAAGGTTTGTTTCCAATGCACAATACAAAGCTATAATTTGCCCATTCCTGCAAGTTCCCAGCTTGCAGATGTGAACACATATCTAAAGCATCCAACAAGCAGATATCCTTCCTGAACCAGGGCTGTTTATCTTGAAGATACCACTTTGATTTTAATATTGAGATCTGAGCCCTTTACACAAATGGGTATAAGCCAAGCATGCACCATTTCTGCTGTAATGAAATGATTCTACTGAAAACAGCACAAAAGGAGCCACCTGCTCTCTGCTACTGATGAAGAACTAACACAACCTGACCTCTATAAGCAAGCTAAAACCCTTCAGCTTGTTTTTTCTCCTTTTTTCCTTTGCTATTTGTTTTCCACCTCCTTCTTTCTCTTACACAGAATCTTAATTGGTTGTGGATTAGGAAAGTAAAACAGATGTTACCACAGGTATCACCATAAGCACATTTCATTGATGCTGCATATTAAAAACTGTAAATGTTATCACTTTCATCTTCATGTATGATTGAAAAACGATGCTACCCGCCTGTGAAGTTGACTTTGAAGCCATAAACCCAGACATTTACAGTATTTTAAGACTCTAAAATACAGATCTGTGATGACATATTTTCCTGCCTGTGAAAGAATCACTGTGCTGACATGTTATGGATGAAGGCTGGGTGTGCTCCAATCCAAGATGCTGTCAACAAAATTATTTCTGGCATGTTTATTTGAAACCTGCCAAAAGTCTGTCAGCACAGTGGCCATATTTGAGTAATATGATAGCTTCTTAAACTTTTTTTTTTTAATGTCTATATTGCAAAATGAAAGAAGGACAATATAGACATCTCTTGTCAAGTATTTGTATTATTTAATAAAGGCTGGACCAAAATCTCTGAAATATCAATAGAGGGATGAACATGGAGTTGCCACTTTTGTGCAGTAACAACAAAACCTAGGTGCCTAATACTGGAATATATACATTTCAGACACGTGCTGTGTGTGAGGGCCCTTGCTGAAGCGGGTGACACTGGTACACAGCTGCAGACAGGAGACTGAGCTCTCCTCTCAGTTACACCTGTGTAAATCAGAAAGAAAATAGAACTAATTTTTTAAAAATGGGGGGAAAAAAAAACAAAAAAAACCAAACCAAAAGGAAAAACAAATTAAAAAAAACAAGGAAGAAATGAATGATCTGAATCAAAAGCAGGAGCAAGATCCCTTATTGGGTTCAGAGGTGGCAGGATGGGGTTTACAGCAAAGTTTTGTATGGTTTCCATACCTGCCATTCTTGCAAGCTCTTGCTTTTTTTTATTTATAACTAAATAACCTGAAACACTACAAGCTCACAAACACAGTAAATGAAAAATCTAGCAAGCTTGTCAACATACAGCTAATGGAGGAATATGTGTTATACCTTCACCTCAGGCTCCCTTGTCCTGAAATAAAATTTTTGCCTGATCAAGTAGCATAGTGAGTAAAATGTCTCTGGCAAGTCAGCTCACCAGTTTCAGAATATGGCCAAGAATAAAAACTTTACTGAGGAATTAAGGTATGGGAATGCTGTTGTCCTGGCAAAAACTCCTATGACATTCAGAGGAAAAAAAAATCTTCCTGTTAATTAGTCCTTCATAGTACAAAAATTCCTGCAGATGGTAACTGCTAAGCAGTACAACAAATGAGATAAAGAGTAGGTAACACATACAGGTAGATTATAAACCTTTTGTTGCAGAAAAAGAATTAATTGTAGTGATATTGGCAGTAAACCAGATGCTTTGCAGTGGTGACAGCAGGAGGTTTGCTGAGATGTCTGGTTATGCTGCTGATCGATGCTGCCTTACTGTCTCATCACACTCTGTGTCTGGATCCTCTGCCACTCTCCTGCCTTAAATATAAGATGGAGGTTCTTTATGGGCAGGAATAATTTTTGGTACCCTGCCTGGCACAGTGGAAAACTCAATCCCTAAAGAACTTAGGCAGAATCATAATACAGATAGACAATAATAATCATGTAACTGCATCCTTCTCATCTCTGAATTCAAGCTGAGGTACTTTTGCTTGGGTTTTTTCTAATTCATTCTGTTTCCTTTCTTTCTCCTCCCCACTTGCCTCCCTCCCCTTTGCTGCTGTGGCCACCCTGAGCTGTGCTCCAGCTGAAGCCTGATGATGAATAGCAATTGGTTTGCAGATAGATGCAGAGAACCTAAGCCTGAAGCTCCAGTGAACTCAGTTGGTTCAGATGGTGACGCTTTAGATGGAGAGGAATAAAAACTTGGTCTATTCTTATCAATGAGGCATGGTATGTGTGGGGGCTTTCCTGCACAACCCCAACAGAAATATGGAGAGGGATAAAACCATCCTGCCTGTTACAGTGAAGAAAGACAACTATGTTATGTTTTTCATGTTCTGTTAATACTAAATGTTTTTTACTAATAGGGAACAATGACTTAATAACAGTTAATGTCTTTGCCGCCTACTCCCCAGCACTATGAGAAAAATCTTTCACCCTGCACACAATGCAACACACTATCCTGCCCTGCATTTCCAGGAGGCTCTTCTATGAATCCCCTAAAGCCACTCCTTTTGGCCCTGTAGCTCCATTTTCTCTCACTATTTTCTGCTAAATGCACACATACAAATGCTTTGAGGTTGGGCATTAATGAAGCGCTTGAGAGGGTGAGTGAGGAAAAGCTGTACCTGTAACACTCAGCCCTTTGCAAAAATAAACCTTGTATGTTTTATGTTTTGATGGAGCTTTCAGTCTCACACATTTCTATTACAAAGCCAATGGGAGAAAATGAATACCATCTGCACCTTACACCCAACTGTTACCTTTAATGGATGATGGGTCCTCCACAGTTCTAGAGCAGAAGGCACCAGCTCCTCAGCTAGCTTTGACTGACACAGATCATTTGTTCCACTGGCACAAAGCCAGCCTGTGTCAGCTACAAGTGGAACCCAGTGCTATTTACACATTTAAAACAGTAATATCTGGGATTCCTAGCTGCACTGTATTGTATAAATGGATATTTAATAATTTTCCATTTTTTTAAATAAGCATTATGATGAAACAGGTTTGGAACCTCTCCAGACCTAGCAGCACTAAAAGATTAATTTAGCATCTCTACATTTTGAACTGGCATCTCACAAGACTTTTGCACCCAAGTATAGTAAGCACACTGCAACGTCCTGCTACCTCCTTACAACATATAAATAAGCAGTATTGCCATTTGAAGCATTCCCAAATTATTCCTAGTGCTTAGGGACAATGTGACTATGTGGAATTTCCAAAATAAATTAGAAGTTGGGAACATGGATTCTGAAATCCTGCCAGGACCCTGTTTCTCAAGGGCACAAAAATACAAGCTGTGAACACCAGCTGGGCCTGTTGCACTAAGCGTGGCTGCAGCCAAGGTCATGGACATCTTCTGACTCATGCCCAGGAGAAAGGAAATGCCAGTATTGTCTATCTGTAGGAAACACCACATATGTGATTATAGATACTTTTAGCCAAGATTTGTGTTGGTCTTGATTTAATGTCATCCTATTAATCTTCTTCACTTTCCCACCATCAGTTTGGTTCATTCATCTGCTGCAACCTAGATGTTTTCATAGCACCTGGCACAGCAGGACTGCACATCCTCACAGGGGCCCTTAGCTGCTACTGTAATTCAAGTCATAATTAAAGATCCATTCCCAATAGTGACAGAGCCCATAAAATCAACAGTATTTCTTTGATTTTTATCTCCATGTTTGATATAAGCACACACATTAATCCACTAAAACAGAATCAAATCATCTCCTCAGGTGAAATATCTGCCATGGCACCAGTAAAACTTGGTTTGACACTTAGAATTTTATTCCATACAAGTCTGTGTTATCATCAGATCTGTGAAAAGGCTTGGCAAGCCCAATGCCACAGATTATATCACTGATCCCAGGACCCCTGTATGCCACAGCACTTGCTCAGCTCCAGTTTTTCCACTATGATGCTCTGACAGCCTGGCTCCCTCCAAACCCAGCAGTGAAACAGTTCATACCTGTGCAGAAAGCATCTGCAAAAGGTGATGTTGCCAAGGCATTCTGGGATGACATCTTTCTATTTTTATTTCTTGAAGAATTATAATCTCAAGAAATGGGAAAAGAAGCTTCTCTGCAATATTTGAGACCTTGGTAAAATCACCTCTCAGCTTTGTCACCTCCCCTAATTCCAACCTAATGCCATTCTGCTTACATTTGTAGAAAGGCAATTACATTTTTTAGTGAAACTATATTTCAGGGGGGGGGAAAAAAAAGGAAAATATCATTCCATTTATGATTCTGAACACCAAGGAAGAATTTGTGATAAGGGAAATAGAAGGTGCTTACTTTCCCTGGGTAGCAATACAACATTAGAAATTCTGTTTAATATTATATATTTACTAACTCCTAGGTTTTGTTTGTTTTTGTTTTCTGTAATCTAGTTCGTAATTTGTTTCTAAATGGCACAAGAAGGAAAACATAAGGCAAGCAAAAATTATTTCCTAAAGAATTTGTTTGGCAACAACATGACAAAGAGCTGTGAAGACAGCCAGGTTTTGAGGTCACTGTGCTGCAGAGATGGTGGGAAGAGGAATATAAAATTGGTGTGTGGAAGCAGAGGGAGAAGAAAACAGGTTTGTCATTTTCATTTTGCACTCTCCTGAGGTGTCCATCAAATGCAGGATGCAGAAACTGCACTGTGTGCTATGAAAATAAAAATTACCTTGCCAGGTTAATATCAAATACTTCTGCGATACAGTAACTATTATATGAATTTATTTGTGAATTAGAGCAGCTGGGGGCTAGGGGAGGGTCACTCCTCCTTTGATCAACATACATAACTCTCATTAACACACAGCAAAGCTGGATGGATGTAGGGGGACATAAAAAAAACAACAACCAAAAACAACAAAGAGAGAAGTCGTAGGACAAGCCGTAACCATCACACCAACCACCATCTATTGTTACTACCTGAAATACATCAGCAGCTTTTTATTCAGAATGCTCTTCTCTCATCATTAATTCTTACAGGATGATGTCGGATTGGGGATTTTGGGGTCCCTGGCTGGTGTGGCTGCTGCAACGTGACAGCTCCTGAAGTTCCCATGTCCATGGAAGCAGTTGGGCAAAAAGATTAACCCCTGAGTCCTGGAATTACATGGGGAGGTGAGGGACACAGACAGACCAAGAGGCAAGAGGATGGCATAGGATGTGACTGCAGGGAAGAAGAGGCTGCAGTGACAACTCAGAGCTTTTTGAGGAAAGAAAATATTTGATCAGAGCCCTTAATACTGGGATTTCAAAAGTAATGAAAATTCATGAGGAGACACAACACAGAATGCTTTTACTTACTGAACAAAGAAAAAAGTCCAAACTAAAAAGCTTGTGATGGTAAAATCTGCTTTGTGTGCTCACTATAACACACTAAATTCAGTAAAAAAGCTCAGTAAAAATCATGCACTTTTGTCATCTGTGGGACTTGAGCTACATGTGTTTTACATAAAAGTTGAGTTCAATAGCACAAAAAAACCAAACCAAACCAAACCCAAAAAAACCCACCCAAGACCAAGCCTCAAATAGGTCAGTTGAATCTCATGAGGGAGAAAACCTCCTCCTTGTCTCAAGCCAGAACCTGCCCTTACTGAGGTCAATAACAACATTTTTAGTAGCATGCCTGAGTACTTTAATCTTTTCCATATAACCCCTCCAGGTTACTTCACCCTATAAACGGAACCCCAAACTCCACCTGAATCCCAAATCCTAAACCTAAGCTACAGCTCCCAACTCACAGAATCACAGAATCATCAAGGCTGGAAAAGACCTTCAAAGATCATCAACTCATCCCTGGTTCCACAATTCTTACTCTTAAGGAAAATAATTTGCTTGAGCTCATACTGTTACAGAAGTACAGAGCAAGGGACACAACAGCAAAAGGAAGTCTGTCTTTTCCATTTTTATAACGTTAACTATTTCTTTCTGGCTAGCAACAACCTGTGCTGCCTTCCATGGGTATTGCCTGGATGATGAGCAGAGGCCACAGGCTGCAAGACTGTCCTCAAAACATCTGGGAGATATCTCAGCTCTCCTAATGGGATTTGCTCAGGCTTTTCTCAGATACCCTTGAACCAGAAACCACTTAATGGATATCCTCATTTGATGTTCCTGAAGTTTAAAAAAAAAGAGTCTTAACTCCCCCTGGCCCTTGTCCAGCTCTGGCTTAGGAAAACTGTTGTTTGAAGAATTACAGCTCTTCGAAGGGCACTTGGGCTTTTGGCATGAGATGCCAGGGGGGCCCTGAGCGCTGCTGCCAGACCAAGGGACTCTAAGGTCTCCAAGGGTTTATGAGTCTTAAGCTTCATCGGTTTTAATTAATTTCTATTTTTACCTGAGTTCTCACAGCACATTGCAGAGAGCTTTGCAAAGTCATTTATTTTCATTTTCGAAACTTTCTGGGCAGCAGTGAACACAACCAACAAACAGTAAGTTATTTTTTCTCTGGAAAGCAAGATGCCAACTTTCTATCCCATACTGAGCTGTGTTAACTGTGGCACAACACTACAAGAGCATGACACCCTGCATTGAAATAACGCTTCTCTTGCTCCTTTTTTGTTTGAAAGAAATATCCTTAATTCAATACAATCCTGAGACTCAATAATTGAATTACAGAAAGGAAATGAGACATTTACATTCTGGCTTTAAAAAAAAAACAAAAAACAAAACAAAAACAGAAAAAAGAAAAAGGAAGCAAAACTGACTGATACATAAATTGCATTTTCTTTCTCCCAGGTGATCTATTCCGTGAGGGTCTCTGCCACCCAGCAGCAAAGCTATTTCATTCTCATGACCATTTTTAATCTCCCTGTTCAATCCATGTCAGCCTCTTAGCAGCACTGACAAAAGCATCTCTTCTGAATCATGTTGCTGGTTTATCTGTCTGGTTTTCAGAGGCTTCAGGCAGTAAAATTTCCGCTGTAACCAAAATTCTCGCTTTAATTTTGTGACTCTTGCTCTTCGGAGATGTCAAGAGTGAGAGAACATGGGTTAGAAAGGTCCTTTTTGTATTTGGAACTGAAGCTAAGTGTAGAGATATCGTATTGATTTAACCATGCTGTAGGATTTGAAAAGAGAAAAATCCTCCAAGCAGACACAACGAGTTGTGTGTGGCAGGCTCACTGCACCCCACAAAAAAATGCTCCAGAGATGCGAAGGAAAAAGCATCTGAGAACGGAGATTCTTCTCTGCACTTCACAAGCCTTTTATCCTCTTGAGATGCAGGGTTTGGCTTCTGAAATTAAGAGGTCTAAACAGACCCAGCATTTCCCAACATCGCACAGAAGAGTTTCAGATCAACTCCTGAAATAAATACACCTAAAAAGCTCCTCTATCACAATCTCCCTGTCCATCTCACTCACTTTGCCAGACTTAAAGACATCTTAACTTCATGTGACACTGCAAAAAACCTTCCAGGATAGACTTCCCTACCTTTCCCAGGCCAAAAGGTCCTTAAAGGTGTTCAGATCTTTAATTCCTTGTGGCTTCACCAGGAGTCAGGCACAGAAACACTCCTGAGAACCTGTGCCTTAGTGCCTCTTTCTCTCTAAATTCAAAGATAAAACTCTTTCCTAACTAATCAGATGTGTAGCAGTGGAATAAGGCAGATGATGGGCACTACGACACTGGTATTTTTCAAGAAAAGAAATGAGCATTACCACAGCCAATATTTTATTTACTTTATGAAAAATCTGTCCAGAGCAGAATGTGAACTCTACCAATTAATATACTCTACATATTCACCTCTCCAATAAGCAGAGTTACAGAGATCATTTTTCTTTGACACACACCATAAGGGAATGCAAACATCAATATAGTGTTTATGAGTGCATTTTTTAAAATCAATTCAAGGGAATTTTCTCTGCTGCAAATTAGGTTCTGGCACCAGAGAAAGCCATCAACCTCAAATTAACAAAAGGAACAAAATAATTTAATTTAAAACTACATTTTTATTTGATTGCCCATTGGTGCACACACAAAATCACAACATGCATTTCATTTTTACCTTCTTTGATTACAAAGAGGCTATTATCAGTGAAAGATATTGCTGAATCATCAGTAGAAGCAAGACTCTCCCTGCTATCAGCCTGCAAAGCTCAACATTTTCTGTAAAGCAATATAAAGTCATTTTTGTTGGAAATCTCATTTGTCAGCTCTCCTCATATTCACCAGATTGCAACCCCTCTGCCTTTGCTGCACACACTTCTGTATACTCAGAAAAAGCAGGGCTGACTTCTGGGCTCCAGATTTGCCATTCAGCAAGACCTTGCACTGGCCCAGCTGCATCTGAAGACATGAAATTTAGGGGCCAAAATGATGAAGCTATTGGACTCATGGTACCCATACAGAAGAACTGAACCAAAGTTTTCAGGTTTCCAGTAATTTTAACTGGCAGGAGAGCAAATCTCAGCTGAATACCTGCTTTTTCAAGAGGCCTAAAACAATTCCCATAACTTCAAGGCATTGTTGCAGGCTCTCAATTCCCCATTATTTGACTTGCAAACTATGGACTCCTCTTCCCATCACCACAACTATACATAGGGTAACTTCTTTAGCTGGAGAGGACACCCACAGTACAGTGACATTCACACTCAAAACTACAATAAGAGCATGTCCTCAAAGTGACAAAGCTCCACACTGTGTTTCCCAAAACTATCACTAGTCATAGCTCTTGTGCTTTTCTCAAGTGACACTTGCTGTCATCAACTCAGGAGCTGGAAGGTGATGCTGAGAGCAGCAAGATTTTATGACACGTTCCGTGTCAATGAAGTGAAGAAAGAATATGACACAATGGATCTGTGCTCATCCGCTTCTGGTTGCCAAAAAGATCTCAGCAGCTCAGTGAAGGGACAGATAGGTCATATGAGCTACTCAAGATAAATCAGCTGTGTTATTTTCCTTCCACTTCATTGACATAAATACCTGCGTTGTTTCCTGTTGTGCATTCAACAGCCTTTCATCTGGTCCATCACTGAAACCTCCCTCTATAGAGAGTAGGTAGAGTAGGTAATTGTCCAAGTAAAGAATCTCAGTTATTTAACAGTGACAGGTGAATCCTCGACCATTGCCAAATGCTGCCTTGAGGAAGAGAGGCCTCTCCTCTTGGCATTTTTCACTCCTCCAGTATCCTCCACATTGCTGATCAGATCCCACATTGCCCTCCCTGTCCCTTCATGGTATCGTAGGGATTTTCTACCTCTCTCTCCAGAAATTCTTCATCTGCTGGTAAATAATGTCAAGGGCAAATTATTATTTATCACTTCAGTCTTTTCTATCTGACCAGGTTGTTATAGACTCTTTATTCCCTCCTCTTACAGCTGGTTTGAGCTACTAATGAAGGGACTGTCAAGTGCTAGTCTTTCAGTTGCCAGGATAAAACATAATGACAAAGCCCATCACTTCATCTAAAAATTGAAAAAAAATCCCCAAAACAGAACGAGCAACCAAAAAAAAGTAAGCCATGGAACTAAAATATTTGCAGCCATTTTTGTCAAATTAATTTGGACAAGGGGAATGATAAAAACAAACAAAAAACCCTAAAAAAGCAACAAAACAAACAAACAAAACTCAAAGCCAAAAAACCAACCTCCCCCCCAAATTAGACTTGCACAGATTCATGCACTGCATTATACTGCTAAAGCAGAGAACTACATATGCATAAATATACATACTCACACACCTTCTTTCTTTCCACTTCTTGGCATTGGAAAGCAGAGACTAACCCCCTACAAACACATCTTCCTAGCTCTGGCTGAAAAGTCAGTTCTTTTTTATCCATTAATTTTCATCTCCTTTGAAACATGAAAGAAACTGTCCTTTAGTAAGCTGAGTGGAGCTGGACCTTGGCTCCTCTGAGGAAACACCTCAGAAGTCAATAGGACCAAGCAACAGTGGTGAACTGCAGCAGAGGTTCATTGTTTCAGTTAATCCCTTCTCCATATGTTGAGGGACTATGACTGTAGAGAATAATTTATGAAAATATGTCTGATCACAAGTTCAAAAGAAGCAGAGGAACTGCAGCAATAAAAGCTACTGGTTTTTTTTCTTTCTTTTTCTCCTTCTCTTTCCATAAGCTTCTTTGGGTTCACAGAAGAAAAAGAGACCCTAAACCTGAAAGTCCAGCCCATCATCATGTGTGTTCCTGAAAGCATGGTGGCTATTGGTGTGATGTATCTACCCTACATCTCCACTGGATCTCCAGGGCATCCTGAGCTGTGCTGGTTTTGAAACATGGATCTTAGTGCTATGATACCTGCATGAGAAGCTGAGAGAAATGCTGGGGCCATCAGCCTGGGCTAAGCTTCAGGCTCCTGCAGCCACATGCTCTTGGGATTCCAGTGAGCTAATTTAAAGCTAGGACTTGTGACAGTGACTGCAAAGCAGACGTTCTCTCATTTACTTTTTAGGAGGAGGAGGATGGGGGAGGAAAAACTGTATGGTTTATGACCTCTCCTTGTCAACAAGAAATACGATAAGGCTGTGCCTTAGTGCCCAACACTTTTTTGTGGTCTTGAAATAGCAAAGAAATAGCATTGGGTTTTTTGTACATAGTATTTTGCCTTTGTAAAATAGCACTGCCATAGCCTTGTAATGTAAAATGAAAAAGTCGTATTATTTTCAGAAAACCTCACAGCAAGCTGATGGGGTGTTAGAAACCTCAGACTCTTTTTTTTTTTTTGCTTGGCAGGAATTTAACAAAAAAAGAATCAGAATCTAGTTCATTCTCTTACATAACCCTTTGTGAAGAACTCTTAAAACTCACATCAACAGTATCTCATTCCCACTTTAATTCCTTCATCACTCTTTATTTGTGATTTCAGTAATTTTGTTTCCCCTCGTGAGAAAGAGAAAAGCTCTTCTGGGTAATAGGACAAAGAGCTGAAATCTGTCTGCTTCTGCTGCTCTTCTGTAAAAAATACATTAACAAAAAAAATCCCTTGCAGGGAATAAGCACAGTTCTACCTTTTTTATTTTATTTTTTTTTTCCCCTGGGGTCTGTTGACACAATTCCAGCAATGCTGAGAGTCCAGAGGCAAATGGCATGTGAGGAGGTACCCTCAGTGCAAGTTATGGAGTAGTACAGTACATCCCATTTGCAGGCTGAAGACATGAAGTGTAAAATAATCAGTCTTCCAAGGTCCTAACAAGCCCCTGTGTTACAGGCAGTACCATGCAATCAGCTTCCAGAACAGCAAAAAATGTCTGGTACAGATAGAGAAGACAGCTAGAGGCTTATATGAAATTTCTTTGTGAAAAAACAGGAGGTACTTAACCTTTGTCCTATCACTTTTCAAGGGAAATGAGAACATTTGCCATTCAGGCAGGAAGCCATTATCCCCCATGGGAATGAAAGATCACACACAGAATCACAGGATCTTAGGGGTTGGAAGGGACCTCAAAAGACCATCTAGTCCAACCCCCCTGCCAGAGCAGGATCACCCACAGCACATCACACAGGAACATGTCCAGGCAGGTTTTGAATGTCTCTAATAAAGGAGACTCCACAACCTCTCTGGGCAGCCTGTTCCAGTGCTCTGTCACTCTCACAGGAAAGATGTTTTTTCTGATGTTTACATGGAACCTTCTAAGTTCCAGTTTGCACCCATTGCCCCTTGCCCTATCACTGGACATCACTGAAAAAATCCTGGCTCCATCCTCCTAACACTCACCCTTAACATATTTATAAACATTGTTGAGGTCGCCCCTCAGACTCCTCCAAGCTAAAGAGACCCAGCTCCCTCAGCCTTTCCTCATAAGGCAGATGTTCCTTAATCATCTTTGTGGCTCTGTGCTGGACTCTTTCAAGCAGTTCCCTGTCCTTCTTGAACTGAGGGGCCCAGAACTGGACACAAGATTCCAGATGCAGCCACCAAGGCAGAACAGAGGGGGAAGAGAACCTCCCTTGACCTACTAACCACACCCTTTCTAATACGCCCCAAGATGCCATTGGCCTTCTTGGCCACAAGGGCACATTGCTGGCTCATGGTCATCCTCCTGTCTACCAGGACCCCCAGGTCCCTTTCTCCTACACTGCTCTCCAGCAGGTCAGCCCCCAACCTGTACTGGCACATGGGGTTGTTCTTCCCCAGATGCAAGACTCTACACTTGCCCTTGTGGAATTTCATCAAGTTTCTCCCTGCCCAACTCTCCAGCCTGTCCAGGTCTCACTGGATGGCAGCACAGCCTTCTGGTGTGTCAGCCACTCCTCCCAGTTTAGTGTCATCAGCAAACTTGCTGAGGGCACACTCTGTTCCTTCATCCAGGTCGCTGATGAAAATATTGAACAGCACCGGTCCCAGCACTGACCCCTGAGGGACTCCACTAGTCACAGACCTCCAACTAGATTTTGTTCCATTGGCCACAACTCTCTGACTTTTTCCTTTCAACCAGTTAATGATCCACCTCACTACCTAACCATCAAGACCACACTTCCTCAATTTATCTACAAGGATGTTGTGGGAGACAGTGTCAAATGCTTTACTGAAATGAAGATAAACCACATCTATTGCCCTACCAAAGATGCCTTGATATAAACCTGATCCTTTGACAACAAGACTTCTGAACCCAGACGTCCTTGAAAGATGAGTCTACTAAATGTCTGTGATTGGGTTCATGCTGAGCGAGGACTTCCCAAGAGCCTCCTATTTTCGATATCATCTACACTTTACACAACTCTTAATTACAACTCCACTAATTTCCCACCTGTATTAAGCCTTATTTTAAGCATCAGCAAATGCATCTGTTGCAGAAAAACCTATGTGGAAACGCCCACATGAGAGAAATGGCAGAAAAAAATATTCATTTGTTTGGACTTTTCTATGCTTTTAGTTCAATTTTCTGATTTTGAACTAATCCTTCTCTCCAACACCCAGTGATCCATTGCAGAAGTGACTAACCAGGCACAGTGAGAACCCATGGTACGGATCCAGTTTTTGACCCAGTAATTGATAATTTATTAATCTCACTGAGAAGTGATCCTGAACCCCTCATCTGCATCTTCCTATATTCTTGCTGGTTTGTTGCTTTTGCTGCTGCTGTTTTCCCCACAGTTTTATTACATCATCAATAGATGTTCCGCTAACTACATCAAAAGCAGGGCCAAGTTGTTAAAAGCCATTTGGATCATAGAATCATAGATTGGTTTGAGTTAGAAAGAACATTAAAGATCATCTAGTTCCAACCCTCCAGCATGAGCAGGAAAACCTCCCACTAGACCAGGCTGCTCAAAGCCCCATCCCACCTGGCCTTAAACACCTCCAGGGAGGGGGCTTCCAGAACTTCCCTGGGCAACCTGTTCCAGCGACTCACCACCCTCACACTAAAGAATTTCCTTTTAATGTCTAACCTAAACCCACTCTCTTCCTGCTCCAACAGGTCCACATCCTTCTTGTGTTGGGGACTCCAGAACTGGACACAGTACTCCAGAAGGGGTCTCACGAGAGCTGAGTAAAGCAGGAGAATCACCTCCCTGGCCCTGCTGGCCACACTTCTTTTGATGCAGCCCAGTTGGCTTTCTGGGCTGCAAGTGCACATTGTCATCTTCTTGTCCACAATCAATCTCAAGTCCTTCTCCTCTGTACCCTTTTCCATCCTTTCTCCACACAGCTTGTATTTGTGCATAGGATTGCCCTGACCCAGGTGCAGGACCTTTCACTTGGCCTGGTTGAACATCATGCAGTTTGCATGAGCTGATTCCTCAAGCCTGTCAAGGTCCCTCTGGATGGCAGCCCTTCCCTCCACCATGTTGACCTCACCACACACTTTGGTGTTGTCAGCAAAATTGCTGAGGGTGCACTAAATGTCACTGTCCATGTCACTGACAAAGATGTTAAATAGCCTGATTCTTAAGCTTCCCTGTGGGCAAGGCTCCCAAGCATCTGTAAAAATGGATGCCCATCTTCCTAAGCACCTTTCCATTCAAGAGAGCACCCTTTAAGAGCCATATTCCTATGGACTCACTGCTCTCATACAGAACAAAAAATAGTCTCTCACAGAGTTTTGAGGCAGGGAGCAGGCTCTGAATGTTAGCCTAACACTTGAGAGGTTTGCTGGCCAGGGCATAGAGCAAAGGTGCAGGTCTGCTTTTTCCAGCTAAAGGACAGAGGCCAGAGCTCCTGGCAGCACAGCCACATCCCCACTCTACTCACACATGCCAGCAATGTCTCCACTGAAGCCACGGCCAGAAAACAAACCACGTGCTCTTGCGCTGCAGCTGCTCTTGCACCCGTGCCCACAGGCAGCACATCTGTGGTGTAAGCAGCAGGGGAGGATGTGAGGGCATAATTTCAAGTCAGAAGAGCAGGTGGTTGTAGCTAATCAACTTCCACAGTGGCCAGCAATCACGGCTCCTTCATCACCTTGTCAGGGCAGGAGCATTTGAACTCTGCTTCAGGAGTACCACCAGGCCTGCCACTCATTATCTGCTGCTCTGCACAGGCAGACATAATCTCCAGATATTTTATTAGCTTCTGTTACACTGCATGAATGGATACCACATATAGTTCCAGCTTACCACTTTCATTATCAATTATAAAAACATTTGTTGTGGAGGGAAGAAGATTCCCATTTCCCTCTGCTGCAGGTGGGATGATCAGAGCAGTCACAGCAAACTGCCTGAGCATCTTTCAGAGTCTGAGTTGGCAAAGACCACTGCCATGGGTGGACACAGGATCAGCAAGAGGTGGAGATGCTTGGCCTGCCTGATAATGGGGCTGTGCATGGAATCAGCCTCCGGAAAAATGCTTCCCATCTCCATTAAGGATGACATTTACCTTGGTCCAGATGGCACACATCACCCTCTGCGCTCCATTTAAGCTCAGAGGGATGGTGGTGTGTGTGGATGATGTGTGCAGTTCTGATCTGCAAGTGTCATCTGCATGTGCATATAGGCAATTTTATTTCAAGGGAAATGTGGGCAAAGGAATAGAAAATAGATAACTTCCAAAAAAGTAAAGCATGACTCTATTATAGTTGCTTTTTTTGTTTGGCCATCTCTGCTTTATTAGCTGCACAGTGTGCCTTGGAGTATTGTTGATTTCCTTATCAAAATATAAATTTAACACTGTATATTATGAGCAGCTCCCAAATAATTGTATTTAATAAGTTGCTAAATTCTTTTGATACCACTTAAGAAATGCTGCTGTGAGATAATGCATGATACTGCACGTGGCTTTTATGTTTCCTCTCCTCCATCTGCAGGGAACACTTTGCAGGGAAAGGACAATGGTTACCTTCAGCCTCACAGCTTCCAATGAAGCATGTAAAAGGATGCCTTTCTCTATTAGAGAAACCACTTCACTTCTGTGCAATTCCTGTGGACTTCAGTGGGATGCAGATATGCATGCTTAAGCACTTCTTACATATTTTGGTATAGGATTTATCAAAGTAAACTCTTGTTCTGCAGAGGAAGACTCAAGATACAGAGTAGGTGTTGGTAACAGGGGTATCCTTCCCCTGGTGGGAGGATGCCTGCCCTGTGTACCAACTCCTGCAACACCTCCCCACAGCACCCAGCCCTCTCTGCACATGGTGTGGAGAGCTGAGCACAACGCATGGGTGTCAGCCTCTAAGTTCATCTGTAAGGAAATTAAATGTTATGGTGTTTCAAATCACAGAATCTTTGGGGTTGGAAGGGACCTCAAAAGATCATCTAGTCTAATGACTAAATGCTAATGACTTAAGAATATAAATTATATTTGACACAAGATATTAAACATCTCATAAAACTTCATCAGCACTGCAGATTATATCCTGTGTTTTCCTGCCTTTTCATCTTTTTAATAAATCAGATAAAAATGGTGCCACATTGTAACCATCACAAGAGTAGATTATCAGGAGTGGAAAGAAAGAAAAACAGCCTGCTACCAACACCTCAGGAGACCAAACACTAAGTGGTGTTTACAAGGTTGGGTCACAAAACAGAAACTCTAATCAAGTTTTGGTGATGGATACTGTGGATTTAACCATGCCATTACACAAAGCAAACTGATCAAACAGTGATATGCTTCCTTGTCTTGCTTCAGCCTGCATCTCAAGGGTGCTTATCAATAGTTAAGCAGCTATATCAGAATTCAACAGTTTTTAGAGAAAAATTAAACCTCAACATTGCTATCTATGATATAATGACTTACACATCAGCCCATAATTAATCTTCATATTAACTCCATCCCCTTGTGAGATATGATTTATTATGGGTTATTCATCTAATTTCTTCTATGAGTATTACTTCATGCACACACAATCTAATAACTTTCTGTGCAGTAGCAGGTTGTACTTCATAACAAAGACATTAACTTTTTTTAAAAAAAAAAACACTTATGTTAATAGATCATACTTTATTTTCACTTCTCTAATGGACTTGATAAAGAATTAAACCTGAAAAAAATACATCTCATACCTCCATCTTCATACTGACTACCTTTTTCATCAGGTTTCATGCTGCACTTTTCTTATTGCAAAACCACATTATACATGTATAGTTTCACATATCTACAGCCTTCTTAAATGTTTTCAGGGAGGATAACATGCTCTGTTTAGACTGGGAGTTCTCCAAGAGATTTAACCATTACAACAGGCAGTTCATTCAGTTTAACTAACAAGGTCCTTCTGGACAGTGCTGTAACATGTCATAAGATACAACCATTAGTTTTATTTTGGTTTGGAGCTTTAACTTATACTTCTCCCTGCAAAAAAATCCAGCTAGTGCAAGACAGGTGGTTACTTTCTCATCAAAGCAGCTATCAGAGAAAGAGTCCCAGAGATAGCCAGACAGGTCCTTACTTGTCTTTGAGGAATGTTTCCAGATAGAGCTAAAGGGAAAGCCCAGCTCACATCAAATAATTTGAAAAAGGTTTGAAAATAAATGCAAAGCTAAAAGCATTCCTGCAGCAGCCAAAAAAACACATGGGGGAGCAAGGCATAACGTCCACAGTTGACATAACTAAATTGACACAACTCTTTCATCCTAAAGAGAAAAAATTATACACTAATGCCACTTTTTGCTCCTCTCTCAGATATTATTCCCCCTCAAGCTAATCATTTGTCCACAGACTCCTTTAAATTCAGCCAGTCTCCTGTTGAGTTAATGGGCTGATTGGATAAAATGGCAATTACCAGAAGAAATGCTGCAGCTTCTGAAGAAGAAAGCAACGGTTAGGCTGGCATTTCATGGGGAAGGTGAGATGCAAGTAACAGATGAACTTACAGATCCACAACAAATGAATGAGAATTTGCCAGTCATGACCATCATTCTGCTAATAACCATATTTTCAGATTCTCAGCAGTCTTGACATGTGGATGCTAGAAGTTCCCATCAAGACTATGACCTCCCTGTGTTAGAAATTGTCCTAAGATTACATGAAAAGAGCTTAATTAAAAGAAGCAGTGTTGACCCTAAAGCCTCTATTAAGCAAACCACTGTTGACAACCTGAAAGGTTTCAACATCATTAGTGTATCTCTGAGATAGCCAGCAGCTGAAAACCATCATGTTCTCTAAAATTATCAAAAGGTGCCCAACCCTGTCCATAATAAAGTGCTTTCAGAGTCTCTCTCTACATATTGACACAATTTCAGAGAGCTAATTTGTTAATATGAACCAAATTAATGCAAATTAGGATGTATTTCAAGAAACTCTATCTTCTGCTGCCGACTCCTGCCTCAAGACAAAAGCCCTGCAGCAGATTCACACCTGAAACTGCAGTACTCTGGCCACTGTATATTCACAAACCATGTTCACCATATGCTTACTGGTTAAGATAAGGTGGTTGTGTAGATGTGATGGATCTCTCCTTTGAAACAGGCAACCAGCTACCACTCAGACACAGAAGTTAGCAGCAGTCAGTAGAGCACCAAAGTCCAAGCAGGTGGTACAACTTGCCTCACTGAGCGATGCATATTGCCCCCCAGCACAGCAGCATGTCCACTCACATGAATCAGGCTCTATGGCCTCAAGTTCCTCTTTTAGGTGAAAACCCACTAGCTTTCCAAATTGCTGTAAAGTCACAAGCCAGATCCATGCTAAGATAACAGCTGTTTGCACGTGATGCCCTTAGGAAGCAGCTTGCCATGCTGTCACTGCGAATAACAGAAAGCTGCCTTAGTTTGGTCTTCCATAATCATTCCCAGTTATGCTTCAGAGTTTAAAGATGTAATCCTGTTTGTAAAACTAAATTAGGCTCCACAAAATAAAATAATTAGTCCTCCAAGTTTTAGATAAACAGATCTAAGCTAAGAACAAAGCTGTACCACTACTCCACTGAATTTCAGGATTAAAGAAAATCAATACACTGTGTCATTCATATTCTTGTAAAATATGATCTGCAGCTTTCAGTGACTGCTGCTATGGTGTAAACATTGAATAAAAAAAGAGTGAAAAATATTCACCTTCCACACAAACGTTCCTTTTTACAATAGGTGGCCAAGTTGTTTCCTGATTTTCTGGAGTGGCTTAGGAGGCAGAAGCCCAGCATCTGACCAGCTTCTTAAATGGGAGATAGCATAGCAGCACCTCCCTTTAATTAACTCAGGCCCAGCCCTGCACTAATGAAGCAAGGCTGTTAACTGGTGGGTATTTCTATACAGGACAGCTCTGTACTAAATGTACCAGGTTAGTGATTTCTGCCCTGCACTATGCACACCAGCTGGGCATGCCCCAGACATTTAAAGAAGCAGAATAAAAATAAGTAAAATAAGTCAATAGCAGATTCAAGAAATAACCCACGTTTCCAGTCTCTTAATACCATAAGGGTTGGGGTTTTCTTCCTTTTTTTTTTTTTTTTTTTTTTTTTTTTTTTTTAAACTGAAGAACCACCTGATCTTTCTGGAAAACAGGCATCTAACATAGCACTGCAATGACAATTTACAATTTTCATTTACAATCAAATAAGTGGAGCTATTTTTTCACTTGCTAACTTTCCCTTCCCTTCTTTTTCTGCTTTTAGGGATATCTTGGGGTGCGGGCAGAAAGGAAGTTTTAGAGGAAGGAAAGAGCTTTAGAGTTCACAAATATTCCTCTGGCTGATAGTATCTTACAAACCTCAAGTGTAAAAATGGCACAACTGGATTTAGCTCTCTCTTCTAAAGTAGATTCTAGTAACCCTGTACATTAATGAATGTTAATTTTATCCCACTGCTTCTACAAAGTGATTTTCAAATTCCTGTTGATTTAATAAAGAACATAGGTGTTCAGCACTAGCAAAAACATTGCCTTTTTGATACACACCTCTGGACAGATGCAGGTGTTGAATCTGAAGAGTCAACATTTGCAGTTCTAAGGCTTTCAGGGTTAACTTTGACACCATCAAATGTGCTGCATGTTGTGCTAAACTGGATCCTTGTCTCATTCCTATAGATGTGTTGATACTAAGTTATTAAATATGGCCTGGCCCAGGCAGGGGGACTCAGCTCTCCATACCAATGCAGCTCCCTGGCATGGCTTGGACTCATGCCCACAGGAAAACAAATAAACCCCAGAGTGGAGTTTTGAGTTCAGCTCAGGAGCATCAAGTGGCCGACTCAACCTGCAATGTAAAAAGACCTGAACAGTGTGGAGGTGTTGGAGCACCTGCCCTCACTGAATGGGCCAATTCAGTGTTTACCTTATTGGTAAGGATGTGAGGTTTCTGCAAACTCAAGAAAAAAACCTCAAAGCTTAATAAACCAGAAAGAAAGAAAGAAGCTCTTTTATATTTATATTGTATTGAACATTTGCTGTTCTCATATGTTTCTGGCGTGCATGCTTTTCCAGAATCAATGTGGACTTTATTCCAAGAACAATCTGATAAACTCCTAAAGAACTGACAAGAAAATCCTGGGGAAAAGAAGAAAACCATACTTTTTTCTTCTCAAATATTTAATAGCCGGATTCTATAAAGAATTGTTGAAGATCTGCCAACATTTCCAATGATTTTCAAAGACAGAGCATTTTCACTTGCTCCAGAACTGCTGATATCAGCAAGCATGCCCTTCTAAATAATTTATTGGCATTTCTACATAAATTAGATACTTAAAGGTGAAGATGACATGAACCTCGTGGAGGCTGAGTGTTCACTACATGGACTATAATCCATCAACCCAACAGACAGATTTCCAAACTGGCTGAAACCCCAGCAGGCTTACTGCTTAGAAATAGTTCAAGGACTCCAGAGACTGCAACACACTATTGAAATATCACTTGTAGTAAAAGCACATTCCAAACAAAAATAAATTACCATAAGGTATAAATTTCAGATAGTTATAAATTGATCATTTAAAACACTTGTTAGTTACTGCTCACACACACAAAAAAAAGCAATGCAAAAAATATGTTTACTTCAGCTAGAGACCATGTATTGTAGAAGACATGGCAGTTTACAAGGCAGAGCCATCAGCTAAAACAGGTCTATGTGAAGTTTAAATTCTTCAGTAACACACTTCACTCCTGCATATCAGTTTTTAAAGTCACTATGGGCTTTATTTCCCAAAAACTAGCAGATATCTGGTTTACAGGATTCGGCCACTGGAAAATGTTATGTTGGTATTTTACCCTCTAACTACTATAGTTATAAAGACTTCCTGACACGGAAACAGTTTGAAGAGGATGATGAATTATATTTCAAGAAGTAAGATGAAGATGAGAAACCTGCAAACAAAAATCACTGCACGAGCAAGGAGGAGACCAAAATCTAAAAAATTGCTTTGAGATGAAAGAGAAAACAAACAAACAAACAAAGAATTCTCCTCTCCTTGGTAGAGAATGGCTGCAGCCAAGGTTGTGTGGCTACTGTAAGGATGGATCCATTGCTTGGATGGCTCCCTGAAATACATTGGTATGGGGGGTGAGAAAAAGCAATGATGAATGAAATGCTAAAGGAGATAGAAAGATGATGAAACCAGCATTTTCAGCAGTAGGAGAGGTAAAGTTGCTACTTGAGATAGAAAAGAACAAGGTAGAACAAGACTAAAACCAGAAACAAGCAGTCTGTGCCTGTATCTCAAGGGATTAATTTACAAAGAGTAAAAATAATAAAATCATCAGGAGCTGAAAATAGTTATGAAATCAACACTGGTGGCCTAAAAGTTGCAGAAAACCTGAGTTAGAGCAGGTGAAAGGGGAAGGATGCTGCTGACAGCAGAGATAACAAGTGAGTGTGAATTGAAGGTCATTTTATCTCTGGGTGACTGACCACAGCCCACCAAGAGAGAGGAAAGGAGTGCTCAGCACTCTGTGTAGGAGCACAGGTGCAAGTTCAGTAATTCCTGTTAGAAATGTAAATCATAATTTGCATTTATTAAATGGGCTGATGTTCCCATTTTTGAGAATTCAAAGGAATGGAAACTAAGGAAGATGCCAACATAGTAAACTTTTCACCTATTACACAGAAAATTTTTCTCAAATGCTTTTTGTTTTTTTGGTTTTTTTCTTACTCATAGCACAGACCCAGAATAATGAATAAACTAAATGGATGATGATCAATAATACAAGAGAATTTTCAAGTGTAAAAAGGATTTGTGGATTCTGGATTTTTTTCCTCTTCAGTCTGGAGAAGTCTGTTTTGACAATGGATTAAAAATATTTCATTGTCCATTCTTAGTTGCTACCAAAAAAAAAAAAAAAAAAGGAAGAAGAGAAGACATTTGTGTACTTGCTATAAACTATGCATTTTTTCTTTCTTGCCAGCTCTGTGTTCTTTTCAGTATTTGTTTTTGAGCCTGATAAATCAGCTCTCTGAGCATTATCCAGATTGTGGTTTTGAGGCCAAATAGAGAAGAAGGTATGGTACAATCTTCCTTGTGAGAAGAGATGCAGGAAATTAGTTAATCAGAATGCAGCCACTATAGCAATTTACACCATGCCTGACTTCCTACCTTGCTATTTGCCATTCCTAACATTACTACCTCCTTAAAATGAGACACCCAGAGGAAATGAGGTTCTTCTCTCACATTTACACAACACCATTACTTTATCTTAATGACTAACACGCCCTGTTTAATAAAGCCCTGGCAACCACTTTATTACATCCTGCACTGCTAATGATTTGGTAGTCACCTAATGCATTAATCTTGATTCATGGCTCGCTTGAAATATTTATATAGTACAAAATACTTAAGTGAAGGTCAGTTGCATACAAAGCTTCAAAGCACAAAATGCAAGATCTTGTCTTGCCTCTGGTGGTGCTCTCAGCCGGGGAGCACTGTCCCCTCATTCTGGGCTACCCCTGGTTATGTCCCCACGTCTCACCTGCTCTCCTGTGCTAGAGAGCGCCAAGGGCTCCCACACAGACATGCCTGGTCTGCTCCTCTTCCCCACCTACCTATACCTAGCTACCAAAACTGAAATTTAACTCTGCATCTACCCCACATACATTACAAGTGTCCAACACCCCAATCTCAAGCAACTTGAATTCCCTAAATATAGAGGAACAATCACTTGAGGATGCCCAAGAACCAATCTTAAAAGGCCTTTGAATCATGCAGTGGATGAAGCTGAAGCCCCTATTACTAGAATATTAAAAATAAATATAGTGACAAAGTGTTGATACAGACAAGTTTACAACTGCTGATTCAGAAGCACATCAAAAGACACACACAGAGTTGAAAAGCACAGAATGGCACCTACGACATCAGGAGGCACCAAGTGACCCTGGCAGGGAGCTACGAGCTGGGTTTAGGAGATGGTCCAGCAACTGCAGGCAGCAAAGTGAGCCATATGGCAACAAACACAAGATTGTATTACTGCAGGAAGGACTTTATTTTCACTGCTTTTTATATTCATAAATGAACATGTACAAATGCTTTCAGTTTCATCATCATTCCTCTGACATTAAAATATGTGCTGGCTCAGGGAAACTCAAGCCATAGGACACAATGAGAACAGTATGGAATCTAGAATACAGGCAGAGAGATGGAATCACTGAAAAAGCTACATAGGCTTTTCTCTACATACAAAAGGAGTACACTGAACCCCAGTCACAGCTGCTTCTGCAAGTCTGTTCCCAAGCCACACGGGGCAGGGTAGACAATAGAATGTCACAGGCTGCTAAGCCTGTAACCAGCTTTTTGCCACTTTTCCTGTATATCCCTCAAAGCATGCAGGAAATGTCAGTACTGTTTCCAGCAGCACTCCCTCTATGTGCTACTTCTGCATGTGGTATGTGGTTTTCTCCTGGAGCATTTCAGCACGGGTGGTTGGCTGCAAGATGCTGTTGAGGGTGCAAGTTAACTGCAAAAACTAGGGTCAGTGAGGAAGAATCCTATAGCACCTCTTTTTCTCTACACTTTGTCCTTTTTGCAGCTGTTTTTTGTTCCCCATGCACTGTCCAGTGACATGAATCATGGAACAGAAGGAACAGTTTAATCAATAAAGTGTTTAATTGCTAAAAAGTATTCCACATCCACAAACTCACAGCCAAGAGACTGCACTGTCACTGAAGATGCATTATCAGGGAGAAAGAAAATGGTTTGAGTCTCATTAGCAAAACAATAATGAAATAACCCATGCAAATTTAAAATATGACCCAGTGAGACTGTATAAACATAAAACAGCGTGGTCTCCAAGATGGAATCATACTGCATTACAGATAATTCCATATAATATGGTTTAAAATGGCAAGCCATCTTTATATTCTAAGGTGGGCAGACATTTATTATGTGCAGCCAGTTTACTCTCTTGCTTCATGAATTCAAAGGAAAATGAAGTTTCCATCAAATTGAATTGCATTAAGTGGACAATGCACATTAAGGACAGAGTCTTTTGTTCTCAAGTGAAGGTTCTACCTGGAAATGTGTGAGACCATGAATTTCTAAATATTAGACACTGTGTCACATAGCAATGATTAAAATGAATCTGTTGCAGTTTTGATCTTTTATATGCAATGCTTCCTTGAATACTTTGCCATGAAGATATATGTAAAGAGCCCAGCAAAATAATCTGCCTCAGCACTTCTGTTATAATCAAATGCAGTCACATATTGGCACAAGTAATGACTGCCATCTGCTCAAATCCATGGCTAGCCTGTCCTTCACCACAAATCACAAATCTCCACATGTCCAGCAAAATACCCATTACCAGCTGATTCTCCAAAGCACCCTATGAATAATCTGAATATGCAACATGTTTGTTACAGATGAGTGCTAAGGTATTTGGCCTCTAAAAATGCTGGCCCGGTTTGGGATGCTTTAATACTGAAACCACTAAATGCTTAAAAGAAAATCTCCTAAATGATCCAGGCTGCAGAGTCACATCTCAGGAATTAGTTGTCTCTTCAGGCTGTAAGCATTTGAATGCAACACCACACCCTGGTCATGGAGTATCCTTGTATAAGACTGTACCTCATTTATTTCACAAAGATAATTTCACTCTGTGGGAATGCTCAATGCAACTATTTCACTAGTTATTTTTATTCCATTTGTATTTCTCATCTTTTTACTACTTGCCACTGAAATCCCATTGCATTTAAAGATTATTAACTCCCTTGACAGTTTTCCCTCAGATGAAGTCATCTTCCTATGTGAAGCCTAGACTCTCCTCCTATTCACATGATGGGTTTGCAGGCACATATTCTGCAGCAGAAAGCCCCCAGGACAAAGCTCAGCACTTCAGCATTGCTTCAAGCTTTCATCCCTGTCTGGATGGACTGAGCACAGCTGTGTCAGGGTGTATTGCATCCCAGCCCACTAATAAATAACTGGACATCACTTCTTCTGAGACTTGCAGTCATTAAGATGATATTATAGGTGTCAGTGGTGACAGGCCATATATCAGCTGTGGACGTAGGTGTGAATAATATAGGTGTGAGTTTGCTTTTCATCTACAAGCATGGGCATAGTCTATGGTATTCACCAGTTTAAAACTCTCAAGCTTTATTCACTTAAGGAATTTTCCTTCCTCACAGTTTTTTCAAGAAAGTAAGAATTATTATCTTCTTTTTACAAATGTAAAATCAATTCTTAGATTAATGTGTAAATTTACTTGTAATTTGAGATGCCTAATGTAACATAACTATGTCCATCTCAACTTCTGCAACAAGTCTTGAAGACAACAATTTATTTCACTACACAACCTCAGCTTAATCTCTGAAGTCATCAAGGCTGGATAGAGGGTCCAGTGAAAAAAAAACACCTGAGGGGTGGTCTAATGAAATGCTGTGGAAGGATACCTTCATATGCAAGAGAAACTTTACATTTGCATGCAGCCTGACTCTGCTGATCAATCTACAGAATACTTCTATGTGAACACTGCTAATGAGTGGCAGTGCCTCTCATGCTCCTGATTCTTTGTTCATTTAATAGACCTTTGCTGAACAGAGAAAGATTTCTTAGTACCTCTTTCATGCACAGTAAAGTTCAAGTGCAATGGCTACAAGTAGCAACACAGGCAATTCTGATTAGACTTTTTTTTTTAAGTAATAATAGGAGTGGTAAAGCTTTGGAGCAAGGGCTAGAGAGGTTGTGTCATCCCCACTTTGAAGAGTTTCAAAGCTGGACTGCATAGGCCCTGAGCAACCTAATGTTTGGGCTAAGGTACTGCAGCAGTACCTCCAACCTAAGCTTTCCTGTGACTGTCCTTCTGTGATGTCTCCACACAGTTCATGCTGCATAATGGGGTACAGAGACTTCTCCCCACAGAACCATGGACATGTTCCTTGTTCCAAATGAGAAGGAAATAAATGGAGCATGTTCCTGATCCACTTAATTTTGTAGACACCATTTGCAAAATCATACTCATGATACTCATGTACAATAGCTTATTTATGCATGATTCCTTCTAGGTCTCCCCATGACTGAGTAAGCATCACACAAATACATATTCCCAGTCAGACACCACAGTTTGGATGAGGCAATTGTATCATAATTACTGGAAACAGTAGTGAGTTATACTCTGTCTGACATAAGTACATTCAAGGGAATGAAATACCTAGTTCCAAATTACAGTCCCATCCATCTAGATTTTCTGATAGTCCTGAAAGACAGATGGTCTAGAAAATGGCTGTGATCATCATATGGGTACAGTTTAACTCCTAAGACATGTTAAAACAGCAATATTTGCAGAAATATCAACCTGCAGATGTGAATGGGGCCTTCCCATTGTGCAGGCTCAGTGAAATACTTCAGTAAAATTTCATGGGACATTTCCTTCAGATTTACTTCACTTTCAAAAAACCTACTCATGACCACAATTAACTGATTTGTCATTAGTAATAATGAATATGTCAAGCTCAGACTTCATGATTCTTTCCTGGAAACAACTCTTCTTCGACACAGTTGGAAGGTCTTCCAGGGTATGAGTAACACAAGACCACTATGTGTGTCAGTAAATGATGTTGAAAAGCTACAGCTTGTTGAACAAAAAAGGGCAGAACTGGTTCTCTGCTTCTGAGGCCAAATGCCACAACTGCTCCACAAAACAGGGCAGTCATGTTTGGAAGGGTTGTGTTCTGCCATGTTCCCCAAACTGTGCCTCTGGTGTTCCTGGGAGAGCACTGGCTGCTGTGAGCCAAAAATGTGCCAAGGAGCAGCTGATGGGAATGGTGAGGCCAGGGCTCAGGCCCATGTCCAGCCCTGCAGTCAACTGCACGTCTATATATGTGCTGCAACGTGTAGCTGCATGGATGTGTCTGGAAGACACATTTTGCAGCCTTACAACACAAACAGACTTCACTGGTGCACAGTCTTTTCTGTACCCACAGGTTTTGTGTGCTGTATTCAAGTGCAAAGCATGTTTCTTGACATTTTCAAAGTCTTACCTTAATTTATCGACTAACAACTCTCACAAAAATAATGCCAATTAGTCCTCAAAACAGGACAGCTGCACTATACTCATTTGAAAGGAGAGGAGAGAAAGGACAATCACATATTGTCTCCAAAAGAGAAAAAAACAGAAAGTTAATCCTGATATGATTTGTTATCCCTTCATCTCATGCAATAATTCAATTGTTCTTCATATCATGGCCTGATCCTGTAGTCCTTTCTTTTCTAAGTCACCGTGTTTTTAGCAAAGGGAGGACAAGCTGCAGGATTAGGTCCTGACCTCCAACCAATATTCTCCTCACAGCAGAATGATACATTCTGTTTGCCCAGAATTGCCCTGATAGTAGGTGACATAGGGAAATGTAATCTTTCTTTGGTAAACAAGGTTAAGTTATATTGCTTCAGTTTTTCATCTGAAGAGAGCAGAGAATTTCTTTCTCCCAGCCTTATTGGATTTAGGAAGTCACCCACGAATAGAGCATGTGGGGATGGAATGCAGAGTATCTGCAGAAAGATCCATACGGCACATGCAGATGGCATTAATCTACTTGTTCCCTAGATGCAATTGCAATTTCACAGAAATTCTGCTAAAAACACATTTATTTGGCAGTAAATAAGATGACTAATTGCAAAGGATAGCTGCACATAAATTCCAGACAGACATTTTTGGCACATTTCTAATTGTCATATAAAAGAAAATGACGTACTTTCTCAACTCATTTTTCCTAATGAAATGCCAAAAATTACATTATTCTTACTACTCTTACCAGTGGAAATTAAGGCCATTTCAGTTTAAGTATTAAATGCAGCATATGGTTCCCTGATTACTTTACCCTGTGCAGCAGAAGTCCTGGGCAGATGATGTCAGGGGAGGATCTGACCATGCCTCCTTCTGAGACCCTTGTAGATGCTCTCAATCCAGACCTGCAAACTGTTCTGTTCTGTTGTTTAGATTTATGTGGGGAAGAAAAGAACAGTTTCCCACAACAGAGTTCTACAAAGGTGATGTGGCCCTAAATTTATGACTACAAAATTAGGGTTGATTTGTTTTTTTGTTCAAAATTCTCTAATTAAATTGTCACATACATCTTAATCACACGTTTTGTCTGATAATTCAAGGTGTTACAGCTGTCACAAGCCAATGACAGTCATAGAAACATAGTGTCATAGAATCATAGAATGGTTTGGGTTGGAAAGGACCTTGAAGATCATCTAGTTCCAAACCTCCTGCATGGGCAGGGACACCTCCCACTAGATCAGGTTGCTCAGAGCCCCATCCAACATGGCCTTAAATATCTCCAGGGATGGGGCAGCCACAACCTCCCTGGGCAACCTGTTCCACTGTCTCACCCTCACAGTAAAGAATTTCTTCCTAATGTTTAACCTCAATCTACCCTCTTCCAGCTTAAAACCATTACCCCTCATCCTATCACTACACACCCTTGCAAAAAGCCCCTCCCCAGCTTTCCTGTAGGCCCTCTTCAGGTCTTGAAGGCTGCTATAAGGTCTCCTCAGAGCCTTCTCTTCTCCAGGCTGAAAAACCCCAACTGTCTCAGCCTGTCTTCATAGGAGAGGTGCTCCAACTCTCAGATCATCTTTGTGTCCCTCCTCTGGACTTGCCCCCAGAGCTCTATTTCCTTACCGTGTTGGGGGCTCCAAAATTGGACACAGTACAATTGGAGACAGGTGAGGTCTCACGAGCATGGAGTAGAGGAGCAGAATCACCTCCCTTGACCTGGTGGCCACACTTCTTTTGATGCAGCCCAGGACACAGCTGGCTTTCTGGGCTGCAACAGCACATTGCCAGCTCCTGTTAAGCTTCATCAACTAGTACTTCCAAGTCCTTCTCCTCAAAGCTGTTCTCAATCCATTCTTCACCCAACCTGTATTTGTGCTTGGGATTGCCCTGACCCAGGTTGGGACCCCTGGTTGAACTTCATGATGTTGGTATGGGCCTAACTCTCAAACCTGCCAAGGTCCCTCTGGATGGCATCCCTTCCTCTCAGTGTGGCAACCACACCACACGGCTTGGTGTCATCAGCAAACCTGCAATCTTTGATTGCCTCTGAGCTGTTCATAGCAAAAGGCTGTTACCAACACCCAGTACCCAAAGTCACATAGGATAAATCTGGCAGGAGAAGATGAACTCTGCTCTTTTGTCTCCCAAGCCAATGAAAGAACTGATTCTTCATACAATATTCCTAATACTGAAAAGAAGGCAAAGAGAAATTATGCAAAAAGCCTTTGCTGCCAGCTTTCAATAATGAAACAAAAATTCCTTTCAAATATCATAGAACCAACCCTACAAGAGCACCACAGTGCAAGTCTAGCATAGAACAGACATGTCTTACTAATTCAGTGGGAATTTATTGTTGCTGCCTTTATCTGTACACACAAGGAGAGCTCTGTCGTTCTGATGACATAATAGGATGCAAAATATGCCATTTTATTAATTGCTTAACATCTTCCAAACAGCAAAATATATCCCATGTGGGAAAACACATGATATGAGGGATGAAAAAAAAAAAATCAAACCACAACAAAACAAATGACAGTTGCTGAAGTGCAACATTTCTCAGCACTGGACATAAAAGAAATTCAGTAAGAACGCAGTTGGTTGAACATCATCACTTGCCCTGACTGTGAGTCCTTTATGCATGAGGATTTTAAAGTCTAATAGGTATGCACAGAGCATTCCCACTGACTCACCACCACAGAGAAGAGATTTGACTGGGATTTTATCTAGAAAGTGGCTAAGAAAATAGCAAAAGGTATGGATGAAGCTCTGCTGTGCTCCAGGATTCTAGCTTCCCTTCATAACAGAGCTATTTCGCATGATTGTGGCTATTTTCCCTGTCTTGTTGCACATTAACCCTCTCTAAAGCACACTTCTGATACCTTTCCGTTAGGAAATTCTCCCAGATCCAAGGAAAACATGCTGCAAACCAGGGCTCTTCCTCACAAATCTCATACATTGAACTCCTCTGCTCTGCACAGGAGACTCAGATGTCTGGATGCCTTGGCTAAAAATGACAGAATCACCTTTCTCTGCTTTTTTTTTTTTTTTTTTAATAACTGAATTGTCAGCCCTTCAGGAATCAAAGACCATGAGTCAGACTCATAAATACACCTAATTATGAGATTACTTGAAAATCCATTAATATTTTCACACAGAAAACCTGAAGTGTATCATTAGCTTTCTGGACTTGAACTTTCCAACACATTCATTTCAAGGGCTTTTCTGTTTGCTTATTTGATTGCTTCAAGTTGACCTCTGCATGTAGCCACTTGCCTCCTGGAGTAGGAACATGAAGAGAAATGCTAAATCTTGTGAGAACTGTGTTAAAAACTGCGGCTTACAACCCAGCGAAGCTTCCCCCTCCACCCACGTTTTGCCAGAGGAAGCCAGGTAAGCTCCAGATTTGCTGCTCTCCAAATCTTGCTTGAAACTTGTGGAGAAGCTGGTGGCTAAACAGCACCACGACAACAGGAGGGAAGGCAGTTGTAGCTGTGTGTGGGCAGGATTTTAATGAGATGGGTCAGGAACACAAGCAACAGGGAACTGATGAGAAACAGGCCACACAGGGACTAGTGAGAATGCTACCTTTTACTGTTTTTCCATCTTCATGAACATATCTCAGCCTAGCAATGCTCCAGGCCATTGACTCACCAGTGCCAAAGGGAAAATTTAGGATCCTGAGATCCACATACTGAGCACAGTTACAGTGACAATCCTGAGATGCTGGCTCCCTCTGGAAAACATGAAGACAAAATCAGTCTCTTCAGCTCAGAGATACTCATCTCCTTTCATTTTCTGTAGTTTAAGGAGAGTCAGTACTGATAGGACTGCAGGACACAAACCTTAGATGCTATTTAAATGTATCAATTTAGGGGAAAACATCAGCAAGATATGGCAACAATATGAGCAGCTCTATCAGCCAGAAACATTTTATATCTAAACCTCAAATTCTCTAGAGAAATCTTCACACTCAGAGAAACAGCAAACCACCATATAATTCATCTTCATAATCTTGATGTGTGATTTTTATCACTGACATACTATTGCACTCCTGGCTTTTATTGTAGCCTGATTCCTGTTAAAGGTGTCCGTTTGGCCTTGTTGAGGTATAATGCAATAAAATCACCTTTCGCCTGTTTATTTCTTTTGGAGTCAGGGGGGGACTCAATGACATTCTCCTGGTGGGAAGCTAAAAGGTAGACCTTACACTTGTTTCAGCAGCATAAATCTATTGCAATACTTCTGGTTTCAGTGACATTATAGGTGGTTACATTTAGAGGCAGCTATCTTTAGCAGTGCAAGCTCTTCTCCACATAGAGAAAATAGGGATTTGAGAAAATACAGCTGTGCATTTGCCCTTTTTTATACTCTTCTGCAGTTATCTGCAACTGACCACTGCTGGAGACAAGGCACTAGACTCGATGGATCCTCTGTCTGCCTTCATAACGTCATTCTTACTTATTTTTTTTTGTAGAGCAAAAATCTTCAGAAGTGCACCCAGCCTACTTATCTAGCCTGTAGAGTTACACCTCAGAACCCATTTCTTCAGTTGAATAAAATATTTGGATCCTCTTGTTTAAGTGGAGATTATAAATAATACGCTGTTTACTACATTTAAAAAACCTCCTGTTATCGAACAAACCATTTAATCTAACTTGGTTAATTTGGAATCAATATTATAATTAATTCCCCACTTCATCAGTCTTTTGAAGCAGTGGAACAAAATAGCTTGTATCAGTTCAGCCCTGTAGCACCCTGTGAAACACTGAGGCTGTATCCCTGCTTCCCCTTGCTAAGTAAGATTAATCAGCAGAAGGGTTCCTTGCTTTTAGGAATGCTTTTTAGAAGCAGTGCATGTCAAAAGGAATAAAAAAGTTTTACAACTTTATTCATCTGATGTAGTGTCTGATTTGATTTTTAAATCCTTAGTCAGGGTGAACTATTCTGGCTTCACTTCAGGTAAATGGAAAGGACTTGTCCTCCCCGTGAAATGCTGAATGAAAATGAAATTCCTGGTCTCACTTTGCTTGAAGGAAGATCAAAGTACAGGACAAACAGGAAAAAAAATCACAGTCACATTGGCTCCATGAATTGAGTTCAACCAGTACAGCACCCAGGTCTCCAGTTAGTATCACAACCACCAGACATAGCCTCCCTCACGCTTGCAGAGAAAAAACCCCTCTCAGTTTTATAATACAATGCATATTTTACATGCCAGAAAGGGAAGCAAGCCTAGTAGAAAAACAGGTTGTCACCAACCCTGTCACTCTCTTGTCTGCTAATGACCCAAAAGCTGAAGGATCATCAGAAATCACACTCAAATTTAATAGGTTTTCCTAATTACCAGTCAACCAGACATATGACCAGAGGGAGCAGCTATGGCTGAGAGCTCCCAAACACAGCCCATGTTGCAAAAAGACCAACTGCTCCAGAAGTTAATTCTTTCAGCTACAGTGAAGAGCTACTCTGCAATCCTTCAATTCCCTGTAATGCCCAATCCAAACAGGCTACAGATAATTATTTTTTTAAAACCCTTTCCAAAGCAGCTTTTCGGTTTTCTGTCTCTCCCTTAGCAGAATGGCTTTCCTATTGCACAGGACCTGTTGTGTGTAACAGGAATAAGATAGGCTGGAAAAGGTTGTTTTCTACTTCTACCCTGAGGGCAGTTTTGGGGGATCCAGTGCTCAGACAGGGGCACCAGTCCCTTGGTTTGGTGTGATGCCCGGCAACATTGTAAGAGAAGATGAGTGATAAGGGAAGGGGCCAGAAAGATGTAAACAAAATGGTTAGAAAACATATGCCCCCATGGAGATACCACAAGGATTTAATGATTTAAAATTTCCTTTCCAGAGTCTTCCAATTCCCACTCTTATTTAGCTTAGTAAGAGCTGTGAGTGTGCAGATTTTCTCACTGGCATTGGCAAACTTCACACTTTCTTAATGCCACTTTCCTTTAGCCATATGCTAAATAAAAATGCTTCTTTTTAGGAAAACAAAACAAAACAAATCAAACAAAAACCCCAAAGCTTTTATAGTGCAAAGAAAGCTTGTTAATATGATTTGAATAGCCCCTTAAGAGATTCAGAAAACCAGAAGGTAATACAAGCCAATATTACAGTTTGAATTTTCTGATTTCTAGGGCAATCATTAATTTATTGAGAACTTGATTTCTTGATTTCTAAAACCCTGAGGCCATCATCTCTGCAGTGATTAAAACCCCTTTGTTGCTTTAGCAGCACAGTAAACATGCATGGGTACCTTAAGGCACCTACCAGTGAACACTGCCCTGGCAGCTGGGCTTTCTTTGGTGGGGCAAAAATATATTAAAAAGATGTAACAATATCAGTTCCCAGCAGTGTTACTGCAACCTGCCAGTGGGCTGGATGCGACACAAGGGATGATGCTCAACCCATCTCTCCCCAGAAGGCATTTCTCTGATCCCAGCTCCTGTTGCTGCTCCAGCAGCTGGACTTTTCAGGAGCCCTCTGGACATTGTGATGCCCTGCCCATAAGCACAAGCAGGACAAGTGAAAAACAAGTGTGTCTCTGAATGACTTGCCAATTTTGGAGGCACCGTCCTTCATGTTGTGCTGCTGGCAAAGTCACACTCTCCTCATGTAAAAGACCAGCAGGGGTGACAAAACCAGAATAGGTCCCTGACTAATACAGTTTGCCTCATTGTCCTTTATTGTGCCTCCAGTGACAATAGACAAATGTGGGGCTGGCACTGGGGAGCAGCTCTGAACCCAGCCTGCACTGAGAAGCAGATTTCCCTTCCCCTGAAATTCCTCCTTGCAATGCTCAAACCTCTCTGTGATCATTTCCATCCTCTCGTAACAGATGCCCCAGTAACATATTTGCTCCTGCAGGTTTACTGATTAAAATAGCTCAAAGTCTATGTGACTTGGCTCTTAACCATTTCATATAATAAGAAAGAAAACCCAAACAAAACAAAACAAACTCCACACTTTGTTTATTTGCCTCATTGGATAACAGCTTTTGGCAAATGCAGCAACCCAGCTGAATCTAACAGCTTACTAAGTTGTTGCAATACTGACAAATACAAAGCACACTTGTTCTAACAGTGTTAAAAATGATGACAACAGGAACCCAAGCTCTTCTCTGAGAATTACTGGGAATCTTGTGCCCTTTTCACAACTGAGAACTCCAGAGACATTCCCTTGTGTCTTACCCAGTTTAAAATTTTAAGATGAGCTGCAGCAGGCAGCATGAGCAGGAGTCAAATGCTGTTCTTCCCACGCCAGCCCTGTTCACTTCAAAGAAGGAAACAGAGAACAATTAAGCCTGGGTTTCAAAACATGCCACGTCAATACAGAGCATTGCTGCTAAGTTTTGTCCAGTAGTAAATGTGTAACGCCAGTTACAGAAATCTTGAGGTAATTTACGAGAAGCAAACTTGAGACAGAATGGCATCTCAACTATCACATTTGATTATTAAACTTTCTGAGATCAAAAGGGAACAAATTCAAAGCTGAATACAACTGGAAGATGAGAATATTAGTCAAGAGTCCTTTTTAAGCAATATTCTCCATTTAGTTTCCACTCCAGTGGGAATGCCAATACATCTAAGCCTGAATAGATGTAAGAAGTTATTTCACAAAAGTGATTTGATACATGAAAAATTTCTGTGCTCAGAGTGCAAAAAACAGAGCTTTGTTCCTTCCTAATATATAACCATGCAAACTTCCCTAGGGTCATTTTTGGACATCTGGTCCTACTTGCTTGCTTTCTAAATTAGGTATGACATTTTCATCATGCCAGATTCCTGTCTTTGGCCCTTTTGCACTATGTGTGCTGAAAAAATACAGGGGCTTGTGAGCTCTTCTGAGGCAACAAACTCAGTATTTGGATACCCAAGAGCAACTATAACACATATGGCCAGAGAAATAGCATATATTACGTCTTTCGCCAAGAAAGCACCTAGCAACTTGCAAAAGGTAACACAATATTCATCCTCCAAGTAAAACGGCCAGTTAATAAGTGTGTATATTCATGTTTCAGCTTCCAAGGTTCATCTGGGGAAAAAACAATGAGGCGGGAGGTCCATTTGAAGAAAAATTTCTAACCCTTTCAAGATAGTCACAATTTTTGAAGCAAAAGTGTTGAACCTGACAAGATCTAGTCGCTGAAACTAACATGGCCGCTGGAAATGTGCTAATTTTGATGACATCTTTAGAAAAGGTGTTTGATGTTTAGAATGGCCTGAACATGAGAGAGACCATGGGCAAAAACAATAAAGGGCAATAAAATATAATTGGGTGACCAAGGCCAGGAACTCAGAAGTAGGTCAGAAAAGTACTTTACCAGTTTCAGAGCTGAGAGCTGAACATGGACACTCATGTCCCAGGTGAGTGGGTTTTTTTCTCCATATGGCCAATCTGTTTTCCTAGTCCAATTAATATTTAATTGTTTATGCAGCTGCAACAACAAAGATTGAGAGAAATCCAGCCCAGAGCAGCTAACTGCTGAATAGTTAGCACATTCCTTGGGGAGGTGGAAGAATGGCAAACATCCTCTTTTCTCTGCAGTTTGCTCTTCTGAGCTCTATTGTTTATCAGGAACTTACGCAGTTCTTGGGTTTTCACCCACACAAAACAGGAAAAAGAAAAGAGTGCATCTTGAAAAAAAAAACCCACAAACAAAACCCCAAATGAACCACAAAGCTGAGCATTTCTGTTACAGACATAGCCACAAATAGAAAGTGTGGTGCCACTTTGGTCCCTCTATGGACTGAGTTCAGACTCTCCCTATTTCTGTTTTTCAGAAAAACATCCAATTATTCCCTCCCATCTGAAGACATAGCACAGCAGGCTCTGCACCAGGAGCATTTACAACCAGACCCCAGCTGGGTTTGGCAGCAACACACTTTTCTCTCCAGATTTTGGAAAGCAAGATTAGTAGAAGTGATCAGATTGGTCAAAGATTATAAAAACTAAACAAAAGAAACAAACATAAACACCACATTAAAAAAGAATAAATTGTAATACTGAGAAAAAAATACGTGATCAAGCCTAGTGTACCCAAAACTCTTAGGGAGGTCACTCTTACCCCATCTTCTTTGAGGTGGGGCAGATGTTTTCTCCTCTACTTTTCACCTCATCCCATTTGCCCGTTTCAAATCTTGCCCAAGGTCACCGTTATTGTTTGTGTCTTCTCAGCCCAGTTAAAACTCTTCTGCAGAGTGTCACAGGTGCATATCAAAGCAGATGGTTCTACATTGTCTCATATTCCTTGAAACGTTAACCAGAAGGTGTGATACTACCAGCTAACATAGTCCTCACCCTCCCTCCCATTCTTGCTTATTTTTTATCAGCAAATTAAATAATCAGTATGTGCCAAGATGAAATCACTGCAGTAGCTAGTCAACATCTTGTTATTTTGGGACAACAACCACATTGCATGCATTACTTATCACAAATGTTTCTCCTGCCATTCTCATCCACCAGTGCAGTGAACCACAAGCCAAAACAGCACGACTGTGAATACAACATTTTTTGGAATTTGTTCAATACACTGAAGTTACAAAGGGATCTGTGGGACCTGAACAATTCCCACACCTACCAAATGCTAAATACCAGCTGTCCACTGTGAACTCAGCCATTTCAGTGATGGGGCACTTTGAGATGAAGCAGCCAATGATTTTTCTGCAAGAAATGTGAGCTATGTGGGGAGCTTCTACACCACAGAAATTAGACACTGATCTGTGCAGAGTCTAAATCTGTACCACATAATGAAAAAAAAAAAAAAAGCTTATCTTCTGGCACTGCAATAGTCAATGTACAACAGCATCATTTATTGACCTATCCATAGCTGTGACACAATTAATGGCAATTTGGTTCCAGCAAAAATGCATGTGATTGACCCTACTTCATTAGTCTGGAGATTATTTTACAAACTGAGACCAAAGTGTTGTGATTTAACAGCTGAACTACAATAGCTGATTCATTTAATCTTATTTCAACTCAAACAGACCCAGCTACCTTCCAGAGATAATATACTAATGAAACAGCCTCTATACAAGTATTGGTCCAAGATTAAAGAAAGTAAGTGTTTTTTCTCTGGATTTGTATTTCAAATAGATCCCCATGTGCTTAACTTTATTGATTCAAGCAGTAGTATATGATTAGACAGACAGATAGATGTAGTGTTTCAACTGATCTACATTCATGACAACACACCAAAGCATTCAAACAGCATTTCAGCTTTAATCTTGGATCTCTGACTTGGCAATAATTTTTTTTTCTAACACAGAACATCAGCTTATGCACCTGCAGCTGGAATAATGATATGTAAGACTGTAAGAAATCTTTGCTAACAACAGGCAGCCTGAATACCTTTTAATTGTAGGCTGTGGTGGAAAAATAAATAAGGCAGCTTTTCTTTGCCTCCTGCACTTTTATGTGGTGCAAACCCTTGTGTGACCTCAGGAAGGCACTGAGACTGCAAAGCAGCCTTGACATTGACTAGGGTGGGCCAGAACTCCAGTCTCAAGGGGCAGGAGCAAAGTGGATCTAGAGCCAGCCAAAACCTGAGAGGCAGAACACGATATTAATAACAGCAACAACAGAAAGGGTTTCTGACAAAATATTTGAATCATAGAAATCTGATTTTTTTCCTTTTGATGTTTCCAGAATGAGACTACTCTTGTCTCTTTTCAAAGAGCCACAAACCAAGACAGACAACAACATTTTGACTTGGCTCAAAGCTATTAACTTTTTGCCAGCCCTTGGGGATGAACCATTTTTCATTTTTGCTTCGGAACTGCTGTAGAAAGAAAGAGAAAATGATCCTTTGCAAAGCACTGTGGATGTGACAGCCTCAGGAATGGGAAGGAGGACAAGTAGATTCGTGGTCCTATGGCCTTCCCACACTCTGCAGATGCACCTGGACCACATGGGGAAAGAAAAGAGCACTCAGTCCACAGTGGAAGAAAAACCACTAGTTACATCTGGTATTTTTAGAAGGCCAAAAGGCAATTAGGCAACTAATGAAGTTGTGTAAATCCCCCAGGCAATGTGATAATCCCAGCTAGACCAGAAGAGACAGCACACGAAGCCCCTTCTGGGTCTGGCTCTCAGCTGAGATAGTTCAGTATCTTTCAGAAGTCAGAGCTGTGAGAATCTGGCCCAACAGTATTAACTTTAGTTTAAGATGTTCCATTTTTAAGATTATCTGCATATTTTAAGGCAAAGAAAAATCTACCTCAGACCATGCAGTTTATATGCAGTAGCCTGATGATACAAAACCCACTACCAGACATGATCTGAATTAGGAAACCTGTCATTCACCCTGACTTGTCATTGATTGCACCTCCTTTAGAGACTTATAACAGCTGAGAGGACCAGTTTAGGCTGAATAGGCTTTTAGAAACCTCCAGCAGAGAAAACCAGCACCAGTCCTTTCAGGGCTCTGGCTCCTGCTGGGAGTGGGAGGAGGAAGAGAACCGGCTGGCACAGGCTGGAGTGCTGCTGTTGCTGCAAGGGCTACCCGGTTTCACCTCTCTTCTCCTTAGGATTTATCAGGATGCACCTTATTTCTGCCTTCAACATTCCTTCAACACGTCTTGCCGTGTTGTCTTGCTATGCCATTTATTTTCTATCAGACAGTTCAAGCACACGATCAGCCGACAGGTTATTTGAGTCAAAGTAACAGGCAAATTGTAAGCCTTGAGGAATTAGGAGCAAAAAAGGCACTTGGAAACGAGCACTGAAAGACACGCCGGCTTGTCTCAGCATCTCACACCTCCTTCTTCTGTTGCAACAGCCAGGAGGAGATTGTTCTGCTCTTTTCTTACAAAGCTAAGGGATTTAATCTTACCCAGTTTCTTGCATCAGAAGCGTATAAAGCTTGCTCGGAGTCTGTTGTTTTCTGTACCTTCCATTTTACAGTCCTGTCATACATCTTTCTTATCTGCTTGCTCAGTTGTCTTTTGTTTGTTTGGGGTTTATGTCTGGGTTTTTGTTTTTTTTTTTTTAATTTTCTCCTTTTTTCTTAATTAGCTTTTCTTTTTTTCGTTTGAAATAATCTGTTTGTTGGAGAGAAGCTCAGCCTGTGGTGATTAATTCAGCAGTTAAGTCTCCTTTTGGGTTTTTTTTGTGTGAATTTTAAAGATATAGACTGAGTAGCCTTGAATCAATGATGTTACCAGGATTGTTTTTTATTCTAATGCAAGCAGTAGCCCATTGCTGATTTCCAGCACAGAATCACCAGTCATTTCAATACAGTTCAGCTTTAATAGACTGAATCATTGGCTGCTTTTGTCTCTTACATACAAGAAGAATCAGCCTCAGTAATCAGAGCTAGGTCTCAACACCAGAAGGGTAAAAAAAACTCACTCCCAATGCCAGGAAAACCACGTGCCTACTGAATAAAGAGAGCACTGTTAAAATCCCTTTATCCAATGCCTAAAAACCAAAGATCTTTTAATCTGGTTAGGTATTTTACTAGCTCTTTGATAACGATCACCAGAAGAAAGGCATACTTCACCCTATTCAACTACTATGGAATTGTCCCTAAATTGCCCATAGGAAAATTCACCTGGTAGTTTCAGTCATTTGTCATTTTGTACCTTTCACTATCTAAAAATGTTCAAGTTCTCCCATGAGACAAAAGCAATTTTTTTCATTTGATCCTATAAACTGATTATTGAAAGATGTTCAAAAACTGCAGGCTTGCCTCACTCTAAAATACATGCATTTCCATACACAGATTAAAAATTTTACCTACAAATGAGAGTTCTGTCACATTTCAATTACATCAACATCATAAGACACGTGTGTCCATTTGCATCTATCACTCTGGTACAGAATATTCTGTAGCACAGAAATGTTCATGACCTTATATCTCAAATAAATTTTAAAGTATCATCCTATTTGACACCACTAAGCTCAGCACCAGGGCATAGGAAAGGACATGAACCTCCCCCCACAGGTCTGGAGAGAAAGCACCATAAACTCATTGGGGTTGCTTTTTAATGAAGGTTTGTATTCTCGGGACCCTAATTTCTGAAATTATTGCTACACATAGCACTCAGGAAAATAAATTAAAGCATCCTGTTTAAAAAATAATTGTTACAGCTTTTAGTGAAAGGGACAATGATACCAGGACTTCCTACTAGAAGGCAAAAGCTCAGTTGTTCCTGGCAAGGCATTGCTATTCATGAAGATGTTCTAAGTTCTGGTCTTTTTCTAGGGGTTCTTTAAGTGTTTTTATCATATTCAGTTGGCATTAACAGGAGAATCAGCCAAAATTCAAGCTTTGAGGAAGTGAGACCAGGCATGAAAGACTACAGCAAGCCAGTGATCCAGCTCAGGGCAGTGAAACAATGGACAAGCAGTTTCTTCCCTCTCCCATCAACTCAGGTCTGCTGGAATTAGCTCTTCTGAGAAAAGACGTGTTGGTTACTGCAGTACTTAGTGGTTGCCTAACTGGAAGACTGGAGGGTTTAAGAACAAAAGTGTTAAAAGCTCTGCAATGCTGAGCAAGAAAAAGGTGTTATGCAAGTAATGGATTCTTTATCCTTTTCTTGGTCTCAGGTTTCTAAACACTTTTGGCTGGAAGAAGTTTGGATCCAGTACAGATTCCACTACATTTGCAAGAGTAATTGGTGACAAACAATTCCTAGTAATCTACTACTGTATAACTCCTGTCCTGTTTGCACAGAAAGTAGGTTGCATTAGCAGTATTGGGACAAAAACCAAATTGGTATGAGAGCATTGGTTCAGATATTCCTATAAATGGGTTTCTAGAGAGAAACCAAATTGCATTGCTGGAATGAAATATGGACACATTCCCTGCCCTCTTAATAGTCAAAAGCCTCTGTAGGCTCCTCTGTTGGGCTAAATTGCCAAAGGAAGCATCAGTATTTCAGCCTTTCAGAATTACACCAATTATTATCTGCAGAACAGATAAAGTAGAGATGTGATTTTACAACTGCTTCTGGGTACGATGCAAGTGTTGGGGAAGAGTAAACAGAAGAGTTTCTTTGGTACCTAATACGGCTGGGGAAAAAAAAACCAACAAAAACCAAAACATTTTTTAAAGGATGTGAGCTCACCTCCTGCTCCACACATAAAAGCGATGAGAGATAACTTCTCATCCCAAAAATGAGAACAAACACTGTGGCCTGAAAATCTGCCACAAAGGGTCCATTACAACACACTTGAAATGTTTTGTTCATGTCTGACAGGTTTCCACTGCATCGTTATTTCTATTGCAAAAGGCTCTAGTCAAAATTGCTCTCACAGCTTCAGGCTTTGCAATTGATGCATGACCCCAGTTTAAAGACATGAAATGACTGAATATGGGAAAAAAAAAAAAAAAAGAAAAAAAAGGGAAGAATGACGGTAACAGGAATACAGTAACACAGTCCTATAGGTGCACAAACTGACCAACTTCAAATTCAGTGTTGATTTTGTTACAGAATCAAGTAGCCAAGTCATTAGTTTGTAAGATAATATCCCCTTTTTTGGGCTAAATTAACATTAATGGACAGAAAACCATAAGGACCAGCTGAGCAGCTCGGGCTTCATAGCCATGATCTCTGACACCTCTGGTGAAACGACTCCCAGGGTGACAAATAGCATAGTCGTTTCAGAGACATGTGAAGTTTTCTTCAGAACATTGGCCCAGTTAAGAACTATACAAACCACTGAATAGTCATCAGGCAAGACCATGGTCACTGTGAATTGTCCAGTTAAACTTACAACAGTGGGATATAGGTTAAATTTTAGAAAGCATAGGAGATAAAAACTACCAAACTATTTTTGCTGGCTTATTTTGTATACTGTCTACTTGCATTTTGGAATAAATTTTGCTCTCTGTAACAAATTACTAGACCCTGAAAATTATGAGATCAAACAGAAATAATCAAGGATATAATCCAGCTTAAATAACATAATTGTTATATCAATTTTTCTGTACAGGAAAAAATCCTGCTCTACCTTGATTTATGTGGCAGTACAAGATCTTGAAGAGTCATACACAGGTGGTGTAGTAGCTTGTATCATGAGATTATTTAGGAGTTAACTATTAATACTATAATCTTTGGGCACATTAGGGTAGTGTTAAGGGTCTAATTCAGAACTGCATTTATTTGAAGATTTTGCTGAAAACTTTACAGTTTTCTTATTTGACTTTGTATAAGCAGACCACAATGGTACAGATCTACTAGGAGAACATCCATGCAGTCCTACTCCAAGAAACAGAGAAAGGGGACCATATCCAGGAATTTGCTTGACAACGTTCCAGATCCTATTTGAAGGATGAAAACTACCTCAACTTCTGCTCCCTTGTTCTCAGGGGAGAGTAATTACAGGAGAAAGCTACCAATAACCTTGTTGTAAGCATGTAAATATCATGTTTTATCCACATAATACAGGCAAGATCTGAAGATCTGAATACGTTTTATACAACAATTGATACAGTTTTGGCTGAAACAGAGGCAGCAAACTTCAGTCACTGTACAAACTAGGACATGCTGTTCTGAGTTTTGTTTAGTTATGTTAATCAGCTAAATGACTTGAGAGAACAGCATCATGAAGGATAACACAGTGGAGAGGTGATAAGGCTCATTTTCTTATCAGCTGGACAACAGGGGGAACAGGAAGAGCTTCTCAAGAAGAAAAGCTTAGAAAAAAAATTGTAATTCCAAATAAAAATGAATCCGTTGTGTCTGTATTTCTAATATCCAGCAAAGTTATACATTTTACCCCAAATTACCTCCCTCTAAATTATTTTGTACAGCTCCCTTGAGAACCAGGCCCAGCAAATCTGGGGTAAAGTAATTGTTTGCAAGAAGTGTTCTTCTCTGAGTACTGGCTTTTCTGTCTTATTCCAGTTGTCAGCACAGAAGTATTTTGGTGCAAAGTCACTGTTTGTTTCACTCACATAACTTCAAGAGGGTATTTAGTGCATTAAAGAAAGTATATTACACTCTAAGGCTTCCATGTGTAGAGCTCACTGTTGATTTGATTGTCAAGAACATTATTTTTTGTGGAGGCTTTGGAGATATTTTGGCAGCTTTTGTATTTGTTGCTCTCACAAAACTTGATTCCATAAAGCTCCTGCTAATCAGTTTGGCGAGGTTTGGGAGAGCTGCTTAAAGGCCAGAAGGGAGAAAATCAACATACATTATTTTTCCACTGTAAGTTGTAAAAAGCCCCTGGACATTTTCAAGTAGCGTGTTGTTCAGATGGTTTATTCAAAGATGTAATTATATCCATAAAAAAGTATCTTGCTGCATGGAAGTTGAACTTAGATGGCTGAGATGGGCTATGTGTATTTTCCCCTCAGTGCAGCTGCAGGAATTTATAACCACATCATGAGCATGGAGTGTGTTTTGAGTAATAGCTTGTTGTGTAGTGGTAAAAGTGTAAGTTTGTGAGTTTTCTGTGTAGAATACTTTATAGATTGCTTTTTTGGCTGTTGAACATGGTATCTAGGAAGTTTTTCTGGTACAGGAATATTATTAACACAATTTGATAGAGGACAAGGTAGTTAATGAATTTGTGCTAAAAAGACAGAGAAAAGACTTACTACCTGTCAGACTGGAGAATTACATGTCCTGCTCCTTTCAACCACATCAGTAAGTGGGTGTACTTGTCTGCCATCTCTACTGAAAAGTGTCTCCAGATGTCCAGCTGTGATTTTATGTTGCTTTACGAAACCCTATCAGCTATTAAAGTCCATTTGCTCAGGGGATTTCATTATGTGAATATTTCAAAATCCATTTGTCAATGAGCAGCAGACTCACCAGTCCTTTCTTGAGGTCAACTGACACTGAATATTTGTTACTTTTCTACTGACAGCTGAATGACAAACCATCTGAAGTAACAGGAAACAAACCTATTTCTATGCTAATATGTTTGAAACACTATGTTTCTCTGACAATACCATAATGTTGGAGTCTATAAAATGTCTACACAATATTTGCTCTGTTGCTGAGTTAATAAACAAAGATTCATTATTCTAATTTTGTCCTTCATTCTCTGTAGCCTTTACAGAAAGAAAAAAAACCCAAAAAACCCAAAACCCTCATAAATATCAGTGGTGATAAATTAGCACAAAGAACTAGACATATTTACATGGACATAGACTTCATATTGAAGCACCAATTACTGCAGGCAAATTTAGTTTTCCCTTTAATCAGATTTTACAGGTAATTAGCAGTCAACTAAGATTAATTACAATTCATTTTGTGTTATTGTCATCTTTTAGTCACAGAAAGTTTACACAGCATTTTATTTACCAGATGTAAAAGCTAATTCTTACACAGACATATCAAGGTTATGCAAACATGGTTTAGTTCACCACACCTCACTTTCTTGTCTTTTGCATGAGATACCTGTTGGGTCTCCAGAGAGGCAAACAAGGCCTTCAGCAAGCCATCCAAAATTCCTGTAAAGCTACAAGATGTTCCATCCAACCATTAGTCAGCTGCAATTTAGAGGACTATCAGACCTGTTAAGCTCAGCATGTTCCATCTCAGACCACACCCTTGTATCCCACCCTGCGTCTCCCTGCAGTTGGATTTATGCAGCTCTGCAGCATCCCCAGTGCCAGAAGAGTCCTAATGAGTCCACCAAGAGCTGCCGATGAGTCTTTCAGCTGTTGGTGAGCTGTCCAACATTGTGAGGACACGATCTACCACACGTTCAGAGAAGCTCAGTCTTTCCAGTCAGGCAACCTCGTGCACCCAAACGATCTCACACCATGGAGAAAAAGGACGCGTCCCAGGCAAGCCTGGGGATGTTGCCTGGGAACTGCCTCCAGGGCAGGCTGGGAATCTTATAGAGACATTGGAATAACAAAGCAAGCCTGGAGATTTATGGCTGAATCTTGCCCTGGGAAAAATAGAAAATTTGAAGTATAATTGGTTTGGAAAAATGCAAGGCAAGACCTTGAGAAGGCTGTAACTTTTGACATGGAACCAGGTTGCTTCATGCCAAGGTGCTCTTGCTTTTCTTCCTATTCAGACAAGTCCATCTCTCTGGTCTGCTTTCCTCTCTCCTTTCACAACCCACATGCTGTAGCTCCTCTAAAGTCTCATACAGGAGACTTACTGCCTGAAGGGCTAGTCCTCCCTGGCTGAACCAACCTCATTTACCAAGCCTCATGCTCAAATTAGTAAAGCCACCAGTTTCTGTCCCCTCCTAGGCCACTTTACAGAGATGTGTATGAAGTCTCTGTCTGACTTCATGCCCTGCCACATCAAATAATTGAGCTCACATTACAGATGTTCTTCTGTACGGAACCAAAGCACCTCCTGACCTGTCTCACCATTCAGGAATCTGAAAATGGAGAGTAAAGCAAAGGAGTTTTTAGGCCTTATCACGAATAGTCAGCAATCAGAGCTGCTACTGAAACCCGAAAGTATAGAAAAATCAGCTTTTGAAAACCTGTTCAGAAAGTGAGCTGTAAAGGTCAAGCACAAAACTCATGAGATCACCACACAAAGCTGAGCTCCAGCATCTCAGAAGGAATCAGGGCTTAACTCTAAACATCCCACTTCTGGAAGCAGGATATTTGAAAATCGTATTTTGGGTACTACTCACCTATTCCAAACTGAGAAAAGGTCTAACAAATCAAAAACAGAAGCTGAAAGACAGAAAGCATCACTACACAGTTCCCAGGAGAGCCACACTGCCTCTGTGCAAATGAAAATGGTAGCCCTGAGCAAAACTCACTGGTCAGAAATTTCTGTAAGAGATCAGATCCTTCTGTAGAGCACCACTGGCCCAGTTTCACACAGGCTTGATCTCATTCAGATCCCAACACAGTGTTTATTATTTGGGTGCTCAGAGCCTTCATAGGCCTGTAAAACTATGGTGTGGGTGACACCAACACTGTGTGAACTGGGGATAGTCATAGCCGGATGGAGACGGTAGGGGCAGGGAAATGCTGAACTGATCTTTCCTCCCATCACATACAACTTGTCCTAACTTTGTGTTGGTGTAAAAGGAGAAAATACTCACTGATAGTTTTTAATATTCCTCTCTAAACTAAAAAGGCTTAAACATCACAGCCTGAAAACAGAGAAGCAAAAAGAAACTGATAGACCTCACCATGGGAAGTCACACAGACATTTTCCTCTTTGTTTCTCAATTGCCCTCTTCTCATCTACCTCAACAAAACAAAGGCAAGAAACAACCAGAAGTATATGAATCAAAAATGAAGAAGTGAACATAAATTTACCATGACTGTTCAATGTATCTGACTGTGGAGCCCACTGAACCTGCTTAGCCTGAACGAGGAATAAATCTGATTGAGTTGACTAACTGGGAGTATTTCATAAAACTCTCTTAAGCAGACACACATGTAAGGTGCACTCAGTGTGAGGCTTTCAGCTGCAGTTACAAAAATCACCAAATGCATGCCAGAGTGTAAGACCAGAGTTTTAGGACTTGCAGGGTCTCCCTCATAACAGCCCGGAATATTCTTTTTCATCATATTAATTGCCCCCTGCTCAAATGGAAGGTCTATTGCAAACATCTGCCCCAGATCAGATACAGATAGAATCTTCAGGGTTGGAAAGGGCTTCTAAGATCACCGAGTCCAACTGTCAACACAAAAAAACCCCACAACCTTGGCCACTAGAGCATGTCCTGATAGAAACACCAACACCCACAGACCATCAGAGCAGAGAGGATGCTAATCAAGGCTCTCTCACAGAAGGGCCACATGGACTTTGAGGTGACAGTGCAACTGCAATAATTTAATTCTAGAGTCACGACACAATTGAAAGACAAAGCCCCTTAGCACCCTATTTTTAACTTCTTGGGATGAGTCATCTGGCAGTGAAATAATGTAACAATACCCTGCACTGATAACCTGTTTTCATCTAGTTATATCAAGACACTTCACAATCGTTGGCAAAGCTTAACCTACATTACCCCTATGAACTAAAAGCTACTCTACAGTGTTCTTTTAGAGGAAAAAAGTGAAAGAAGGTCCAGGGTGAATAAGTGATGTTACCAAGGCTACTCTAATAATCAGTGATAAAATTGGAAACAAGAATAGGAACACTGTCAGTCCAATTTTAATACATTAATCTTGGAAGAGTACTTCTCTCTCTGCAGCTGTGTGGCAGAGGGGAACACAATGACTGTCTATAGAAGGCAGATCTCCTATAGAAACAACTCTATTAAAATTAATTAGTATTTAAAAAAAAATAATTTAATGAGAATTAATTCTGCATGCACATGAATTCAATTTTTGCATTTTCTTAATTAGAACCTCCAAGCTCTTTTGTTTACTGGTCATACATCTAGAAAACAGAAGGAAGAACATCATCATCACTATCTGGCACCTGAGTAGTTGTCCAGGTCCACACTGGCCTCTGCAATAACCAGACTGTGAGGTCTGGGAGTGTCCTAGCACTGTGTTGCCACATGTTGTCACATGAGGCGGTGGGGTCCCTCAAGGACAGTTTGAGAGCCTTTTTGAGCCCAGGACAAGTGTTACACAGCTCTGTATCCATCAATGTGTAAAATTCCCCTTCTCTCATTAGAGCAGATGTGTGTAGAAGAATGACTTTTCCATTCCAGCACTTCTGTGCTCTACATTCCTCTTTTATTAAAGTAGAGAAAGAGCTCCAGTAAGATCTCAGTATCTGCTTAATATTAGGAGTATATTTTTCCCGTCCCCTTCAGCACACAAGATGGTGATCCATGCAGCAATATAGGAGTGAATCAGATGATGCAGAAAAACTAAACCTACCAGCCTCACTCAAGAAAGCTGAGTTGTTGAGGCCAATACAGAAGGACTTGTTGCCCTTATTCCTGCATAATTCCCATTTGAGAACACAGACAGACGTGACATAATGTTTTTATTTGTCCCAGCAATTCAGTCCCTTGAATCCCACTCTGCAGGGTTCAAGGAACTGCCCTCAATGCTGAACAGTAATTCCACTAACAGAATGTGGTTTCAAAGGAAACATTTTGTAGCTGAAGTTGCTGCATGTGTGAAACTGAAGTAATGAGTTTGGCAAAATGAAGTTGGGGCTCACGATCACATCTGTGTGTTTGCACAGCACCTTGCACCAGTTCTGCCTGGAACCTTTGAGCACTATTGCAGCATTAAGATCAATGTTCCCTATAGACAGCAAGTTCATTAAACTCAGTCAGGAAGCAAACTGAGTTCAGTAGACAATGGAAAGACCAAAAGACCAATTAAGTGAGACCTTATCCATAATTCATGGCCACTTCCACCAGAATTCAATAAAAAAGTCCTGCTTCAACAAGCTAAGCAAATCATTGATCAAGATGAAATAAAATTACAAATGAGACAACTTTCAGTACTTATATAGGATAAAAGTATTTAAAAGTATTGTTGCAGTTTATACATTATTTCAAATTCTAAGCAAGGATACAGAACCTAATTTACATCAAAAAAGTTCTTAATATGTGTTATATAAACTTTAAAATCAGCAAGAATTTATATCAAATGAGTGATAGCTGTCTTCACAAACTTCTGTTTCTTTTCCCTTGTAATATTCCTCCATAAGTACTGCTCTCCAAATTCTTTGTTCTCCAGAGTCTCTGAGGCTGCAGTTTGTATTTCTCCAAGCAACATGTTCGAGAACACCAACAGTAGCTTTTATCTGTCCTACAGGCTTCTTATCCTCCAACCAATCTGGAGCATTAAGACTCTCCATTGCCACACTCAATTTTCTTTCTCTGGCATAATTTGTACTCTTCTGATGCAATATTCACATCTTGTCCCAGTATCTCCCTATTACAGAAATGCCTTCAGGAGCATTAAAAATAATTTAGTCACTTCTCCCTGATTCTGAGTCACTTGTATCCGAATCATGATGAAGCACTGCATTAAACTCTATACTTAGAATATGTTGCATATGTAATAGGATTTAAAATACATTTCAACAACCAACTGATGTATATCAATATAAGCAATGAATCAGGAGTCTGCAAGTACATAACTACCTACAAGTAGTAGCAAAATTCTGATCCTTCATGTAAACTGGATCAGTAGGAGAGCAAGTTACTTGTCTTATGGAAGTGGAAGCATCCAATTTTGAACTACTTTTTCAGAAGATTTTGAGAGGTCTCATCCTCTAACTTTAGCTGAGGAAAGGCTGAGAGAACTGCGTTTGTTCAGCCTTGAGAAGAGAAGCCTTTGACAAGACCTTATTACTATGTACCAGTAATTAAAGGGTGGCTACCAAGAAGATGGAGACTCCCTTTTTACAAGGAGTCACATGGAAAAGACAAGGGGTAACGAGTACAAATTGCTCCTGGGGAGGTAAATTTTTCACCATGAGGACAGTTACACATTGGAATAATCTTTCAAGGGAAGTGGTGGATTCCCCTACATTGGCCAGTTTTAAGACTCAACATGACAGGGTGCTGGGCCATCTCATTTAAACTATAATAGTACCTAGGAAGGTTCAACCAGATGTTCCTTGAGGTCCCTTCCAATCTGGCATTCTATGATTCTATGGTAAGCACTTCATGAGGTATGTCTCATAGGTAATAGCTTGGCTCATGGATTTCCAAACTGTGGTGCCTCATAGTGTATCTCAATCAACAGTCTTTGAGCCACTACTGGTTCACATCTCACCACCAGGCAGTTCAAAAAACCGCCCCTGAAAAGGTAACGTGTATTCCCACATGGGCAAATAAAATCACAAATAAAACAGAGAAAAATACCACCAGCAAATGAAACTTCAGAGTTTAGCCTAAACTTTACTTTCTTATGTAATTCTGCACAAGAAGTTTTAGAAATTTTTTTAAGAGTATATTGTCCTTGAATAAGAAAGGGTGTAGACATTGATCAATGGAAATGCACAGAGCATCCACAGAGTTGGATGCTGTCATGGTGCTGGTGTACTTTGGTTATCTTTCATTAACCCACAAGTAAAAAAAAAAAGACTACTTTACAAGAACCCATTGAGAACTTGACTCTTTATATTTTTGCAAGTTTCCAATATATTGAGACAGACAGAAAAACCTACAATGCTTTCTGAAGGCTACTATTCTCTGCAGGTAACTGCTTTGGCTGCTGCTTTCATGTAGTAAAATCCTTAATGGAGACAGAACATGAGCACAGAACAACTTTTCTCTTATGATGAAGTTCACATTACAAAAAGTCTTCATATAACTCTGCTTGGTTCAGTCTTTTTAAGTAGTGCCAGTCCAACTTTCTACAATCATTAATGAAAATATTAGACTGGAATTTCCTTCTTCAGCAACAATACACAGCAGGAAACTCTGCAGCATGACCAAAAGTGATTAATAAGTTTTCCTTGAAATAGGACACTGGCAAAATCCCCCGAGTACTTTCAAACTCCAGTCAAGTAAAATCAAACTGAACAAAACAACAAAGTGAGCCTTAGATTCTATACTGAGGATCAGAACGATGCTTGAGCTGAGTGGGTACCCTATTTCCAAGTGAAACCCAGAACAAGTAGGACTTTTGGATAACAGCACATCCCAGTAGAAAGAGCTGTGCCTTAGAGAGCAGGTAGCATTAGATAAGCAGAAATCCTGGCCCTGTAGGGGCTAGTTTAAAACACCCAAATTGATCTCCAGCCTGTCCAGGTCTCGCTGAATGGCAGCACAGCCTTCTGGTGTGTCAGCCACTCCTCCCAGTTTAGCGTCATCAGCAAACTTGCTGAGGGCACCGGTCCCAGCACCGACCCCTGAGGGACTCCACTAGTCACTGACCTCCAACTAGATTCTGTCCCATTGACTACAACTCTCTGACTTCTCCCTTTCAACCAGTTAATGCTCCATCTCTCTACCTGATCATCAAGACAACACTTCCTCTACGAGGATGCTGTGGGAGACAGTGTCAAATGCTTTACTGAAATCAAGATAAACCACATCTACTGCCCTACCGCCATCTATCCACCTAGTTACTTCCTCATAGAAGGCTATAAGGTTGGTCAAACATGACTTCGCCTTGGTAAAACCATGTTGACTGCTCTTAATGATGCCCTCAGCCTTGATATGTCTAGACATAGTGCCAAGAAAAGTGGCTCCATCACCTTTCCAGGGATGGAGGTGAGGCTGACCGGTCTGTAGTTACCTGGGTCCTCCTTCTTGCCCTTCTTGTAGACTGGAGTGACATTTGCTATCCTCCAGTCCTCAGGCACCTCTCCTGTTGCCCACGACTTGCCAAAGTTGATGGAGAGTGGCCTAGCAATGACTTCCACCAGTTGTCTCAGCACCATGGGTGTATTCCACCTGGATCCATCGATTTATGGATGTCCAGATTGCTTAACGGATCCCTAACCCAATCCTCATCTACCAAAGCAAACTCCTCCTTCATCCTGGCTTCTTCTGGGGCTTTATGGATCTGGGGCTCCTGGGAAGAGTCTGCAGCAGTAAAGAAAGAGGCAAAGAAGGCATTCAGTACCTCTGCCTTCTTTATATCCTCTGTCACCAGGGCACCCACCTCATTCAGCAGTGGGCCTATATTGCCTCTAGTGTTAGTTCTATCTGCAAAAAGCCTTTTGAAAAAGCCTTTTCTATTGTCTCTGACCTCAGCAGCAAGGTTTAGTTCCAAGGAGGCCTTAGCTTTCCTTATTGCCTCCCTACATTCTCTGACACAGTCCTATATTTCTCCCAAGTGGCCAGCCCCTCCTTCCATGATCCATTGATTCTCTTCTTCCACTTGAGTTTGCCCAGTAGCTCCTTGTTTAAAAAAGAAAGAAAAAAGTAGGTACTGCCAGCTCAACAAAGGACTATTTCAGTATATTTTGGTTCTTAAGCCATTTCCATCACATCAGTTGTGATTTCATGATGAAAGTTAAGGACTAATCTCAGATCAGATGTGTCCTTATTAATCTGCTTTTGGTAAAGGGACCTTATGTGCATTTATCTTTGTGTACTAAGGTTATGAGTACTGTCATTTAAGGTTATGAGATGTCCCCTTGTTTGCTTTTGGTAAACTAGGATAAATTTCATCCTTCTTAATGCTGATTTGCTTGATCTAGAGATAATTCAGCAACTGGTAGTGACACCAAAAAATAAAATTACAAAGAGATAACATAGGATGGTCATAACAATTTTGCAGAAGGGAAGGACAGAATGCCAGCAGTTAAAAGTAAGAGCATCACCACTGAGAGGAACCAAAAAAAAAAAAAAGGGTCTCATCTAAAATGTGCTGGGGGGCAAGAAATAATCTCCAACTAAATTCTGCAGACAGAGATGCAAAATACTGTTCTCACACGTACTGAATCGCAACCCGTTCGCTGCTGCCAGCTCAGGGAGGGCCCCCAGGCCAACACCTGCTGCCTCTATGAAAGACACCCGTGCTACCAGAGCAAGAGCTTCTCTCTCGAATCAAAATACAGCTTGTAAAGGGGCCTCACACTTGGACAAAACTAATAAGCAGTAAATAAACAGCAGAATATTTGAAATGCATGTCCCAAACATATAGCGAAGTACTGAGAACAGGTGAAAATAATAATCTACATTCCTAAGACTGAAAATTCTCTATGCAGGAAAAAAAAAAATCTTGTGTATAATACATAGGAAATAGGAAATTAGAGCTAATCTTTCCATAATGCAAAACATATATAAATGTACACACATGCACACACTTTCATAGACACATACACAAACCTTGAACCCCTTCACTCATTAAGGCATTTTAAATTTACTTCCACACTCGAGCTAGCTTCTTTCTGAAAAACAAAGACTTGAAATTTTTGCTGCTTATTCCATTATCCTTTCTCATGCTCTATTTAATACAGGCCCTTCTGTTGCATGCTGGCTATGGTAAATAGACAGCCCATTAAAATATTATGCATTATATAGTTACACGTGTTATAACAGCTTTCAATGACTATCTACAGTTTTCATTAAAACAATAGCCTGTATCCCTTTTTAATAAAATAAGAGACAGCACAATTGGCTTTCTGTAGTCCATCAAAATAAGAAATAAAAACATAGAGTTCTTGTTGTTTCAAACATTTTTTTAAAATGCAGAAAATGCAAGTGGAGATACACCTATGCCTAAAATAAATGGTCTTTGATTCTGAGTTTACATGACCATATAAAATAAGGTTTGCTTTTCCTGCAGTGGATTGCTTCCCTTGGGCTGCAGACAGCAGGGAAACCTTGTACAAAAGAATGCAGACTGTGATACCTCCAAAAGTGATGCAGGATTTAAAGTCTCACTACTGATAATTGTATGGTTGCCTCTTCAGCATTTCATACAGGGAGGAGAGTCACAGAAAACAAAATATGTTTTCATGGGTAACTCTAAAATTGAATGAATATTGACAGATGAATTCTCAGCTCAATGTCATTGTTTGATTTGTCATTATTATATGAAAAATCCTTAATTAAAATATACTTTCTTTAAACCTAATGGATCTATTTGCACGATGTGGTGTGGAGGATTTGCCCATAAATGTGACACAAACAATATAAAGGCTTGAGAAAACAGTAAATGCAATAACAACTTACACTTTATTCATTACAGATACATATTTAACATGTTTATGTAACTGGAAGTGGAAATGAGTGCCAAAGGTATGGATGAAAAAGGGGGCACAGAGCAGCTTCGTATTTAATAAATGCATTGGTTTACAACTTAAATCATGTAAATTTGTAACACATCTTGAAAATTAAGCTTCCTGGTGACATGTTTATCTGGCTCTGAAGTGGCTGTATGTTCTTTATCTCAGCTGCATTTGGAAGAAGTCAGAAGCATTGCCATGCACATGGAATCACAATAATGTGTAGGAAAGCAGATATCCTTGCTCCATCATGTCTTCTTGGAGATAGTAGCTCACAAAGATAGTAATATTTGCTGTTGGATAAATTCTATCTTTAATTGGAATTATTCTATACCTGATATTAGTCTTGTGCTTGCATTTACCTCACTAGTAGTTACGTGCACCTCTTTCCCTTCAGTAGCTCCAGCTTTTGTCCGTATCTTCCATATGGTCCATCTTGTCTTTCAGACACCACACTTAAGGGGCCATCACTGTTTCTTACAATACAGCTTAAATTGCTTCTGGCCTTCAGGTGTTATTTCAATATGCATATAAATATACAATAATAAAATATCTGTGTAGGATAGGAGCATCCTGGGTGCTTTACAGAACTACAGATCCTCCCCTGAACTGCATCCAACTTCAAATTCCAGTTTGGAAGCCTCGTCTCCATGAGTGCATCCTAGGGGCACACATGAATCATGGAGGAGGGTTAGTGTCATTTGTAACAGCTCTTGCTCAGAGGCACAGTTTCCTCTCTGCAAAGTCTGAGTGAAGACCACATGGGGCTGTGTGGGCATCAACATCCAGGCATGAACATCCAGCCTGACACCAGCCAGATACAGGAAAAAAGTCTGGAGCCATGAACTCTCCTGATGAGTCATTATCTACTTGCTGACTCTGGCCAACAGGGAAGTCCTGAATTTTCAGGAGCAAAGGGTTTGACACAGTGACCTCACCACAATCATTGAAGGCCAGTGCTAGTCTTCACTTTGGCTGGAAACCTGGCTTGGTTGTAATTGGTTGGTTGGTTTGGCTGTAATTTGATTGTGTGGATGATACAAGCAAAGCTGACATCTAACCAAAGCTTTATGTATTAGGAGAAAAAAAATAAAACCAAGCAAATCAAACAAACCCAGAAAAAAACAAAAGGATACAAATTATTAACACAAAAAAACCCAAAAAACCCCCAAAACAAACAAGCTGAATCAGAGAGCACTGAAGAGTTTATGATGGGTTAAGAAAGCCAGTGTATCTCTGTTACACAGATAAACAGATTGAGGGAGAATAAACAAAAAAAAAAAATGGAAATTAAGGAAAGCCAAACATTATAGTTACAAATCTCTACTGGGTATATTCTGTTTCAGGAGTCTTTTTGTCAAGCTCTAAAACTTTATTCAATCCTTCACAGGAAAGAAACCCATTATTTATGCTAATATAACATTATCCAACATACAAAAAATGCACATGCATGCAATTCCAGCTGGAAGCTGCCTGGAGTCCTTCAAGCAAATTACATGCTTTCAGGTGGAGATTTACACAGCTTTTGAGGCCTTATGACATAAGTTCTCTCTGATGAATCTGAGACAGAAAAGCTATCAGCGTCAAACTTCATTTGTGGTGACTTATATTATTCCCTTGGGAATTACTACAGTCACCCAGGATTTAGAGCCCACTTCCCAAGCTGCAATAGTCCTGTCACTAGGCACTATGAAATCTGAATTTCTTTGCTTGAGGAAAACTTGTGGGACAAGTACTAAAACCTACAGAAATCCTGAGAATTATAGCCAAATCAACCAACTTCCAACATTTTTTTTTGCTCAAAACCTCAAACTTTACCTTCTAGACACTTTTTCAACACTAATATGTTTGCCTGTGTACAATTTATGAATTCTGGGTATCCTGTTCCCCTGAAAGTTACTGGTGCTGGAAAGGGAGTGTCAAATCTCTTCCAATGCACACACAAAGAAAGGTCATGGAATGCTAGAGTTGTGATCTGGAGAGAGTTACAACCTGAGTTGCAAAATTGGCCATGGGAAAGGAAACTACATGTGCTGACCAGCCAGCTGTCAGGACAGCCAGACCATGCGACTGTCAAGTTCATCCTTCGTCCTTTTCTCATGTGGAGGCATTAATCTGACTTTCTTTATTCCTAGGAAGCCACTAATTTTCATATTTGGCCTTAATACTTTTGAGATCACTGCCTGGTCTGTCACATTTGGCTGAAAGCATTTGGTGGATTCCACAGTTACTGGCAGATGTGGACAGAAAGGTGAAGGTGCAAACAAAGAACATGGTTGTACATATCCTTCTAAATCAATCCTAGAGGTGTGTGTTCAGTTAAGAGGCTTTGTTATCAGTATGCAAAGAATTTGTCTTACCAGAATATATAGTTTTAGGTATAAACTATTCTTGCAAATAAGTTCATTCCATTTTTTAGATATATTCCAATCTGTCTGTATGAATGACTCCAGTATACTTTTTTCTCATTTCTCAGGAGCCACTACTACTCTCTGTATTTCCTGCTACATTCCCCAATAAAAAAAACAGTTCCAGAATTTAGGGGTTTGAAACTACAGAGGATTTACTTTTACAATCCACTGCATGTTGCCTTGCATCTAGTTTTAATATTTAAATTGCAGCAAGTAGGTACATAAACTTTTGGCAACTATTGCTGTCTTTTTTTGAGCCATACAAATTGATCCTATCATTCTTGCAAAATGGAAAAATTCTGCTTTCTGGAGGGCTGCATAAATAGCACATATTTTTAACTTAGTTCATAATATAGTCTATTTTGCCTACATTCATTTGAACCAGTAGATGTCAGATTCTGTGGTTCATACATGCAATGTTTAGCTCATGATAAATATAGTAGATATAAAATCACTTTTGCAGACTAGAAACTTGAATACAGAAGGTAATCCTGGCTGTAATTCTTTCAGGTAGGCAAGAAATATTCTGTAAATGTGAAGCAGCTTTTTTTCATTTCAGTGGAAGTTGAAATAATATCTGCAGGTATTTTGTAAAGACATTTGTTACCTCTAAGTCATTCATAAATGTACATAATTACTATCTGAAATAAGGTATGCAGAACTTAATATGAAACTATAGCTATGGGATATGAAAGACACCACAAGAAAGACAACTCAGGAAAAATCTTTAAAAAGATTATTAGCTGGAACAGCCTCCTAAGAAGATAAATGCTGCTGAAATATCATGGACCTGAAGGATTGCACTGAATGCAAATAACACCAGTTGCTGCAGGGTATTGCAGGAAACCAGAAAGAAATGAAAGGTCATGAAAAAAAATGGGATCTAAGTAAAAGGATAACAGTAGGATTCTGTTCCCTAATCACAGATGTCACATACGTTTTCAGATGTCATGGGGCATCCTGCTTGATTTCCCCCTGCCACACTAGAAAGACACAGGTCTTAAGTTCTTTGTATCTGGCAGATGTCAACCCAGTGCAAGTGTCTTGGACAACTAAGGGCATGAAAATGGCACTAGGCTTTTAGGTTTAAATAACTGAATGCCATTCTTAGAGCCAGAAAAACCCTCACAATCATACCTGAAGTTATCTGCAGGCACAAGGAACAGCTGTGAGTTAGTGACTACTTATGTGCAATGTTGTTTTGATCTAACTTTCAGTGCTGACTTAAGGTCAAATATCAACATCTCTGACATAAATGCTATTTTTTGATGGGACCAAGTTAAAGCTCTTAGAAATAAGAAAGGCTTTACACAGTAATTATCACAGGAATTCAGCTTTCAGTCTAATTCCTACTAGAACAGCCTCACATAAATTTCTATTTATGTGTATTTGTAGCCCTTTTCTATAACTCCCTATGTGGAAAAAATGTAATTGATTTTTTGGCAATTTAAATATACTGTAGGTCCATTAAAGAACTAATATAATTTAATGATGACTCCAATGACTAATGATATCCCTGCTTGTAACCAGCAATGATATTTCTCACTATTATTATGCCTGCTTTGGCAGGGGAGGATGTTAAGAGGAATGCAAGTTTAATGCATGAGGATGTTTTCAGCTTTGTTGGCCAAAGGGGTTGAAGTGAGTAATGCTTGTTTCATACCATTTCAAATAGAATACTTTTGTCAAAAATAGAGCATTTCCTCCAACACAGCACTTTAAAGAACATGCCCAAGTCACTGCAAGGCTGTTCCTATGGGGACTTCCAACATCCTATTATTAATTCAAGTAAATTCATGCTTTGTGAAACAATGGTTTCTCCTGTGCAATAATGTCAAGCAAAAATATCTATCAAGGTTCATGCAGTGCTGAGCAGCCATTTTTCTGATTACAGGTATCAAATAAAAATATTAAATACCATACATTTCCTAATACTAGTAATAAACAGAACAGACAGAAACAGCTCTTTAAATGCAGTGAACTATTCATAACTCATGCACACAAAAAGTTGCAAAATATATGAATAATAGAAGGTAGCCACTATGCATAAATACAAGTCTGCATACCAAGAGACATCAATAATGTCTTTGATGCATCTAAACTAAAAGCAGAACACTGAGAAGTATTTTCTTAGAACTACACAGGGAAAGGCTGGTATTGTGTACACAAGAGAAAACGCTTCCAAGGCACTTATTCCTGCACATCTGCCAAGAAAGAAACACAACTGCAAACAAACAAACTGCAGATACCAACAATTTATTCCATTTTTCTCTGGAACAGAAGATGCCCCAGAAAACACAGCCAGGATGTCTCACCCAAATTCACCATCAAAAAGGTGTTTGAGGGGGAAACCACATGAAGACAATGCAGTTACAAACATCCAGACAGTAATAGATGTACAAGTAGTAAATGTGTCATTTAAATTTGAACAGCTCCTATAATTTAGGAACACTGAAAGCAAAACTGAGTCCAGAATTCTTTGCTAGTAGAAATTGTATTTGTAAGTAGATTGCAGATATTTTCCCATATTGATACAACTGACATCCTGAGCTCAAGAGAGAAGAAAGGGGAGAGGAAAGCCTGAAATAACATCAAATCAGAGATGTGCTGAAAGAAGATTCAGACATACTTTAAAAAATCCAGATTTTAACTGGCTTCGCACGGAGGAATTCTGAAGTCCTTCCCTTTTATTGCTCACAGTTTTTCTCAGACATCACATCTCTAATTTGGATACCAGATGAAAAACAATCCAGCCAGTGGCTAAATTCTGGAAAAACATCATCTGTAGCAGATTGCTAAGAAATAGAATTTTGCTGAAATATCATAGAACTGCAAGAGTTCATAAAAGATAAATAACATGAGCTTTTAGCAAGCATTTCACATTCCTGGGAAAGCAAACAAGAGTCACAAAAGAAATCAATATAACTAAAAGGAAAACAGTGTTTCAAGTTGTAGGGTTTAGTGCCTCCAAAAATCATGTGACTTGTAAATACTTTTAAAATTATCCTAATATTTCAGGAAGCCTGATAAGCAGTTGCTGGTTACACTACATTATTTATAAATAGTAATCCCAGTTCCCAGAAGTAAAAGTTGGGTTTATTTGTTTGCTTGTTGGTTTGCTTAAATGGTCTGGTTTAAAGTGTTTTATGATTTGTTCAAGGTTGCAACTGGTGTATTTATACCTATTTCTATAGATATGTCAGACTGTATCTTGTTACTTCAACAAAACAATCCCAATAATGGACCCATTTGCAATGGCTTATACAGACCTGCAGGTACTCTGCAAAGAATAAGGTGGTCCAGGTCCTTCAATGGACCCACCTGCAAAAATGCAACAGCTCAAGTGTGGCAGAAGCCTTCTCGGAGCTGACAAAAGTTATTTCCTATCAACTTCTTCCAAGAGCCATTCTGCCACAGTAAAGATGAATGCTGTTCCTATTCAGCTGAGGAATAGCTTCTCCATCCAGCTCTAGAAAAACAGCTAAAGTCTCAGAGGAAATGGAATATGAAAATAAATTAGTCATTAACTTCTCTATTAAATGGAGATTTGTACTGCACACCATAATTCAATTTCTGGTGAAATCTCATTTTCATGTTTTCTTTATCATATAGGAATTTACTGGGATTAAAGCTTTTTCTCTCTCTCTTGCTAAATCTGCAAAGTTGGAACAAGGGATTGATTTTTTGTCCTTCACAGGAACAGAGAGCAATCTCACAGATGCCCTCAGAAACCCTAGGTGTGCACTAGCACATGGTGTTTGGTCTCAGCCTTCCAGCAAGATCATCTTGCTCCTTGTAAGAATAAACCTTGAAGTGTGGTAGGTAGGGAAATGAGTATTCAAGCTGCAAAATACCGGAGACTTCCAGGAGTTGACTCATCCCTTACAGATGGGCCTACGTGAGTGCACACCATGTGAAAGCCTCACTGCTCTTAAGAACACATTTAACACGTAATATGAGAGATTTAGTGATACATTCATGTTGTGTAAGAGAATGAAACCTTGTTATTCCTAAGACTAACTTATATATAACATCTAAAATCTCATCATCCTGTAGACTGTTACTATCTCATTAGGTTTGTTAGAACATTTTTTTTGGCAATAATAAACACAATAAAAAATGAACCAATACAGAAATGTGATTTAAAAGAAATTTAAAACAGGGAATTCAGTACTCATAAAACAGAAAGAGATGAGAAACTAGGGGAGATGGAATAATTAAATCACTTTGTTTGAATTCCCCTCTGAATTGTGTTGCCAGAGCCACCGTGGGCAATAAGCAATGCAGAGTCTCTCCTTTTTGCCACCACCCAGCCAGGCTTGTTGAGCAGCAGGTGGAACTTCTAAATGCAACAACTTGCAAGTGCACTTTTCCTCCCTTTCAGAGTCCCACTGAAGAAAATACTGATTTTCAGAAAGTCACACTCTTTTGGGTTATGCATGTCATTCATTTCTATTCACTGATCTCAGGTATTGCAGTGTGCTCAGTGTATAACCCTGTACTTCAGGATCCTTACCAAACCCTAGGAAAAAAGTGGCCTTTCTCTTGTCTTCCTGTTGCTGTTTCACTGTTTGTGCTCATCATCAACATGATCTCTCGCTTTACACTTAGACCCTAATTTCTTTGGAAACAGAGCTTCTGGTCAGAGCTGCTAGATACTGTTGCAATATGAGTAAACACACGATAACCTAAAAACAGGAATTAAATTTTGTGGCAAAGAGAGAATAAAGGGTGCTAGAAAGTAATTTGAATTAGGAAAAACAGCTTAAAATTTAGACAATTATTTCCTAGAAAGGACAGTATTTTCATCTAGTCCAGCCACCCCTAGATGTGGCAGTCTCCAAAACAGAATTCAGTATGACAGACCCTGTCTAGCATAGCAAAGAACAATTCAACCATGATATACATCTCAGTTTGCATGTGTGCTACCGAAAGATATTTACTACAGTTTGATAACACAGCTCACCATGGGACGTGGAACCCATAGAACAGTGCAGAAATACAGTGAGCTACACCAGTGGCCCAAGGGGAAGAGAGCTGACAGATTTTTTTCCAAAGCACTCCCTCAGTTTGTGAAAGTGGGCAATTTCTTGGAGTTAAAACAGGTCTTTCCATTAGACTGTTGGCTCACTTGAAGTCTCACTGTGAGGAATACTTCTATTTGCTTCTGCACCTTCTAAGGAAACGGTGTTTTCCCTGTGAGGTCCCATAAATTGTAGCAGTTAAAATGTTTCTTCTTTACTGCTAAGAAAATGTGCAGGATCAGGGAGTCTATGCCAAGGGTATGGTAGGAAATTATGCTCCAGGGTGGGAGGAATGTAGTATTGACTTCACACTCATTTCCAAAGTCTAAAAGAGACATAGTAGGTGCCATGTGTACAGCTATGATGAAAAAAATGCTCTTCTGCAAGGAAGACAACTATTTCCTACTAACATAAGACATTGCATACTTTAAAAGGACACAAAATGTCTTAAAAGGGTGGAGGGAAAAAAAGAAAGCAAAATCTCAGCATGCAGGCTGGAAGACTGTATCAGCAAAGAAGAGAAATGGATTATTGCTGTTAAAATTACAGGTCTGACCCAACAGCTCTGGATTCTGCTAGTGACTCTGTAAAAGATTTTGTGCCTGACTTTGAGGATGTCTCTCCTCTCCTTCAGCGAGTGTAAAACAAGTTCCCCTCCCTGCAGGCCACATTCTGCCTCCTCTGCAGGTAAAACAGGAGTAAGAAAACTCCATCTGTCAATTTATATTTTCATGGCAGTGTCTGATAAGAACCTGATACAATAGTGGTTTGAGCTCTGATGGTAGCTTTCATATAAATAATACTAAAACTTGACTCTGGGTCATTTAAATAACACTTGGTACATTCAGATAAAAGCCTCTGTGGGTCACCCCAAGGTTTCTGATGTTCTGAATCAGGTCAATGAAATTCTGCATTCAAGGTTAAGAAGACAAATTGTGCATGCTCATGTTAAGCCCTAGCAAACAACAAACACTGCCAATACCTAATTTTAGCATCTCACGTACAAGGTTGTTCTTACAAGAGCCCTTAGGAATGACAAGAGCTCACTGAGCTCACACGTTAAGTACCACATTTTTCCCAGTGTCTTTTTCAGACAATTTGCAAAATAAATCACGGTTTGTGACTTGAAAGTACTCAGCTATGGCCTAATTCTCCTCCCACTAAAGTTATCCATAAAGTCATAGAATCACAGAGTGGTTTGGGTTGGAAGGGGCCTTAAAGACTACCTAGTTCCAACCCCCCTGCATGGGCAGGGACACCTCGCAGTAGATCAGGTTGCTCAAAGCCCCATCCAACCTGGCCTTGAACAATTCCCACAAAGGAAGCATCCACAACTTCCCAAGGCAACCTGTGCCAATGTCTCACCACCCTTACAGGAAAGAATTTCTTAATAATATCTAATCTAACTCTATCATTTTTCAGTTTGAAACCATTCCCCCTGTTCTATTATCTTTTTACACCTAATTCCTGTTCTGGCAACCGAGACAGGACAGAGCCAAGTGCTTTGAAAATCTAACCTGTATTCAACAATAACAGACAAAAATCTACCTTAAAGTTAAGGTTCACATACAGGCAGCAAGTTGGGAAGTGTCAGGTTTAAGCTTCAAGGTCCAGAAGCTGTAATTCTGGCTCATGTGTATGCATTTTACTAGAGCCTGATGATCCTACACACTTTCAGCTGCCTCAGACACTGCACCAAGTGGCTGGTGCTCATGTTTAATGAGGCCTTTTCAATATTTCATTTGATTCTCACTGTTGTGTTCACAGCCTTATTTGCAGCACAGAATCCTGATTGGCTCTAAAGGCAGAGTTTTCAGTTTTCTCATAGCAGTTTCTATACAGCTCATCACTTCAGTATGTGAGTGCTTCAAATATTCACCACTTCCCATCCACAGCACCTCTACATGGTGGAGAGAAGATATCACCCTATTGCACAGATAGGGAGCCGAGTCAGAGAAGAATTAAGGTCAAACATTTTGCTAATTTAGGCTGTTCAATTTCAGAGGCCTGAGATCAGGTTTTTTTCAGGGTAATTATCATACTTCATATAGTTCTGTATAGCTCCTATGTAGTTCAATTGCAGCTCAAAATGTCTAGCACTTTGGAAAGTCAGAAAAAAAAAAAATTGGTTTAGAATTCAGAGTCTTACTGAACAACTACACAGAGCTGAGAATTAGGGGGAAAAAAAAAAAAAAAAAAAGGGACAAATGAGAGTTATGAAACCTGTGAAAAATTTAGCTCAGGATCACACAGGAATTATAGCACAAGGGTTTGAGGGGCTCTGGGGCAGCGTTTAATCTCCCCGATCACCAGTATCTCTTTCTCAGTCCCTAAACTCCATCTAATACTTTCAACAACTGAACTAGATAGTAAACTCATCAGTATTACACTCCAAAAATCACCTTTAATAGCAGAGTGCTTTTCTGAAAGCCCTTAAATTAGACACTGGGGCTTTTTTATTCAAGCTTCCTAACATTTGGCTCAATTATTATTTGGTTGTTTCTTTTGGATTGGAGATGTTGGTTTTGGATATGTGGGTATGTCCATTTACATGCATGTTTTTATGTATTTCTTGATAACACATGGATGGAATGAATTTAAAAGGAATAATTTTAGTAGTTTTCCATATTACAAACATTTACAAAGCTTAGTATAATAGACACATTGAAGATAGAACTATTAAGTCAAGGAAGGAAAGAAATTTGAAATCCGGGCTATCTTACTTAATTGGAAAATATTTCATCAAAACAGCATTTATTGCAGTCAACCAAGTGTCAGAATCCTGGTATTTTGGAAAACACAAGGACTTTCTAGCCAGTTCTATGCCAGTAACACTGCTAGAGCCACAGGGAAGGGCAAAGCTCACTTGGGATATTTCAGGATAGAAGCTGTCTGTAGTTTCAGATGCAGAATTGCCAGAAAGAACAAGAAAGAGACGCTGATGATTGTTTATTTTACTAGTGACTTTCCTCTCCCCCACATATGTATTTTTAACACACTACTACTACATCTGTTTTCAAGGGAAGGCTCCCTCTCCTCCAGCCTCCACACCTTCTCTAGGCCCTCCTTGTCTGCATTAGCTGTAGCTCACTGAAAATGCAGTTTCTTTCACATGCTATGACAAACAGAAAGAGAGAAATCTCAGGGATCTTCCTGAAAAAATCATCATATTTCTTTTTCTCAGGCCAGCACTTGTGGCCACAGAATTCTGCCTAGTAGGGCAGCCAAAAGCAGCACTGTTCACACATCCCTCATGCCATCCCCATCTGCCTGCTAAGGAATGACATATATTCTGCCTCTCAAGGGAAGCAAACACACTTGCAGGTTATAAAATACTCCTGTCACTGCTCGGTCAGGACAGGAGAGACTGAATCTTCTAGGAGAAAGGACAGTTTGGTGGTGAAAGCATTGAAGACTTGGGATGCAAGGGTTAAGCACCAGTCTGAGACAGAACTGGATCATCTCTTTGTGCCTCCATCCTCTCTCTGAGAAAGGAGAAGCATGGATTAAAGGTAAGTGTGCAGCCTGTAATAGGAGGACTAAGCAGGTAACTCAAATGGTCTGTTCAGGCTTCCTAAGCTACGGCAGCATCCCTGCTGCTGAGGTTAAATTCATTAAGAGTTGTGAGGCACTCAGATAGGGGAGGAGGTCACATCAGTGCATCTGACAGGCAGTTCTGGGGCTCATTTTCTCCTGTCACTGCAAACACTCACCTGCAGCACTTGGATTTTTTTTTTTTTTTCTTACACAAACCAGCAAAAATAATGAAATCTTTCTTCCTTAAGGAACAAATAACAAATAATTTCTAATTTAAAACCATCTGCAGGGGAAGGGCACTTTTCTTTCCTCTAGAGATGAGCCATTTTCTGAGAGTGGTGTACCAGCCTGCTTTGTTATTGTTGTTTGGTTGGGTTTTTTTCACCAAGGCAGTTATTACTCAGGGCAGTGCAAATCTAGGGGAAGCTGGAAAATGCTGCCTCTCAAATGGGAGAGATACTGTCCACCACCTTTCTGGAAGCACCTTGAGCTTAAAGGCACCGATTTATTGCTCTCAAGTTCAGAGTTCAGCAGGTGCTGGTGGGCACAAAGATTCATTTTATGATTTTCATGGTGAGGTTATATGTCTGGGCATCTGTGTGTGTGCACATGAACTTATATAATCATAGTGTGCACAAGTTCTCCTGATGAACTGTTAACATCCACAGCTACTTGTTATAGTCTGGTTTAGGAGGAGTTTCTTTAAACAGCTGTCAAATCTCTAGACATGCCCATAAAGCTCCAAAGTCCCAGGGGTGGCTGATCTTATTTAAAAGAAACAAAACCTGAGTAACTGAACAAACAAATTAATAAATCATTGTTAACATTTTCAAAATGCTTAAGCAATGTAGGACACGTCCACACCTTGCAACAAACTGCCTGAAGCCAGAGCTGACCCAAACTGATAGTTCCCACAGCACCAAACAACATTGCATTGGCTTGGAGGCTGACAGACAGGAGCAATTTAGCCCTGGGCAAGTCTCGTACTAAGCTTCCCCTTCTGCCAAGTGTGGGTAATACAGCTTAGTTACATTGCTGAGATGTCAGAAAGAATACTTTAAAAAGCAATTGGAAGACATAAAGCATTAAAAAAAAAAAAAAAGGTTAGGTATTAATATTACATGTGGAAAGTGTCATTTTAACAACACACACCTTTCTGTAAAGAGGCTGTATTTAAATAACATAACCCTATAATTACATGTCTTTATCATTAATAGTATAAATAGATATTTTAGAGCATCTCCTGTCCTGAGGTCTTTCAGAGTCTGTCACATTCCAAATAAAAAAAGAAAACAAACAATATTCTATCACTAAAATGTCAATTTAGTTCCATTATTATCTCTTGGATGCTAAGAAAAAGACAAAACTCAAAAGGATTATCTAATGCCTCAAAATCTGAGAAACTAACACCTCTTCCTTCTTTATACTGACCAAGGGACCACCCTCAGTTTTCTGGAATTAAATGCCATAATTTGACTAACCAGCAGTTCAAGCATTTTTGTTTCAAGCATGCTACCTTTTTAGGTGTTTTAAAAAATACAAGACAAAACAAAAACAACAGAGGGAAAAATAAATGGCCAGTAACAGCAGAAAGCTTTTAAAAGAACATCCTTTTTAATACACAAGAAAAGTGAGCCTTCAAAGCCTGTGCATAAGCACCTACATAATTGGCTGGATTTTAAAGAGCACTGAGCTTTCAGCAGCCCCCAGTGAGACCAACAATAGCTTTTGGATGCTCAACAATTTATCACAACTCAGCAATTTCTCCCCTGGGCATTATTTACCAGCTATGTGGCATACAGAAAGCTAAAACATTTGAAACTGTCATTTTTGGTTGGACTTGGACACTTAACTCTATTAGGCTCCTCTAAAACACCCTCAAGTGTTTTCACATGTTTTATTCCTGGATCTTGTAGAAAAAAGAAAAACCCCACAGTCTTAATTTAGATGAACACTGCACACTAGGATTCAAAGGTCAAAACAGTATCATGCTGGTAAAGGTTACATAAAGTAATGATTAATTAGGGTTTTTTTCACCATTCAGGTTTTACTTGCTTGTCAATAAAACAGGAGATGATTGCCTGGCCAAAATATGCATTATTTCCAGCTCTCTAATATCACTGAAAAGCAGGCAGCATTTCAATTTGCTAGCAATAATTTATTGTGTAGAATCAAAATTCTGCAAGCAACCTCTTCTCATCTGTTACTTTCAATATTTCCCACAACTATTTGATTTTCTTCCTGGGTTTTCATTTTAACTGGTCCTGTCCTGCTGAATGCCAGCTATATAAATAAGACTCTGCAGCTTGTTCAGTAGTTAGAGCTGTTTTTCATGCACGCCTGGTGCATTTCACAACAAACAGGATCACATCTTTCAGTGGCATCACCGAGACAAAACTCAGGAGGACATTTGTCCCAAATACTCTAAAAAAAAACCAGGAGCTACCCCAGCTTTAAAAAAGTTGGATATGTGGCCAAAGTTTGAAGTGTTGCCCAATTAATAAAAAATTGAAATCTGCTGCTAAAAATGGACAGGAGCCTTCGTGCCACCCTCAGCCATCTGTCTCTGCTGCCAGGCAGCCCAAAGTGACTGCCTCCCATCTCCCAGTCCCTTTCCAAACCACCTCCCAGGCAGGGAGGGGGGAATCAGAGAGACTAGCAACATAGCAGCAGCTACTTCTGCAAAAATCTTTCTTTTCTTAAATCCATAACTCCTGTAGGCAAGAGTCACAGGTGGATTTTCTTTTCTTTTTTTTTTTTTTTTTTTTTTGTAATAAAGCTCTTAATCCTCTCTTGCTCACTGGAATTTCAAAAAGCAATTGTCAATGTTTTTATTGGTCTGTGCTTCAGTTAATAGTCTGGCTTAGTACACTTTTTGTTGGTTTTTTTTTTTTTTGTATATCCTCTCCCCCCTTTCAGGCTGTGAAAGCAAAAGGAAAATGCAGTAATAGTTAACATATGCAAAGACAATAAGGAAAAATGGACAAGTGAATACCAGATCTTTTTCAGACAGGCTTTGGTCTTTGCTTTCGCACACTGCCAACACAACCAGCCTTGAAGAATCCCTTAGCTGAAGTTGATCTGTTCTTGAGTTGGTTGTATTACCCATGTTGATGATTAATATAAAAAATGCTGTTCAACAGGTTTTTTTGGCTTGGGGCCCTGGACTAATCTTCATTTGATAATTGAAGATTTATATGATGGAAAGAAATTCTATGGAAACTGTCAAGACAATGAAAAGTAATGAAGTATAAACGTCCAAGTGTCACCTAAATTCAGTCTCCTTAGAGCAACTGTCATCTCTTGTTTTATCAGCAGTTTCAGCAATAAATAAAAATAAGAGTTGTGCATCACACCTGACGAGCAGCCAACCACACATAAAGCACAAACAGGATTTGGTGAATACCTTGCAACAAGTTAATTCCCTTTTCCTCACAAAAACTCTTTGACTGACACAAAGCATTTACTCAAGAAATGGGCCAAGGAAAGACAAAACATGGGTTAGGTGGTTATTGGAGGCTGTGTTTCTTGCAATCCATAGGCAATTATGACCAAAAATAGAAGAGCCTGGATAGAAAATAATGAAACATCATTATGGGGCAGAATCTAGTTGGAGGCCTGTGACTAGTGGAGTCCCTCAGGGGTCGGTACTGGGACCGGTGTTGTTCAACATCTTCATCAACGACCTGGATGAGGGTACAGAATGTACCCTCAGCAAGTTTGCTGATGACACCAAGCTGGGAGGAGTGGCTGACACACCAGAAGGCTGTGCTGCCATTCAGAGAGACTTAGACAGGCTGGAGACTTGGGCAGGGAGAAACCTGATGAAGTTTAACAAGGGCAAGTGTAGAGTTTTGCATTTGGGGAAGAAAAATGTCATGCACCAGTACAGGCTGCGGGCTGACCTGCTGGAGAGCAGTGTAGGTGAAAGGGACCTGGGGGTCATGGTAGACAGGAGGATGACCATGAGCCAGCAATGTGCCCTTGTGGCTAAGAAGGCCAATGGCATCCTGGGGTGTATCAAAAATGGTGTGGTTAGTAGGTCAAGAGAGGTTCTCCTCCCCCTCTATTCTGTATTGGTGAGGCCGCATCTGGAGTATTGTGTCCAGTTCTGGGCCCCTCAGTTCAAGAAGGACAGGGAACTGCTGGAAAGAGTCCAGCGCAGAGCCACGGAGATGATGAAGGGAGTGGAACATCTCCCTTATGAGGAAAGGCTGAGGGAGCTGGGTCTCTTTAGTTTGGAGAAAAGGAGACTGAGGGGTGACCTCATCAATGTTTACAAATACGTAAAGGGCGAGTGTCAAGAAGATGGAGTTAAGCTTTTTTCAGTGATGACCAGTGATAGGACAAGGAGTAATGGATACCAATTGGAGCATAGGAGGTTTAAGGTGAATATCAGAAATTTTTTTTTTACTGTGAGAGTGACAGAGCACTGGAACAGGCTGCCCAGAGAGGTTGTGGAGTCTCCTTCGCTGGAGACATTCAAAACCCGCCTGGACGCCTTCCTGTGTGATGTGCTCTAGGTGACCCTGCTCTGGCAGGGGGGTTGGACTAGATGATCTTTCGAGGTCCCTTCCAACCCCTAGGATTCTATGATTCTATGATTCTATGATCATCTGAAACATGGTTTGAAAAATGTGTATTAGTGTCTCCCTACACAGTGACTCCCCTGAGAAAGAGCAGACTCATGTAGCTTCATTACCATCTCTCATTAACAGCTTCCCCAAACCTCTGCCACACCTATTTTTCTCTGCAGAATTACACACAACTTGTTTGCTACAAGAGACGGCGCCACCGCAACACAGCTGAAGAAAGAATTGATTCTTGCTCCAACTTTTTTAATAGAGGTCAAGGAAAAATGACAAAGAAGCTATTCGGGAAACAAAAGCAAAGAGAAAAAAGCACTAGTTTCAGTGAGAGGTCTAGAAGTAGCATGAGCACCAAGCATCCCACTAGGATTCATTTGGGCTTATATTTTTAGCTTCAAGTACATACGCTATTTCTCTTGTGTATTTTACATGGCCCGTTGAGCTCAATTACTTCATATCTTTGTGTACATAAAAACAGTATTTCCAGAATGTTTTATTACAGAACTAGTATCCAGCCAAGCCCTCTCTTATTTCTTAGAGCAAGGCGGGCAAGAGCTTTCTAATATCAATTAGGGGTGTCATTAACTCCAGTTGTACCACAAATCGGGACAAAAGGGTTCCATTTTCAGATATTTTAAACCCTCAAGAACGAAAACAGAAGCTTATCACATATTTTGACAGCAGAAACAATTTTTTGAACAGTGGGAATTTTTTTGTTTGGTAATTTCCCATCCCATCAAATCTCGATTTCAGTCTTTTTTGGTTTTGCATTTTAACGTAAATGCATATAAATTCTTAAGTAAAACTAGGTTTATGAGCCAAGCGTTTGATTTGACACACCTCCTCAACATGTTTTGTGTTAGATGATTCAGTGGGTATATCCCTGCATGAATGAACTGCATTTTACAGAAAAACAAAACCAACAACCCTATGCATCATAGTTTCAAATAGCTTTAATTTACAGCAGGGTGAACACTGAAGACTTAAAATCTAAGCTTAGCCTGTGACAGTGGCTGTGTGTTATTGATCACTGCCATCTTTCTGGAATTCACACCAGGATGCTGAGGAGCAAAAAAAAAAAAAATTGCTCCTTTCTGGCATGATATACAGGATGACAATGTATTTACTGACTCACCCAGATGTTATGAGCATTGTAACTGACTAGAGAAAGATTTAAAATTTATAGGAATTTACAGGATTTTATAGGAACCTACAGGAATTTATAGGGAGAACACAATCTCACATGGAGGTTTGGCAATGGACCTGCTTGGTCCCCAGGTACCTTCTAGTCACCTCCCATCTCAAGATCATGAGAAGACCAGTGTGAACAGTACCCCCTCACAATCAAAACAATGGCTACCTGTGGGTGCCAAAATAAATATTATGTAATATATGATGAGGGAACCAGGCCTTCAATCTTATTCCAATGTGTAAACATGGCCTGATTTCCATCCAATGATGTCCATTCTCAGACAGAGCTCCACTGGAGTTCACACATCAGAGGACCAAAGAGAAGTTTGATTTCTGAAAGCAGCATCACTCCCCATCATGACAGAGAAGTACAGAGAAGAGCCACTTACAATATCAGCTTCTTCTATCACAAAAAATATATAAAACCAGAATGGGCCAGCTGGAATAAAATGTTAGTTCCAGTTTTTTTTTCCTTGTAGATGTCAAGTTTCAGTTTTCTACAAAAGGGCTTTCAGACCAATGAATGATCGTACAGGGGTCAGTTCAAGGCTTGATGAAGTAAATGGATTTATTCTCAACTTGACCACCTGCTCCAAATATCTTCTCATTGTATGTCAGATCCATGCACTTTCCAGATTTCCCTGAAGTCCTCTGGTTTATACAGGGATACTTTGTCAACACGCAGCCCACTATCAATGCTGAATTCCTCAACACATTTGAGCAAAAAATGCCTAGTTGAGAACAACACAGTTTCCTTGTCTCCCAGGAGGGCATTGGAAAGCTCAGGTTGCAAACAAGGAACAAAACCAAATTAAGACATGATCTATTTACTAACTACCAGCCTTAAAGATGTTAGGGGTAGGGAGGCAACATTTCTCAGGTAAATGAGTAGTATCTGAAGTCAGCTAGTCCTACCAAGACATACTTATTTGAAAGTGAGCTGCAAAGCCTTCATCAAGGAAAGTCAAAACATTCCCTAATCAATATACATTTTACTAATGGACAAATCTTATGTGCTAAGTACTTTTCAGGGCTATTCCAATCAATTTCTCCTTGGATTTCCCTGTTCTACACAGAACTGCTCTTTGTTTTATCTAGATGGTTTAGCTTGGATTTTTGAAATAAAAGTTCTAATTATATCATGACTTGCAACAGCAAAGTCAAGCATCAATAAAATCCAGGTAAAACCATGTATTATACCTTGCAACAAAAATACCATGGAAAAAAATTAAAATAAAATAAAAAGCCTGAAGGTTTTGCTTACTATGTCCTTCACATTATATCATCTGATTCGTACAATTAAAAACCCAGGACTTCATGCCACTTCTCTCCTTTCAAGATGGGCTAAACTGCAATATGTCTTGTTTGTCCACCCTGGGTTCCTCTCTATCAGCAGTCACAAACTGCTACATATGCACTTGAACCTGTTTGCTCCAGGCCATAAAAACCAAAAGATAAAAGTGTAAAGCTGTCAGCATACTTAAGGATGGTTACAACTTAATGTACCATTCATTCATTCCTACAACCACATTAAGATCACACATCACACCCCTTTAACCCTACACAGAAAGAGTTGAGAGGTTGGTCACAGTGTGTGATTAAGCTAAATTAAAGACCCAAAATGCATTCCACATAATATACTGCTGTATACATTCACCCCCAGTCAATTATATGTTTGTTATGGTGTCTCTGACAAGCTAAATTAGCAATAATTTAATGTCTACGTTATTATTTCACTTTTGACAATAATATACTACAACTAAGCCCTAAAAATCTGCACGTAACTATTCAGCTACAGACATAAGCGAAGGTAATGGAGTCAAAAACTGCAGACTAATTGCTTTAGATGAAGGCTTATTATCTCTCCAATTTCAAGCTGAGCAGCACTTAAGCAATAATATAAGCTACTTGAGTCAAAGCATTGTGAATCTTTATATAAAATTAATTTTCATTTTTCTCTCTCAGTTTTCATAAACAACAAAAGCCACAGTCATTTGTTTTCAGACTGACAAAGGTGAGGATGTAAGCTGAAGGGTCAAAAAAAACCCTCAACCAACAGTTCAGCCTTCAGATCTGCTTGTTTTTACTATTCTGCTCAATTCCTCCTCTCTCCATTTGTAATGGATTTTTGCATTATCATTTAATTTGTAAGCTCAGCTTAACTCTTCTTGAGTGCATGTTTCCGCCTATCTCATCCTCCTCCACCATGAGACACACTCAGGGCTTGATTCCCCACTCAGCTTAGACCTGTTAATTCACTCCTGTAAAAGCAGATGCAAAGAGGGCCCAGGCTTTCACATCCAAAGAGCTGTAAGGGTAACACCAAGTTGAGGAAGCAGCAGAGAGACTATGACTAGAGGCTCCTGCTTTCTGGGTGACTCCTCAGGATCCTAAAAACTAACCCTCTCCAACCCAGCACATGGCAATCCTAATGAAACTGGCTTGTCCTCTGCACATGATCATCTGCAATTCAGCTTTTTTAAAGTGCAGGGAAGTGCCTTCTAAGAGCACTGCTCACTCACATGGATGCAGGGAGATTGCCCATCCTTTCCTAGCCTCTTCCACTAAGGCTGCTCAGCCCAGAGGCACAGCCATGGTGCTGGCACTGCAAGGCTATTTAACAAGACAAGATCCCAAAACAAGAGTCCCTGATATGCCTCTGTGACCAGATGGTGTCCAGCAGACTGAGACAAATCCCACTCTTGAGAAATTATGGTCTATCTGCACTTTTCACCTGCAGTTTCCATCACAAAATAATACCTCATAATAGCAATAGCCATACCTTGCCTGCCAGTTACCATACATCATGTGTACAGCACACAGGTTGTCTCCTTCAAAAAAAAAAAAAAGCTTTACTCCAGCAGTAGTAAGGGCATGGGCAATCAGCACACCCAGAAATGGGTAATAGAAGGGATAATGAGGGAAGCAGAGTCCTTTCCCTGGGCAAGAAGAGGACCTTAACCTTTTTCTTCCTTTTGTTCATAGAATCTTCTCCCCTGGCAAAGACAGCTGCTGCTTTTTCCTCACCACACCCCCCATGCAACAGAATAAAGTCAGTGTCTAAAGTTAACATGTTATTTAAATATTTCTTTTGAAGGCAAGGTATTTCTGAAGAGGTATCTGAGAGCTGGCAAAAATACTGCCAAATTCACTGCTTCTCTCAAGGCAGGCCAGTGTGTTACAGGATGGAGATACTGAGACTATAACCCTCTACAGCACAGCCCAAACTGACTTTCCTCCTTCCCCTGCCTCCTTGCTCCTGCTGCCCCCTCTGTGTGGGACAGGAAAGGGTGCTGCCATGTACTCCCTGCTTTCTTATGAACCAGCTACCTACCTGAAGCTTCTTTCTCCACGAGCACCTTTCACCACCAAATCCAACCGTACTTCTGCTGTAATTCCTTTCACTTCCCCAGATAGTTAATAGTTACTCTCTAGCCCACTCATCTTCTACTCTCTCATTTCCCTTGATCCAGGGAGGATTTTCACCAATGGTGTTTTGGAAGTAGCCATGATCTCTCCACTTAAGAGCTCTACACTACTTCCACAATCTTTGTCAGGGCTTTCTCTCTACAGGTACCAGGCTGTGGGCTTCAGCCCCGGCTCATAGCTTTATCTTGTCTTTTAGGAAGATGCTTTCCATCAACCTCCTGGGCCCTGAACTTAGCATCTGGCTTCCACTTCTGAAAGGTTTTGATTTTAGCCGTGACCACACATACCCTGGGCTCATCAGCCCCTCATTTACTTTTGCATTTCATCTCCATGGCTCCTAATTACACCACAGTATTCCTATTAAAAAAAAAAATTAATTACTCCTTCTCAGAAACAGTCTCTTTGCATTATGCACCAGAGAGCTGAAAAATGCACCTCTATCTTACCCCAAACTATAAAATTGCTCCAGGTTCTCCACTTCTTAGAATCAGATACAATCCCAAAACTCTCTGCATTATCTCTCTCTCATTTGCTAGTTTGCTTCTTATAAGTATCTCAAGTATTGCCAGGATTTACCTTTATCTTGATCTTTTCCTGCTGAAATTCTTTTTCATTTCTAAGTCTTCAGAATGAGTTCAAACTTTCAGGTTTTCTCCTAGGGCCCTTTTCCTGTATTCTCTGAACATCAAGGAATATGTTTCTCTGACATCTCAGGTACTTGTGCAGCCTAAGTTACTACAGGATCTCAGAACTTTATCTTTCATGTACTTATCCTCAGGAGACCCCCAAATTAAGGTGACAGTGGACTGTCTCAGCTGAAGAACAGCTGCTGACTGCCACAAAGGACCTAAGTTTAACAAAGTCAGAATGGAAGCCTGCAGCCCAAGAAGCACTAAATTCCATGCTCCAACCACTGAACCATCCATCAAAGCCACCTGATAATATGTCACACTTTGCTCTTTAATCAGAAATTGATACTAAATCATGTTTCCATTATTGCTCACCTTTATTGATTTCAAATATAGGTCTATCTCCAAATTTCTGTTCAACAAAGGCTTTTCAACCTTGCTCAATAGAATCCTCACTTCTCCAGTTAGTTCTTCTCCACATCTGCAGCAGCCTTTTGGAGAAGAGTGAGCTCAGCTTCCCCTTTCTGTTGCTGTTGGCACTCTCCTTTCTCTGAATCTATTTCACTTACTCAAATCCCACTTAAGAATCAGCGAAGGATGGGGGGGAAAAAAAAAAAAAAGGATGAAAGGATGGAAAAAGAAAGGGCAGAAGAACAAAAGACTTGAATGCAAAACATACAGAATAAACTACATAAGTAATAGATGCTACTCTATATCATTTAAAAAGTGCTACCTTCTCTCACAACATCCAGTGACCATGATTCACCATAACTTAACGCTGATAAAAATCACAAAGCAGCAGCACTAAAGGTAAAAGAATTGAAAGCAAATAAAACCAATAAAACCACTCTTCACAAAATGACTGTAGCAACACACAGCACTGCTAATGGACCACAGCTAGAATGAAGCATCAGATGCTCTAAGATTTAAAAAAAATAAATCTAAGAAGATTTTTTTTTTTGTAGTGGAGTTCAAACACAGTCTAGATAACTGGGGAACTTCAAAGACAAACTATTCTGTCTTGATCCAGCAGCAAAAGAAAGATTTAACAAGAAAGACTGCAGCACAAGTTACCTCTGGCTAGGAATGGAGGGACCAGGAGTTGACTAGCATTGTCCCAAGGACAAGTGGCAGAGCACATCCCACTTGACCTGTCAAGGTATAGTCCGAGTGTAAAGCACACACAATCTCAAGCAGCACCCTATGGAAGTAAACCAACCCTAAGAAATTGTGTGCTTAAAAGATCACCAACCATAATGCAGTCTTGACACATCTGAGGCCTTCCAGAAGTACTTCCACTTCAATACTGAACACCTAAAAAGCTTTTCTATACCCCTCTCCTTTTGAGACTCCAGTTTTAGGCCAAACATGCTCCTTTCCATCTCTGGTTCCTCTTCCCCATTGGTAAGCTGCCTGCTCTCCTCATGGCAAATTAACAGCCTGAAAAGACTGCCAGTTTGATACAATTTTATGTTCTTGAATACAGTGTTCTCAGGAGCACTATTATGGAAATTTAATCTCTTGAGAAATAGATCAGATATCATTAACAGAATAAAACGCAAATGTTCTCTAGGACTTCCTGGAGAAAGACTGTGTTGGGTCTACAATAAGATAGGTAATTTACAGAGCTGTTACAAGGAAAAAAAAAGTATTGTCTCATATCAACAATTTTACTTCTAAAATACTACACACGTTAAGCACTAACAACAAACAGTTCCATTAAAACTAAAACAAAAGAAAACAAAAGAAACAAAACCCCCTTGTTTACTACGCAAGTCTGAGTCAGGTTTCTCCTCTTTCCCTTCTCTTTGGCAGAGGCCTTCCAAAAGTGGACATTGCTCCTTGATTTCTGCACAGAATTTCTGCACGGTTATAATAACCAGAGCCAGAATACTGCAGCAAGTCGGCAAGAATGAGGGGTTCTCAGAAGCAGAGACTCACATTTGGGATACGAGGGCTTTCTACTCCAGCCACAAACGCAGGAGCTCTTTTATCACAGGCTCCTGAGACAACACACTGAATTAGCACATCTGGGAGATTCACTCCCACCTGTTCAACAGCTCCAGGCCAAGCTCCTTGCAGCCCACTGTTGAATATGGGTTCTACAGAGGTATGTCATGGTGCTCTTCAGTTCCTCTGCATGGATTTGCTGCCAGTGGGGAGGCTGATTGTGCCAGCTAATGGCACCATAAATCAGGGCTCTCTTGTACGGCGCTCCCAGCACAGGCTGCTTCAGATCATAAAGTCACACTGAGTAGCCTCGAACCTTGCTAAGAAAACACAGAGGATTCAGCAGTGGCTCTCTGTGCTCTAGCACACACCAGGGATCATAATGACAAACAAAAGTGCAAACTCCCTTCTCTATTTCAATGGATACAATTCACAACTTATGTGCCTGAACCCACTGTACACTACAGCCTGTTTACAACGTGAAGGGATCCTGCACTCTTTGGAGCCAATTTCCATTGCTCACGTGATGTTAGGAGGCTTTAGTGGCAGAGAGAATCAGGATTGGTGCAATATTTCTGGTAAAGCATGTTGAATGAACCAAGGCAAATATTTCTCACCCAGGGATGATGATTTTCTGGACAGGGCTCAAGTGAACAGAGCAGATCTGGAATGATTTTAAGTCATATCTCCCAGGAAAACAAAACAAAACAAACAACTAAACATTTAAGAATATCTTCAGATATAGGGAACATAACTCACATGAAATTAAATGTGTTTAACTGCACCTCCCCCCATTCCTACTACAGACATATCGGGCACATCTAGTATATTTGTTCAGTTCAGAACTGCATAGAATGATTAAGGTTGGAAGGGACCTTAAAGACCATCACATTCCAACCTCCCTGCCATGAGCAGGGACACCTCCCACTAGATCAGGCTGCACAAGCCTCATCCAACCTGGCCTTGAACACCTCCAGGGAGGGGGCTTCCACAACCTCCCTGGGCAACATGTTCCACTGCCTTACTACTCTCATGGTGAAGAATTTCTTGCTGATGTCTCACCTAAATCTTGTTCAACAATTAACGGACATTCCAACCAGTATGGAACTAGCTGAAAACAACCCCCTGTCCAAAATGTGTATTTGGAACCTCAATGTCATCTCTCTCACCCTCACGAGCTGGGTCAACACCACTTCCTAATGTAAGCACACCCACATTTTTTAGTTCAATCTACTCTGGGAAGGAAGTAACAACATGGGACTCAGCTCAAAATGGTTGAGGATATTTATGATCTTGAAGGAAGACAGCAGGGCACACAGGGATTGACATCCCTTGCTACAGGAATCCCAGAAACACCTGAATTTTAACTATGTAGGGGAAGAGCCTGCATAATGCACCTGAAGTACATCCTTTTTTTCTTCTTAGGATAAATTTACTCAAATAGAGGCACATTTCAGCATAGTATATTAGATGCTCCAACTGTACTCACTCTTCAAGACACAACAGGCTATTTCTGTGAAGTAGAGAGTAGCAGGAGAATATTAGAAGCATGAAATATTAATCTTTCCATCATTTTATTCCTGACTCTGGCCTAGGTTTTCCAAGTTAAATGCGTTCTCACTCTCCTTGAAAACACCTATCATTTGGAATTCCATCTGTTTTTTAAAACTCAAAATTGATTACCTTAATGACAGCACAACTGTTCTATTGATCTGACTCCACTCCCCCACGGAACCCACTGCAGTAAAAGGCAGCCCCCAAGCTATTTTGCCTCCTTAACTAATTTTTGGTCTGTTGCATGGAGCTGCATGCAAGCAATCATTAACAACCTTGTCTAGGAAATGTGCACATTTCAGGGCAGGATTCTTCTCCCTAGAAGTCCAGGACAGTTCTTCTTTATGCACCACAAGAAATGGGAACAATCTTTTATTCTGAGTGTTCAAGAACCCAATTAACCAATCAACCCTTTAAATACATTTTAGAAAAGGTGTTCTTTGAGAATCTGTAATCCTGTTATCCTTGATATGCTGACTCATTTTTTAAAATACTTAGAAGTCTCATTTTAGCATTATGCCAATTACCACATTTTCATAAAGAACCACCCTCCTTATTTTTATGTATGACAATAGAGCTATTTGCATTCCCAAAGGCCATTAAAATTAACAAGAACTGGGCTAAACTAAGATAAGTTCACAAGCTTATGTTAAAACAGAAAGATCTTCAGCCAGTGTAAATTACTAAAGCACACTGACCCAGTACTTGACCTGCTGTTGCTATTTTCTTCTCCTTTTTTAATGGAAAAGTGGTTTTAATGGTATATTCACACATCCAGCAAACAATCCCCAAGAGAGATTCACCAGTCCTCTTGAGCCAGATCCCAAGTCTATTGGTGTCTGCAGGCTTTTCCATGGACTTCTGAGCACAGGGTCTAGCAGCAAGCCAGCTGTAATCATTGTACACTGCACAGTATCCAACTCCAACCACTTGAACAAGAACCCTTAGCTGTGTCAAATGCACCTAAGTGTACCGAGGCAACCACATTCAACTTACATCTTGATCAAGCAGCCACAACTTGACAGCAAGAACCAGGATTACATATCACTTACAGAATGCTCTCTGTACACGATGCCCAAAAGACTTAAAAGTTCAGACTTATGAAACGGATTAACAAAGAGGTAAATTATTAACATTCTGGATAGTTTAACTGGCCTGGAGGTGGGCAACACTGCTTATCAGAAATAAACTGTATAGAAGCATTTTTAATCAACAAAAGGAAGAAAGGGATGCTTATTGCCTGGCTCCAAGCAGGTAAAGCAGTGCACTGCTTATCTCCACAGCCTAATCATCTTCTAATTATTATAATTTTTGTAAATCTCAAGACAGAACATGCTTTCATTTGCGTATAGACACATGGATCCGAATTAGATTTTTCAATTTATGCCCGCTAGGCTTCTGCAGATGTTTTCAAACTTTCCCCACCCTGTTCCTGCAGTCTCTTCTCGTGCCCAGCTTCTGCTTAGGTTAGCATGGTAGGTCACAGTGTAGATTTATGCCAACTTCGTCACTTGCCTGCCTCTGGATCCAGGGAATGTCACAGCAAGGGATACAGAAAAGGGTCAGTCACAGTGTCTTACAACAGCAGCAGCTCCTTCTGAAAAAGACTCAGTCCTCTACACACAGACTAGCACTTGGCCTTCAATTTTCTCCCAGCAACAATTTTCAGTTTCTTGATCAATTTTAAGCAAGAAAAAAAAAAAAAATCTCAGCATTTCTTGATGTGCATAAGCCTGGAAATAGAATTTCAGCTGGAACTAGAATTTGGACAGAGCCTTTTCTCAGTTGTGAAATGTTTTAAATAAAACAGGGGTTTCAATCTGCTTTTAGTGTTGGAAGATAAAAGTGCACTCAAATCAATGGGCACATATTGGATTTGACCCCCCCACTGTCAAGATATTTTACTAATAATGTATTGTGAAAACAAAACAAAAAAATAATTATGGAAGTGAACAAAGTTACTTACAGACTCAGACATTAATATTCATTAATATCATTGATATTTATATATGCTTGATATTTCTATTCCATCCTCACACTAGGGCAGAGCTGAGAGAGCATGTACTTTGAGAATATTTAAGCATACCATATGCGTAGAATTGCAACTCTATCAGTTATAGAATATATTAAATCAAGACTCTGCATAACACTAAAGACCTATTCTAGGCATTTTATACTTCACAGGGGAAGAGGGAAGTAGCAGAGACATGGTGTGCCAGTAGGAAAATGGCATTAGGTAGGTAACACTACTTGAAACAAAAACACTGCTCCTTTATAAAAGGCAACTGACTTACACTTCTTGACTTACAAAACCCGACACTTGTACAGTTTTAAGAAGGAGGAGGGGACAGCCCCACAGCTCTCTTTGTTCAGAAAAGGCACTTATACATAAACCTCTACCCTGCCTCCCAGAAACACAGCTAGACTGATTTTAATCTGCAACAAATGTACGACAAAAATACATACTGGACAGAGAAGCCTAACAGATGTAAGGTCAGATGAAGGCAGCTTCTTTACCCTCTGCATCAAAGTTATTTTCTTCTTGTTTTCACTGAACCATTGAGCCTGTTTTGGCCATTAGTAAAATGTCACCCTGAAAATGCAGATTATATGATGCTATTTGTGGCGCCTGCTGTCTTCCCATGTTTTCCTTTCCCCAATTCTCTACACTAAAGCATCTAGGAAAAAAAAAAAGAAACAGAAAAACAACATGCAAGGCGCTCAGCCTATCAAGCCAGGAAGAACTATTTTAAGAATTAATTTGTGCCCTGAGAGATCTGTTCAAATTATCCTCCCATGCTGTCCTAACCGAAGATTAAAGCAGTGAACTTCCAACGTCTTAAGGAGAGGGATGAAAATGGAAGAACTGGAGCGGACGGGCTCCTCCACGGTGCCCCCAGGCACGGGCCAAGCACAGGGAGGGGAAGCTGGAGCTGAGGATGGAGCTGCTGCTCTGCCCATGCACCAGGAGCCTGCCAACCTTTGCCATCCTCAGCTGGAGCTCAGAGATTGCAACCAGACTTTCCCTTATGCCACCACTTCTTAAGTCTGCCTGTCTTTTACAGCTGAGGGTGAACGTCCCCTTTTTCTGCCACCCGCTGCTTTTTTGACAGGGAAAGTTTTGACTTCATTCTGTCCCGGTAAGTGCAGTCAGGTAGGAATACCCTCTAAAAACCAGGCATGCCTGAGACAGTCACATCTTTAACTTTCCACCTCTATACAGACATACACAGCACCTACCAAGAAAATGAATCAAGTTCAGCTATGGTGGAAGCACTGCAATGTTCCCCAAAGTCAACGGGAGTTGTACCTACTTACAGCTGCTTTTTGCCTCCACCCCCCCACCGCTGCTTGCACTCGCACAGCCTGACCACCAGCTGTCTTCTCAAGTGTTCCTCCAAGTAAATGTCCAACAAAACAAAATCCCTGAAAGTGCCTGACAAAGTAAGGAGCTAAAACCCACTTCTGCAATTTTATATCTATTTGCAGCAGGGCTGTTAAAAAGCCTTATCCCCTTTCTCCAGCAAGAAGGGGCCTCTGTCCCAACATTCTCGACTTCCCCCTCCCCATCCAAGGAACAAGTTACAGAATAAACCTCTATAGCTTTCAGCAAGATGTACAGGCTGTTAAAAATAGCAGTTCCAGCTTCCCCCTTCCAGCTTCCACATGCACTGAGAAAGCAAATCTTGAACCCAGCTTCACCGTACTCTCCTCCTGCCACTGACTGGTGACTCAGTTGGCAATTTTAGGAATGCACACCAAGAAGATAAAAAATTGAAACAGTAATCATACAAGAAACACAGAGCTACACAATGCAAATCTGTACTTGTCTTAAATTGAGGAAAATAAGCATTACCTGATCTTGTTGTTGGGCTTGTTTCCCTGAGGCGTTTTGCTCCTTGGCTGTAGTCATGCTCACCTATTTGTGCCCACTGCAGTGGCAAACAGGATTTTACAGTGTGTGTGTGTGTGTGTGTAAGCTTGTCTGTGTGTGTTCAGACATACACACGTGCGCACACACACACACGCAAAGACTAAAGGGATGAGTAACTAGTCCATCACTTAATCACCAGCTGAGAAATTTCCCACCCCCACAAAAAAAAGAAATCAATGAAAAAAAAAGCAATGTAAAAAAGCACTAGTCTGGCTGTCTTTCCCCCTTGAGCCTTTCAAATCAAAGCAGAAGCAGGAGCAGGAGAGAAGGATGCTGTGGGGGCTTCTTCAATTAGCAACAGCCTCTGCAATCGTCACAGAAACAATGATAACTGCTTGGCAACCAGCAACTGGCAGCTCGGAGCCGGGAGGCAGGGATGTGCTCCTGGCTCCCCCACCTCCGCGGCGGCGGCCCCGGCGCTGCGCATGCCCCGGCCGCCCGCTCGCTGCGCGGTGCGCGGAGCTCCGCGCTCACCTCCCCGCCCGCAGGCTGGGAGGGCAGGGGAAGGGAGGGGGGGGGGAAGGAGCAGCAGCCACCTGGGGCTTGGGGATTGTATCCCGCACCCTCCCACGCTGCCGGCGATGGGAGTCCTGCGGATGCGGAGTTTTCTGGCAGATGGGCTCTTGGCTCCTGCCAAGTTGGGCGAGGTGTCAGTGCCCTGGTGCTCGCCAGGCTGTGCCAAGGGCAGCCTCTGGAAGTGTGCCGGGGCAGTTCTGGAGGATGCAGCGTGGGCTCCCAGGGAAGCAGGTTCCCACTGGCGGGATGCAAATAGCACCGATGCTCCCCGGGGAGCTGCTTGCCTCACTGCCAAAAGGCAGCACATTGACACGGGTAAAACATCCCCCCCAGCCTCCCCACGTCCCTGACGTGCCGGGGGCTGCCCTGCAGGTCTGGTACCCTTGCTGCCTCCCGCGCACTTGCAGCTGCCATCTGGGTCACCTTGCAGGGTGACCCCCCGAGCGCTGCCTGCTCCGCTCCGCGCTGCCGGAGCTCGCTCCCCGCGGGCTCCCTGCCATAACAGAGAGCTCTCCAACCCGGTGCAGCTGTCAGAAGAAGCCTTCCGAGCCCGCTCCTCCGCCTTGCTGTCAGCACGGGGTGACACAGGGTGTGCCTGAGCACGAGGCATACAGCAAGCACCGCTCTCTAGTAACCCTCAGGGGACCTTGCACAGCTGGACAAAACTTAGAGTAGCGTGAAGGGTTTTCTGTATGTAAGCCCTAGCTCACCTCAACACCAGGTTGCTTCTCCCCTCCTCACCTCCTTCTTAGTGCACCCAGCACACCCGGCTGGGCCGAGCCCAGGACTTGCCTCTCTGCTGTAGCGTTGTAGAAAAGCTGTTTCCTCCCTCACGTGATACAGGGATCTCTGCTGAGTCTGCAGATAACCAGCTAAGGAAAGGGAACATCAGAGTATTTCTCTGACAAGGAAGTGATTATGCCCCGTTTGATCCACAATTTTTACAGCACAGATTTATTATACAAGGTCACACTCACCAGGAGCACAACCCTGCTGGAGGCAATCTCTCCTTGCACCAGGGATGTATTTGAACCTTGGCTTAGGGACAGATCAACAGCAGGCTAAGTTTTCCTGGAGGTTATCTACTAGCCACCACTAGGACCGTATTTCTGCATTTTCACCATTACATACCACATCAGTTCATAGAAACTACAACATAAGAGATCTGCAACATGAAATTGTGCTGGTAGGAAACTGGACAACCTTGCCTGGTCCCAGTTGCCAGGATCCAGGCAACAGCTCATTAAAAAAAAAATAAATAAATAAAAAAGCAAAAAAAAGCAGCAAATAACACCTTTCTAACAAAAAGCAGTAATTTACATTTAAATCTAACAGCCTGTGTCAGCCTCTTGCTGGGTTATACTATGACACAGTCCCAGCTTACATTGCAATTTCATCTCTTTAGTCCCAATAGTTTTAGTCACAATATTTTGTAGATGTTTATAGGGAGGTTATTCTTGCTCACACGTTTTTCCCCAGTCATCAGGACAGAATTGCTTTCAAGGTCTTACATAAGTGAATCCGTTTGATTTTCCAGTTGGCTTGATCTATTTTTCTACTTGTTGTGGGTAGTAACAAAGGCTTGCTTTACTCCACACTTTTTGCTATTTTAATTTCCAGGAGGAAGTAAAACAAAAGGAAACTGTATTTTGGGTTGGATTTTTTTTACTTCCTTACAGTATATCCTGAAAATTTCTACAAAACAGATCCCTCTCCAAACACAGACCACTCACTGTGTCCCTTGCACTGGTAATTAACTGCACGGTTAAAGAAAATAAATCTATTTGTATCTGCCTGTTAACCCTTGCATACCCTCCCCATGCATATTCCATTCTTTCATGGTTAACAAGTTAAGACACAAAGTTTTCAATAGCTCTGGAAATAGTCACTCTTCTTACAATGCAATTTTTTTCCCAATAAGGCTGTTGTTGGACACATCAGAAGTTAATTGTGCCAATTAGTCCAGCAGTTAGCTATGCAAATGCATATGGCTTAGCCTCATTAGATAGGTGCATTATGATGCTGACTGTTCTCACTGCACATCCCAATGTTTTGGCAGAGCTATCCTAGTGTTATTGAAATGCCTTGGTCTCTCATCCTGGTGACACACCCCTGTCAGCCCTGACCTGTGCAGGGGGTTTCAGCCCCTCGGATGGACACGAGATCACAGTTGCTTCCTGGAGGATGAGGAAGCAGGGGACAGTCACATCCCCCAGCTCTCTGCCACCATCCTTCCTTGATCAAAGGTGATCAGAGGTTGCCAAGCATCTCCAGGGGAGACTCTAAAGGAGGAAGCAGTGGCCATTGCCATTCAGAAATACTCATTGCTACAGGCACAGAATAATCTGCTCGCATATTAGCAGGGCTGAGACCATCCACCCTGGCCTCTGTGCTATGTTAAGGTACCAGTTCTATTGCTCGGCTGAGACGTCACTTATGAAAGATTAATACATCCCTTTCACAGGACAAAAATCCGTATCTGCCAACCCCAGCAGCTGCCCAGACAGAAGGATTTATATAGACAGTCCCATTTAGTGTGTTGCAGGTGGCACTGGTGGATAAGGATGCTGGGAATATGACCTTTCCCATTCATCCCACCCCACAGCATCCCAGCTGATCACAGGGATACAGGCAGAAGATTTTTCCTTCCTGCCAGGTTGTTCATCCCTTAACCACCCATCACTTGCACATGGTTCATCTTTGCTGGCCACCTGTGGTACATGAAGGCAAGCTATCTCCAAGCTTGCTCACTGACACACAAGCTGCACTCCTGTCATGAGCATCTTCCTTTAATCCATGTAGTTCACACCATGCCACCACTGGGAGAGGTCAGGAGCACTGCTATGGGCACAGACAGCTCTCCCTCTTAACCAAGATGCATGTTCAGAATGCCAGCTACAACTGCATGAGTAGTATCTCCACACTTCACAGCGATTAGCTCCTCCAGCGCCATGGCAGGACAGAGAGACATTTCCCTTCCATGAGGAGAGGAGCCAGTGACAGGCAAAAAGACCTCTTCCCAGCTTCTCAACTCACCTTCACCCAGAGTGCTCATTTGCACAAAATCATGCAGCTCTGCAGTAAGACAGGTATTTTTTAATTACCTTGTAACAAATTAGTCACACATGTGCTAGAGCCTTTTCCGGTAGAAGGAAAGTGCTTCATTCTCCTGAAACTGGCAGGAACAGGATTGCGGTCTGGGATCCTTCTCAAAACACTCCCAGGAGACCTTGGAGAGCATCTCCACAACCACCGCACAGCTCCCTCATTCTCAGAGTGTTGTAAACCTTGCACATTGCAAATGGAAAATAATCCTGCAATGGGTCTGGGAGACAAGGTGGGCTAAAACCTTAAAAAGTCATCATCATGAAGACCCATGAAATTTGAGGAGCGAAAGCACAATAACTCTTGTTTATGACCACCCGTTACAGAAACTTATGCTAGGGAAAGAGGCAGATTGTTATTGCTCCCAAATATTTTTAAGCAGATCAGTTTACTAAAACCATCCTCAGTCCTGCCCCTCCATGTAGGCAGAGGTCTCTGCTGTCTGTGGAGGCATAGCAGCCCCTTCATGGGAAGCAGTGATGGAATCTTAAGTGTCAGTGCAGAGGATTCCTGTCTCCTGCACATTTTGGAAGCCAGATCCAACAGGAGCCAGTGCTCACAGGCAGCCCTCCAGCTACACACGTCTGTTCAAGGGAGTATAGACCTAGGAAGGGGAGTGACAAGCATGCAGCAGCAGTGAGTGTAGTTATTGGATGCAGAACCCTTCTGCTCCTTTGAAACCTGGGTTCTGGCTGTACCACTCTAGGCTATTTATTCCCCCTTCATTACAACATCAAGGAATTTTAAGCCAGTGGACAGAGTGGGTAGAAATGAATTCTACTTGATTAACTGTACCTTTGCACAGTCCTCTAATGTTCTCCCCTCTGCAGATAAAGACCAGATCCCATGGAGAGCTATGTATTGGAAGTTTTTAGTGGGTCTAAACCACCAGTATCTGGGGTGCAGTAAAGTGGTACCTCCAGCAGAACACACCACGTGATCCGCTCTTGTACAGCCAGGCCCTCTGAGCTTCACATTCTCTACCAGCTCCCATGTTTGGCTGCTTTGCATTCAGTTCAGGAAGGACACATGGCCCAGGAAAGGACATAACTCTGGCAGCTCTAACAAGGGAAAAATCTCTACTCACAGGTGGGTTACAAAGGAAAAGTCCTAAGGGCTGCAGTTTTTAGGATACAGTGTTACAGGTAGTAGATGCTAGTAAGATAACTCAGGAAGACAGACAGTCTGCCAGCGTGGATACCTACTATGAGGAAAGTGAAATGAACTTACAAAAATGTTGTAGCTATGGATTTTAGCATTCAGTCATTTAAAAGGTGACTGATGCAGTTTGGATTAAAAGAAGCCAAAAGGATGCAAAAGGAGAAGGGCTTATAGTATGTATCAGTGCTGCTCTCCCCAAGGCTGGCAGCTCCTGCAGCAACTATCTATGAAGATGTTCTACCTGACCCATGCTCACCTAAGACCAGTGGCATACTCCCAGAGAAAGAAATCCATTCAATCTCCAAGGCTGATTCCATACACCTGCAGCTGCCCTATTTCCCCATGGACACAGCTTTCCTAGAGAATTTCAAAGAGTGGGGAACTAGAGGGAAATGTCTGTATAAAGGAGGTTGTCAATGGCATCATCGTGGTCCTGCAGATGTGCCAAGCAAACTAGTAACCAATTTGCTCTCCCCAGTCCTAATGCCAACATTTCATTCACACAAGAAACATAAGAGGCAGTGAGTCAGAGGGATCTATGCTCCTCCACCACAGATCCTACTGGAGGTCAAGTCTTTCTTATAGAGGGAATGCCAGAGCAGATCAGAGCACTGTAAAACCCTGAGGGCTGCATGGTTAAGAACTGTCTTTCTGAGGGTTTATGCTTTCAGATGCTGCAAAAGCAGCCAAAATCCTGGTTGTTCAATCTGGAGGTCTCTGTTCTCTGCTCATCTGAATAAGCTTTGGAGAGGGAGAATTTAATTCTGTTTTGTTCTGAAAGCACAGTTTGTGCCCTGCCCCTCTCCAAGAATGTGACAACACTAATTGCACACCAGTGTCCCCAGTCAGAATTGGAAAGTGGAAACACTTAGATGGTAGATCAGCTGACACCAGCTGTACTCATACAAGGGTTGCAGAGCATCTCTGTTGCTTACACACCATCCCCAGTGCTGCTTCTCAACCTTATTCCTATTAAAAGACCACAAAACCACTTAATCTTGTTCCAAATTAATCCCTACCTTTCGGCAAGACTTCTCAGCTTCTCAAAACACATCCCCAAAAAGATTTTTCTATAAAGGGGGGAAAAGCTTTGGCTTTTAAAGATATGTATTAGTTAGCTTTATTCTGCACCATCCCAGCTTCTGTTGCCCCTCTCCTGTTGTCTCCAGCATGTTGGCTCTGCCAAGGTTTAGCCACAAGGGAGTCTCTACATACAGCTGAATTTTTAGGGTCTCCACTGAGGTTCTCTGTGGCTTGTGGAACCACTTGGATGCTTTTCTATATTTCAAAAGTTCTCTAAACATGCTAGAGGCAATAATAGATTATGAACACAGTTACAGATAAAAATGCATCACATTTCCGTTACCCAGGACCAAAATAATTAAGAAAGCAATTTGATGTGGTATTTTCATTTAACAGATCAAATCCAGTTTATTTAGTCAATGTCATAAATTAGTTATTTGAATTAATATCTGTTCCTACAGGGGATACACTTGAAAATGTTCCTACAAGCTTGAGAACTCCTGCTATCTGAGACAGCAGATACATGCAGCAGAGGACACAGAGAAAACAGATATGGCAAGACTGTTTTGTGGTTCTGTATAACAGTCCCATGGTGTTGCTACTATTTGTACATTACTGAAGCCTCACTATGTTGCAGACTGTTGGTTTGTTGCTTTTGTGGTTTGTTTGTTTTTGTTTTAACCTGAGCATGAGAAAGTTGTATCGAGTGATTCTAATATTTTAATTGAAGCGCTATACTCTGCCACTTCCCATGTCTGCTGCTCCATGTTCCAGGACCCCACAGTTCATGGAAAACAAATAAGACAATGCTTGGCTGCAAGCCGTGGAGAAGTCTGCTGACTTGTGCACAGCTTCGAGCTGTTCTGCACAGCACTTTCCTGCCTACATTGAAGCATGACTCTGGGCAACACGGCAGGTACTCGTGCCCTTCTCAAGTCTGGATTATGTATCCACTCTGGTTTGCTTACCCTGAAGATAAAGTATGTGTACATATAGCCAGACTTTCCTATTTGAGTGGATTATATTATTCAAAACCATTCCTTTTTATCCACTATGGCGTTATTTTTTGAGTCAGCATATATAGTTAATACATCATTCCAGGCTCAAAGGCACATGATTAGCAGTGCCATAGTTGCTTGGCACTGTGTTATCCCTGTAAGGAATACAAACTGTACTGACGGCTTTTTTCTCCCCCTCTGCCTGTTCCTGCTGGTGTGACCTTGGCAGCTGTAATGCAACAGATGCCTCTTTCTCTCTTGTTTATCTGTGCAAGAGAGACTTCTGAGGCCCAACTTCAGTGCCAGCTGTGAATCATCTCCAAATTGGTTTTTCAAAGTTTGCCTCCTCACAGTCTGGCTTAGTATTTCTGCTCCCCGTGATCTTAGGGATCAATCTTTGTTGACATTTCATTCCCCCCCTCTCGTTATTTCTGGGTAGCAGCTGAATCCCTTCCTCAGTGATTCACTATGGGCTCATTTTGACTGTTGTTTTAGGAGAAGAAGGATTTATTACCTTGCTCCCTACTTTGTTTTCTCTTTATTCAAATGCAAGTCTTATGGAATAGCCAATATATATACTTAACTCAAATATCCAGGTCAGAAAATGTAAAAGAGACGACAAGTCATGAGAAAACAGAGATAACCAAATAACAACCCCCAAATTACTGTCAAACAGAGAATCCCCATCTTCAAAAGAGCTGCAGACATACTAGGCTATTTAGCAGCCTACTGCTATCTTAATTTTTAGCTGCAACAGTGATTTATAGGATGAATAAATGATCTGCCTTTAAGATGATGACTGGTTTAAATGTAAATGTTATGAAAGACTTCTTATATGAGCACACACAATTGCCTGAGAGATCCTTGTACGTAAAAGCCACAGCTGGAGCAAGTGGCTTTTTAAGCATTTGTTTTATGAAGTACACTTTTCATTGCAATGGTTGTTATTTTTCATTTACTTTTATATCAGCTTTAAGAAAAAAACCCAACACAACAACTAAAAAAAAACAACCAAAAAAAACAACCAACCAAACCCACTTGAATTTATAACATGATCTGTACACTTTGGATAGTGAGGTTATGCAAAATACTGTTGAAGTGGATAGATGCACATAGCATACATTCTTCTGAGAGATGTCATATTTAGTTGGAAGCTATACCAGCAGCACTGGTGAGGTCTCACAAATGATGCAGGCATAAGGACCAAACGTCCTCAGTTTCTGAACGTAAAACCTGACAGGTGCATGAGATGCTTTAGGCTGGGCAGGGCTGGGTCCAGCTTCACACAGTGGGGAGGATCTCCATGGGGCTGCCACCACCTGTAGCAAAGGGTGTGAGTGTTGGACCCTGATGAGTGGTGACTTGTTGAATACTATGGTAGCCTCATGATAACTTCTCACAAACATTCCCAAACAACACCAAGAGGGCCAAAGTTGTCAGCTCTGGCATCTGCACTGGTGTTTTCCCTGGAGTTTACTGCCTCCCCAAATTGCTCACTGGAGCTGGATGGGTGTGGTGGTCACTGCCCTCCATTACTGGTGGGGCTGTGATGGCTGCAAATGTTTGCATACTAGTGTGTTTTTTTCTCAACTGTTTCTAGATCTCTTGGGATGAAATCTGTTGTGGTAAACGTATGTTGCTGCATTCCTCCTAGCTCTATGGTAGATAAGCTTCTCCACCATCTCCAAATAGCCTTTCCAACGGTTTGAACAATGAAAACACTGCAGACAGTTGTCTTCTCTTAAAAAGGGACAAGGGACCCAAAGCCCTTCCTGCCTGTTTCACATCTTTATTTTTAGAGAAGGCAAAATCAAAATATTTTTGAGATTCCTGTAGTCAAGTCTTCAAAGGGCTAAGGAAGAGGCAGAAAACAACAGCTGGGTATAACACTACTTCCCTTCTTAGATGAAACAACAGGTGCAGAGATTCATGTCACTTCACTCCCTTTTCCCCTCTGTGCCTCAGTATCCCCCTCAGCTTCACCCTTCTGGACTGCAGGTCTTGCACAGTACATGTGCTAAAGCAGAGGACAGTGAAAACTTGGTACCAGTATTTTGAATGCCCTCTAGTGGAAATGCTATTGATAGAAAAATTATGGGCCAACCGGAAAAGCCTACCCAGACCCCCTAACATAGAGGTAAAATATGTATTTAGTAAAAAAGAGCAAGAAGAGGATGAACAGAGTTGACTTATGAGTAGCACAACCTCAATAAGCTGCTTTCTTTGTGATGAATCAAACAGAAACCAGAGCAATGCCTTGTTCTCATTTTAAAAAATTGACCAGCAGTTTTGATGTACCCCTTGGAGCACCTTTGAGAGGTTCTGTTTTCAGAAGATGAGAGGTGCTTTTTGAAAGTGTGCTGGCTCTGTCTTTGTTTTAACTGCTTCAGTGGGTTAGTCTCCGTTCTGAGAATACTGCTCCAACCAGATTCCCAACTCACTTGAAGTCAGATGACACACTGAAGACAGGGGAAATCTTACACGATGTGCACATCATCCTACATGGTATGTATGCAAATCTTGCATGATGCACAAAGTACCTGAATACAAACTTAAATTGCATAAGCAATTCAAGTAACAAAGCTGCAAGGTCTTGTTCCCATACACTTGTTTAATCTGCTTGTAACACTACAGAACAGATGTAGAACTGATGGGTAAGATGTATATACTCTATACATCTTACTGAAACCTGATGGAGAACAGTAAAACTGTGGGCCTCATAAGACCTCTAAAAGGAGACATTCTTAGCACTGATAATGTTCATTACCTAAAGAGACATAGCAGGTATTCTGCAATGCCACCCTTGGCAAGAACAAGGGCAGCTCGCACAGAGCCTGATGTACCATAAGCAGAGGAGGTATGAAAGCTGTCACATCTCTGCTTGAAATGACAGAGTGCCTCAACTTTCATAGAATCATAAAATTCCAGGTTGGAAGGGACCTCAAGGATCATCTGGTCCAACCTTTTTACTTAATGCTATAGTTTATATGAGATGGCTCAGCACCCTGTGAAGCTGAGACTTAAAACTGTCCAATGTGGGGCAATCTACTACTTCCCTTGGGAGACTATTCCAATGTTCGATTGTCCTCATGGTGAAAAAATTATGTTGAGGTGAACTTTTAAAACTACTTTTTTTTTTTTTATTTATTGCCTAGAGGTAACTTTGAGGTAACCTGTCCCCACTGGAACAAAGAACAAAAGCCTTTAAAAGGCTTTGTTTTGTCAGCAGCAGCACAAGAGCAGCAGCAGCATGGGTGGGATGTCCAAAATGTACAGGGCGCATAAAAGGTCCCTTGCCAGGGTTCAAGGAAACTCCCTGTCTCCTTCCATCTGAAATGTTTGTTCCTTTGAGGTCCAACAGCCAGAGAGAGGAAGGGTGAGCCATGAGAGTAAGTGGCAGTGATTTGGGTACATGTAATTGCTCTGGATGTCTAAGTGCTACTATAGGGTCCCAGGAGAGCTGAGCAGCATTCATCAAGGGACTGAGAACCTCTGCTTAACACACAGTGGCTCACTTTGAGATTGTCTCCCTGCAGTTTGCAGGACTTCATTAATTGTTGTGAATATGAATAAAATACTTGGCAACCTCCCCAAAAAATTACACAGCTACTTACTGTGATGTACTTAATCACACCTTCCTCCACAGAACCCAAAACAACAAATTAATTTTCTCTATGGTACTCACAAGTGAATTTGTCTCCAGTAACAGTTTTTACCATATTATTGGTTGATATGGTACCCAGGACCTTTCCATTCCACCATATTCTAAAGACAGCAAAGAAGAAATAATGACATAAATGTTTCAAAGTAGCCTACAGCTGAATAAATGAACATATCTCTGAATTATTCAATACAAAAAAGCCCAAAAATCTGTGATTTCATTTATCTTAGCAAATAGCACAGGGATGGGAATTTGAGATACATGGAAACTAATAGAAAGTTCTGTGGCATTGGTCTGCAATTCCTACAAACCCTAGGAGCTGAAAGAAAAGCTATGCAAGAATGTGCCCTCTTCCCCCCAAACATATATCCCTTAGGAAACTGTGTGAATATGAAATCTGAGCTTCAGTGTGATAAAGTGCACCAGACAGAACCAGAGGCTTGTCACAAATAAGTAATTCTCATATTACTCATATACCTTTCAGACCTAGGTATGTATTTACACATTATATGCCCATCTTTTTTATACATATAAAAATCAGATCACACGTACATCACAGATGCAAGTGACACATGTGACTGCCTCCATATGCTGTGGGACAACAATGATGCCCACAAAGAGATAAAAAAGCTCAGCCTACCCCTGCTTCCAGCTGTCAGCCAAGCCTTCCCTTATCCCAACCTCTGGTCCAGCTGAGACACTGAGGGACTTAAAATTCATTGGCTAGATCTCAGCAGTAGGAGGCAACAGCAGATCAATACCATGTGCTCGGATGAGGTTTTGCTGTAATCAGCGTGTTCTGGAAGGCCCTGGGTCATTACTCAGCTCTACCTGTGAAATATCTACAGCTGCAATGTGTTGCATTTGGAAAGCCTACAAAGTCTCACCTTCATACATGAACTCACACTGGAAAAACATTGCAACACCCATCACTGCATGCTCTGTTGAACAAATCAGACATTTTAAAACAAGAAGGGGCAGATTTCATCACACCTGAGAACACTAGAAGCCTTTTGTTGCAAACATTACCCAGAGACAGTCTTTTTGACATATTTTCCAGGGATAATAGGACAGGTAAGGGCTTATATTTATTCATGGAATCAGCAGTCTTTTCGTTTCTATTGTTCTCCTCTATAGATTAAGACTTCTGCTGGTGTGGGAAGTGGCTGCAGAATGGGACATTTATAGGCTTAAGCTGTAAGAGTGTGGATAAGTGGAAATAGAATTTGGGCCAGCAGAAAAAAAATATCCATTTCTTCTGCCTTACAAAGCAACCCAAGGCACTGAATAGCTGGTTAACAACTTTTCACCTCATGTTGTAGTTTGGTGATATTAGAACAAGCAACAGCTACTCTGAAAGGATTAACACAAGGAGGAAGCATAATAGATTGATGAGAAAAGTATGCACATCCATGCTTGCCAGTAGACCTGAGCTCAGCATGAAAAGGAAACTATTTACAAAGCTTTAATGATGGGATTTGTCAGGAGCACTTTGCCTGATCGCTTTGCTCCTTCCAGTAGTCAAAGAAAAGTAAACACAAATGGGAAAATTCTAACCAACAGACCAGGCTTTTAATTATATCCAGAAATGAAGACAAGAGACAAGCTTTCCAAAACAGATTAAACTATTTTCAATGGTTTTTACCCTTCATAGATGCCAGAGACAGGCTGCAAGTAATTAAAAGTTAGAAAAATAGCAGAGTAGTCAGCTGTAGTCTTGACAGGATGCTTTAATTTGGTATTGTCTTCAAACTGATTTCATTTCAGATAGTATTGGCAGCAGAATCACATACACCCAATTGAATAGTTCCTCTTACCAGTTAGGTACTAGCCTGGGATTGTTGGTTCACTCATGTGGTAGTTGTAGAAGGCAAATAAGCAATCATTTACAATCCATCCAGCATCATATTTTAATTCTTTCTTATCAACTGGTCCATTAGGATGACACAAATGGTAATAAAAATGAATCCCTCTGTATCTCATTGCTAAATAAACTCTGCCATATCCTTTTCTTTGGTACAGATACATTCTTTAGTAACACAATTAGAGGATTCAAGCAGTTCCCTTAGAGCAACCTTTTTTAAAGTTTTAATTTTCTCTTCAATGGGAGTATGGTGTGTTAACAGAAGTTAACACAAACACAGATCATAGAATCATAGTATGGTTTGGGTTGGAAGGACCCCTGCATGGGATAGGAGAATAAATCCTTATGATACATGAAGGCCTTTGCTGAAAGAGTGGAGTCCACACTGCATTGTGGAGCATGACACCAGAATGCTCATTCACTTCCACTTTCCTTCCTTGTGGAGAAAGGGGTAGTTAATTTACCTGGGACTAATCCTTTTGTGGGAGACAGAAACTTAAATATATCCATCAGATTTCACACTTTAAATGAGGTTTAAATTTCTATAATCAAAGATACTTGATTGCTTTAAAAGGCTGATACAGCTTCCATCCTGGCAAAAACCTATGCATTTTCATCTCCAAGCACTAAAGCTCCTTGACATTACTCTGGCTCTGTAAAGTAGCTATAAGTGGCTGTAAGTGTAATGCACATCAATTTTAAAGCCTCCTTACACAGTCAGAGAAGTGCAAAGCAGATGCAGTATAAATGAAAAACCATTCTTGTGTACTGAATTCAAAACCAAAAAGCACTTATTCATAAAATAGTCCTGTAGTACAGTTGCATGCAATCAATATAGTCAACATATTAGGAATTCATTGTAATGAAACTAATGAAAAATAAAGGTGTTTTGTTTTTTTTTTCCTATTTTTATTTTATTATTATTTGTATTACAGCAGCATCCAGGAGCTGCACAGCCCAGGGTTCCTTGTGCTTTGGGCCAGAGATTTTTCCAACAGAACAACAGACCCTGCTGAAAATAATTTACAATCCCAAGAATATTCTGCTCAGCACACTGCTGCCTATTCCTAAAGAGGCCGTTCTTACTAATACTGAGTTTTCTGTCCACATAGGACAGACATTTCTTTTTCCACTACTCACTTCTGAGGAACCCTGTGAAAAGACTCCTTCTGTGTGTGCAGAATTGCATCTCTCCCCAGCCTTTCACAGACTGTTTCAAAGTACCCTTCTTAAATACAAAAAGCCTGAATGGTTCATATCAGCATTCAATAGCTTCCATTGATGTTACATTCCCATTTGGGATGAGCAAGGTGCAGTTCTCTGCACAGGTTCCCAGCCTCTGTCAGTCCTTCATTGACAACTAAGGTTTGATGCACCTTCCACTGAACTCAATCTCATGTTTCTACTTGCTGGTCTGAGCTTGGACACCGAGACTGCAGCCTTGCTGGGGGCCAGGACCTGGGCTTTACCCTGCAGCTCAACATTATAGAAATGTACTTCTTTGTGTTAAGCATCAGGAGGTAATTCAAAGTATGGGGCATTTTCCTTTTGTACAATGCACATCTAAAAAGTCACTCATGAATAAGACTCCCAATCCATACATAGTGGGATATGATGGTGTATTTACAGTCCAGAATCCATTACCATTAATATTCACTATTTAAACTCATCTGGCATAAATCTAATACTGCTGTTATGACTGCCCCATTTAATGTAATCTAGGAATGCTCTTCAAGCCAGTATCAATTACATTTGCAAATAAATGCTTTGGGTTAAACAATGTGAAAACATCCTTCCTTTGAGAAATTTAGTACTTTATTTCTGCATCTATTCCAAGTGAATCTTGTGCTTTATTCCATTAAGGACCACAGAAGATTAAAATGATCCAGAAAACAGTAAATGAAAACATCGATTCTACAATAATAACATTGGATGAGCCACAAACTCCTACCAATAATGTAATCATGGCACATCAAACTCAATTACAACTTCAAAATAGTCCCTTAATTTCACAATAATTATTGAATGTTATGTTCAACTCGATTCTTTTACCACTGACATTTGCACAAAGTTGTCTTTAATTTAAAGGCTGATATTTTGTGACCTCTGCCTAGATACCTGGCATATAAACTACCGGGTAGCACAAATCTTCTAGAATGATACATTTTCTCAATCTCTTCCTCTTGGACATTACTGTTAGCAAGACTAGATCCTGCAGGCACATCAAGACAGAAGCTTTGCACCAAACCCAGACATTCATATTTCTTTGCATTTTGCAACCCTACAGTTCCCTAATGGTGGTCTGGATTCAGCAGACCAAGCCTTACCAAACTCAGGGAAGGTTTCAAAGGGAATCTCTTTGATTTCTTTCCCTTCTGTATTAAACAAAAAACAACCAACCCAGAACACAATGAAAGTCCAAGCCCAAGGGTTAAAAAATGAGATACAGGGGGAAAGAATTTCCAACCTAATTCATTGAGCCATCATGGATGTTTGATATAACAAAAACTTTTTGCAATATAATGGGTGCATCTTTAATGTCATATAATGGATGTGACTGTATCAGACATATCATTTCATCCTTAGTACAAGGGTTTAAAAGGCAATACCAATTCTCATTAGAACCACAGCACAGCTTTTAAAATGTCACTTTTCCCTTACAGATCAGGAGTCTTTCCAGCAGCCTCCTTTATAATTATGTTTATTATCAGCATCAATTTCCATTTCACCACTTACCTCCAAGGAACAGCAGATGCTTTTCAACATTTACAAGGCAAACCAATCATAATAGCTCTGCCCACTATGGAAACAGTCAGTGCTGGGGTGAAGTGAGGCAGCTTTTCCCAAATCACAGCAACCTCTAATGACAAGTTAGTCAGCCACTATGGAATAGCCAGTTTTTTCTAGGATTTCCTTGAGCTAGCAACTTTTTCCCCAGGGTTAAAATACATTTGCAAAGAGGGAAAGTATTTATGGCTAAGGATCGTGTGGACAGGCACGTTTGGAGACACTGCTAGAAGGTGCAACTAAATCTTCAGGAAAGGCTGATGTATGGAGCTTTCTTTCAACTTCCCACTCAGAGAGGCATATGAGAAGCCCAAATTACATTAAAAAGAAAAAAAAAAAAGCAACAATCAATTTCTGGCCTTCCTGAAGAAAGGAAAAATCTCAACTTCATTAACACAAAAAGTGCAAAACCCAGAAGAGAGATAAAGAGGCCTCAAATGCATTCTTTTTAAAAATGCCAATATAATTTTCCTTTATTTCTATGCTATTTTTTCTTTCTTTTTATTTTATTTTTTTAAAGTATGGATTATTACTTCTTGAGCATTCAGGTCTGAGAGTACAGCAGCTTGTCCACCCAAACCTTTAGCAAACTTGACAATATTTAGCTCTAATAACCTCAAAGCCTGAGAAAGCACAGGAACTTCATCATTTCATGTATCAGATCTGTTTAAGAATAGATACAAAGCACTGCTCACAAGCTGTAACAGAAACAATATTGTCCCAGCAATAAAACCATGGAATGGAAAAATCACAAAAACATTACTTCTTTTCAGGTTTCATGAAAAATAAAAATTAAAAGAAAAAAAAAAAAAGAAAAAAAGGGAACAAGATCTTGGTCATGCTGCTTTCACTGGATAAACTCTAAAGGAAAAAAAAAATATTATAACTGTTTAACACAGAATAATGAAATTATACTTTTTCCCCTCAGCTTGAAGAAGAGCAGTTGGCCAAAAATGAAATTAAGGTTGTTTTCAATATGTCAAATTTTTTAAAATTTCCTATTTTTGTAGTTAGCTTTTCTATTGTTATCTGGGACACAGCAATGCTAAGTTGAATGAGTGGGTCAGTTCAAACCTCAGCACCTTCCAAACAGTCACCCAAATTCTCCATCTTGGGATCTTCCTATCTCTCAGCCTTTCCACTTGTCCATTTAATACATCCCTCTCCTGCCATCCACCCCCCATGCCCTAGGTCTCCTCATCACCCTTGGGACAGGCAGCAGTATGACACATCTCCCTTCTCTGCAGTGTCCTCATCTTTTCATCCACCACTTCTTGTTCTCCTCACATATTGGGTCAAATTGGGGATGTTAATTCCTAGAAGGGCACTTGCCTTTCATGGGCTGGATCTGGCCCATAGCTTGACACCTGAAGAGCTGTGTTGCAATTTGATATCCTTTTTGTGGATTCCTTTCTAAAAAAACCTACCACCAATATTTAATAACTCCCTGTGTTAGATTTGCTCAAGCCTCAAAACATACCCATCAGCCATCTCCAAGCACAGCCCTGGATGCAGTGTTCCCTTTGAAGCTACAGTGCTTCCTTATATAATTATATTTATATAATTACATTATCATTACCCTCTTTATTATCCTCCATCCCATTTTTTATGCATTTTAACATCTTGTTTGCATTTTGTTGGTGGTTTTTTTCCTGAATCTTGCTAAGCTCCTAGCCTCAGTGATGTATTGTGGTGATGTAGCTCCAGAGGTGCAGTCATCCAAGCAATTACTGTTGTCCATTATCAACCAATTTCCATTGTCTACAGAAAAACTCAAGGTCACACTACTCCAGTGCAGCTTTGTGCTGATCACCCAAAAGAATATGCTGCTAATAATCACTGCTTAAATGCTACAACAGATGAACAGCAAACATATTAACATGGTTCAGCTATGAAGATTATGCTACAGGAGGTGATTACCACAGTGCCAGATCCCTGAAGGTCCTGAGTACTTACAATTCCTATTTGCATTCCTGCTGGGTCACTGCAAGGGGGCTGTTTTGGCACGGTCGAGTGCAACATAGAGGACTGCAGGGGAGTCATGCATGTGGGACAGATCATATAGTGCCATGGTCTGACTATAGTTCCATCTGCTTAGAATAAAAATCTCACCTGCAAGGAACCTGCTACAGATTTTTCTGTCTGCAAAAGACAAAATGCTCCAAAGAAGAAACACACGTAGCCAAAAGCAAGGGAGGAAAAAAAATGATCCCTCCAGTCCATGTCTGCTGCCACGGGACATGGCAGGGTCCAGTTAACACCAACCTCTATCACTGTGAAACATGAGGAAAGAAGCAGAACATCACGCACAGGATGGGGATGGACTGCTGCCCATTGTCATTGCTTCTGTGAGCTCCCATTTCCAAACAAGTGTGGGAATCCTCCCTAGGGAAGGAGCCCAGCACAGAGAGAAATGCTGTAACTATCATGCTGAATTCTTCATCTTCTGTTAAATATTTTCTGACATCACAGTCAGTGCTTGAAACAATCTCATTTGCTATCATTAATACTTATGAGGCCAATCATCACCCTAGAAAGTGGTGAGCTCCTTCAAATACGGAATTGTGCCTCAAGGGCAGCTGGTGCCAAGGCTGGACATAAGATTTTACACAGATTAGAAGTTCTCATGCACCGCTGTGAATGGCTTCTCATAGTCCGGTCCTCTTACTGAACCTGACCTGTGGCACAAGGAAGGACCAGATTTCCCCCTTTTTCCTTGACAATATTTTAAGTCTAATGCTCAAAACAATGCAAATGTTGTGCAAGGATCTGTAATAGTCCACCCACTGCTAGTAAACAGTGCACTATGCATGTTCCCCAGCTCTCCATAATCCCTCTGCAACAATACTGACACTATTTGTTCTTCCTGAGCTAATTTTTAATCATTTGCAGGAGATAATGTGCATTTATTAAGTAGATCAATATTTTGTATGCTATGCTTTCAGGAAAGTCAGATAAATTACAGCCTTTCCTCAACATTTGTCATCTGGTGTAATAATGTGTTTCAGAAACTGAAATAAATTTATAAGCCAAGAACTCTTTTTTCCTGAATCCAAGCAAACAATCCTCTATCATGTGCTTGCAGAAGTGAAACATATTTCTCCCTTATCAGTTATATTCTTACCAAAGAATTATATTTACACTGGATTTTTTTGATAAGCATTGCTTATAAACAGCATCAGTGTTAGTCCCTCTGCCCAGTCCTCTTGAACCACCCCATCCTTGGAGGTAAATCAAAAAATATCTGCCAGAGCATTCAATTCCACTTGCTGCTTCCAGCTCAGTTCTCGGATGTAACTCATCTGAGCCCAGTGCCTTGTCAACTTTTAACAGCTCTAATTGCCTAACTACCTGCTCTGGCATAATCATAAAACCTCTTAGCATTTCATATTGCCCCAAGCAACATGTATTCTAGTCTCTTTTATGACCTTCAGCTTTTTCTCTTAATACTAATGGCACAGAACTATGGAGGCTCTTTGCAATGACAACCTCATTTGTCATTCCCTGTTCATGTCTCTTAATGCCCTGCTTGACCTCTGCATTTCTACATTGTTTCCGTGATACTTAAGGACATTTCTGCTGTTTATCCATAATCCAGTTACTGTCCAGCTGGCCCAGTTTAATCTTTGGATGCCTTTTTCTCTACGCAGATTTTCGTTTTTAATTACTAGAGTTTTTCTTACCACAACGATGTGACAAGACTGAGAGGTGCATGGAAGAAAAGGCCTACAGCTTTTTTAAAAGGAAAGCCATAGTTAAACATCCCTTCACTCTCTTTATACATGTTCACACACACCTTCATTTGGGAATAGGTTTTAGATGTGTCCCCATTTAGAAAGGCAATTTTCTTCCAACCTCCAGCACATTGGGATGCTCACAAGTGGAAGACAGGAACTAATTTGAAAAAAAACCAACCCTGTGAGTCTTCACTTCCAAATCTTTGAGGTTATGATATGTCTGATCATTGTATTTATCTCTGTTTGCAGAAGGGACTGAAGGGCTGAAACGCTGGAGGGAACCTGCTCTCAGCTGAGACACTTAGGGTCAGACTCATTTAAAATAAGTGTCCTTCTATGCTCCTCTTGTCAGAACAATGTGAAGGAGAGTTAAAATAAATTAAGAATAAGGATTACACTCCTTATCCTCCATGCCCTCTTTTTCAGCAAATCAGCTTTTCTCTACTGATTTTTCCCCACTTGCTGCATAAACTTTTCTAAGCACTAGGCTAAACTATTCATCAGACATGATCAGCTCAGATGCCTTATTGCTGGTCCCAGCTTCCCCATTCTTAAATGCATTTTCTCAAACATCCTCCCTTCTGCCACGTTACTTTTGTTTTCTCTGCTGAGACTTATATCCATAGGTGGCTCTGTCCCTTTAGTTAATCAGCCAATCCAAGTTCTCTTAATCCAGTCTCACTAACCACTAATATTTCTTTGTATATTGACACATCTCCTTGGTATTAAAGCACACAGACCAGTAGCAGTTAAACAGAGAGGAGAGATTCCCATGTCCCACATATGTGTGACCTGTCCTGGAACAGTCCAAACAAGCATTCCACTTGCTGGGAGTAACATTAGATGGAAAACATAAGTCTACTATTCTCATAAAAGGCTTTCAACTAGACCAGGAGATTTTTAACCATCTTCCTTTCTTTTGCTTCACTCAGACACATCAACTTTTGTTATGCAGAGATAGATGGAATTAACTCTATTATCTATGTTTATCATCTCTATGTCTCTTTGTAGTCTTCTTCTTTTCTGTGTATTACTCACAGTTCCTCCCTATATAGAATTACACACAAATTCATTAACAGGCTATTTATTCCCTCTTCAGGATCATTAAATGAAGCTGCTAAATGAGACCTGACCTAACACAGACAGCTGCAACAAGAATTTCCTTGTAAATAGAGTATTGCCATTTATCAAAAACTTTGTACTAATTTTCAATCCACTCAAAGCTGTTTATATTGAAGCAGCTTCTACAAGTTTTCATGTTTAGACTTGGCCCATTATTTGACCCAGAAGATAGTAAAAAAGGCCCATAACACAAACCCAAGAGTTCTCAGCAGTTGCTCCCTCCAAATTGGAAAGTTGGAGGAGTCATATGTAGGGTACTAGCTGCACTCATCCCTGGGCTCTTGAAGGACACAAATCACTTGGAGAGTCCAGAAGAGGCTCACAGATTTCCAAAAATACATCTTGTCCGAGGAAAAACTTGAAAGAATTCAGATGGTTTAATTTAGAGAGGCAGAGGAGATGTAACATCTCTCAGGAATGGTGTGGGTATAATTAAACTTGCCTTTGGACAAAAGGGTGAAGTAGGTGACCTTTAGAGATCCTTTCCATTCCCATTTTCTCAAACGCTTTTGTTGTGTAGGTCGCCTGCCCAAAATTCTCTTACAGACAGTGGCCACCACAGCCAGAAGCTCTGCAGCCCTGAGCCCCATATTTTAGCCTCAAAACACATCCACCACTGTTCTGGGGTTGCATCTCCCCTCAAATCCTATGGCTGAGGCAGTAGATGCTCAGTCCCCTGCCAAATCTGCATTTCAAGGGCAGGAAAATCAGCAAGCACCAGAATAAGCACAAGTGCTGGAACTGCAGCTCTTCAGGGTGCTGTGGCCAAAGTGAAAGCCCTCCCCCTGGGCATAAGAGAGCATCTCAGTTCTGGATGCTCCACTCAGACAACTACATCAGGGAACTTGGTGGTCACTGAGGACTAGAAGTTTCCTGCAGCATTGCTGTCTGTTATGTGATTCATTGTCCTTCACTGAAGCAGGATATTCCTCAAGTCCCACTGCAGTTATGTTATTGGCATTTTTTTACACTTGTAACCATGATCTTGGCCTCTCTAATGAAAAGGTGTCATGATACTCAGCATAATTTACTACCAGAGATTACTCACCTCAAAGCACTTCTCTCCAGTCTTTGTTTCTGCTAATACTTAGAGACAAAGATTTTCACCTTTTGTTTTTACCCTTGTTTTAACAAACAAGGCCATGCATCATTCCCCACTCTTCCCTCCTTATCTGTCACACTGGGTACCAGTCCTCACAAACCCTTGCCAGCCAATCCCAGCATGCTGATGAAGGAATATCTACCTCCCTACATTCACCCCCATCTCCAAACCAGCATATACTCCCAAACAGCACATACATACAAACCAGCTGCTTTTTATGCTCTCTTGCATTTGTGAATTCATACAATTTACAGATATAAATACTTTAACTGCAATATGTCTGACGTGCTTTCTTTCATAGTTGTGCCCATAAAGCTCAGATTAAATCTGCTGCTTAATTAATTTGCACTCGGAGTGCTCGCTCCCTTTCCTTTCCTCACAGTGACAGTTCTGCTCTGGTTTGTGCTCCCTGCTCCATTTGCTGCCTGCTCCTCTGCTTCCCTGGGGATATTAATTGCTCCTTTTTCTCAGGTATAGGCTCATCTGTGTGGGCTGTATACAGCTGGACAAAAATTATCATATTTAGAAACAATTCTCAGTATGGGCATTTGGGATGGGGGGATATTTCGTTTCATTCAGACACTCTAGGTAACTTTATACACCTTTCCTGTTTGATCATGGAAAGGGAAAAACTACCTGGGTTTCTTTTAGAAGTCTCTGCTCAAGAGTCATGCAACCCAGCCCAGAGAGGAGCTGCACCTCTTGGTGGAACAAGCTCACAAAACCTTTTATTTTATCATAGAGGTTCATATAATCCTCTCCTCCATCCCCTCTGCTCATTTATCTACAAAGCAAGCTCTCACCCTACCCCCTTTGGCTCCTTGCAGCTCTCCTCCTGCCCTAGCTGCCTGCAGAACAGCATCCCCTCAGTGTCCCCATGCCAGGCAGGTCGCCCCACATTTCCAAGGAAAAGGGGAAACTGCTGCCACTTCCCCTTTCTCCCCAACAGCTCAGCTCCTGCCAACCCAGATAGCCCATTGCCTCATCCGCTTTCTTCACCTGGGAAGGCAGACAGATGCCTAAGGCACCAGGGGGGTTGAATTCACTGTAAAAATACGTCACTGCCAGCTGATCATGACTGTAGATCCCCTCCACCACCAAAAGACAGATGAGAAGAGTATGTATACGCAAAAGCTGACTGTGTCAAGCCTCAAACAGAGCAGTGTTTCTTGTCGTCTCCTTTCCCATCTGCAGCCAGGCATGACTGGCTCTGAGAGCTGCTGGGGCAGCAGGAAAGAGGTTGGATTAGCTCTCAGCACCTGTGAGCAGAGACCTACATATGGGAAAACACCAGCACTGAGTATTTGCAGACACAGGTAATGGATGCAGGAGTACTCTGTGCCAGTTTTGCCAGAGAGTGAAGAGAAGGTGAGGCAGATATTCTCTTTCGCTTGGGAAAAAAATAAATAAATAAAAATCCTCCCCAAAAAACTTCCTCTTTTTTTTCCTACCCAACAATATGTAAAATAATGCCCATTCTTATTTTAATCTGTTGTTTCTTTCTGGAGAAGCAGGAAGCCTGGACCCTGCCAGAATATGGTGCTGCCATGATGCCAAGGTCCATGGAGAGCAGGACAAGTTCTCACAAACCAGAGGCTGGATACTACCTGACCAGGCTTCCCAGAGGCTTGAAAGCTGCAGATCAGCCACTGCCAGAGCCTCACACAATGTTTAAAAGCTACCCAAGACTCACATTTCACAGAATCATAGAATCTTAGGGGTTGGAAGGGACCTCGAAAGATCATCCAGTCCAACCCCCCTGACAGAGCAGGATCACCCAGAGCACATCACACAAGAACGCATTTGGTATCTAAATGAAATGCTAGGAACAGGAATTGCATTTGGTACCCACAGGCAATGCTAGGTCCACTGTGGAGATACTATATACATATATACATGCATTTACACATGTAGTTTTCTGTAGTGGTTGGTTTCTACCACAGACTGCTTGCAAATCTATATACAACAGCCTCTCTCAGCAGCTCAATGTGCCATTTGTATGGATTTCTACTGCACCCATGGCTACAGCCTGGCTGTCCTCTACACCAGGTATGAATGACTTCAATGAAATGCTAATACACAGACACAGCTGAGCAAGTATCTGAGCAATCAGACAGCAAAAGCAAGCAATGAGTTAGAGAATGGATTATCCAGGCCCTACCATCCAGTATCCAGAAACCTATTTACTGGATTTTTTTTTTTTTCCCCAGTAAAAATACTGCACTTTGTAAAACTCTTTAAGTTAAAGGAAATGAAACAAATAAAAGAACCAACTCCAATCCTGAATGGAGTCAGACAATATCTTGGATTAAATCAATTTGCACAGACTGTCAGAAATGAAGAATGGGATTATAATGGATTATTTTAGTACAAGCTTTTGATGTTTTGTATAAATGTTTTTGGTATTTTTCCCCCAGAAGAGATGCCTAGTGACAACTGCTGAAAAATCTAGAAAATGAAGTACTCATGAGCACCATGTGCTGCCTTCAAGTTGTAAGTGAAATTACATCAGAAGATAAATACATGTTCTGTGGCAGAACTACTAACAAAAGAAACAGTATTAAACTATATCTATTCTAACACTTTAACACTACAAATCCCATCTGAAATCTTACTATAGCAGGCATAAAATGAATGTAATATCCAACGCAGAATAAAGAAGTTTGTGGAGCTAATAACGTCCAGCAGAGTGCTACAGACAGAAGCATTCAACCCTATCAATCTTAAGAAAATATCATTATCACTTGGAAAATTTCATTACCCCTTACATCCATCCAACATCTTGGTCTTCAACAATCTGTGAGCATCAGAGTTGTGCCCAGTGCACTGACAAATATGTCTACATCCAGAAATTCAAGTGGGGAAGGAAGAACCTACAAGTTTCTACATTCACAGGAGAGTTGCCTCCTCCTTGCCAGCAACCTGCCAGGAAAAGTCTCTTTCTGAACAAAGATGCTCAATACACTGAAACCTTTTCAGGTTCATGATAACCTCAACCTGATCCTACCATTCTGGTGTCTCCAGAGAGTCTGTTTGGAGATAAAAACAAGCCACATACTGCATCCCCTCTTTTCCAAGGCAGTCTAAATGAAAATTTAAAACAAAATCCAGGTAATATGAAGGGGACAGAGCCTTAAAACACCCAGGGACTGCTGTTCAATATGTAAAATAGCAAAAAAATGTACTTGCTTGAGTGCTCTCCATTTAAATTCTCATCAGCATAATCATCTCTCTTTTAAAGAGAGAAAAACAGTGCCCAGTGATGACTCATGGTCACTAGAAGCCATTATCTTTGCTTAGTTGTGACTGTAGTTGTCAGTAGATAAACTGCATAGCCTAATTAAGTTATTCACATGACTAAGGTGTGACAGCTTGTACCACAAACACTGCTTTAGGTCCTAATGATACCTCTGCTGTGGATTCTAAGAAAGCACTTGTCTTATTAGGTCATAAGAGTGGTTTCCTGAGTTTTGTTTCTATATAAAAACTAAACACATGAACAGACCAAAGAAAAATGTTATTTATAATCCCAAATATCATACAATTCCCTGAAGTGACAAGATCAATATTGCAGCTTGGCACTTGCTACTGTGACAGATGGTGCTATTAAAATACTGAATGTATCTTTTCTGCAGGAGAAAAAAAAAAAAAAAAAATCATAAGTGAGGACATTATATGTTGTTTTCATCCAATTTGCTTTTTAAGTTACTAAAAATGGTAAAAAAAAGTAGAAAACACTTACGTGTTCCTCTTTCAAATGTAACAAAACTCTAAAAAGGGCTATCATATCCTTTCTGGAAGAGGGAAATGAGGGAAGCTTGCAGCATTCTAAAGACTGTCAGAAAAGAGTTTTCATTATGTTCCCAACTGTATTTTGCATTAATTTCACCAAGGCTCTTTCATTTTTAATACAGGTCTGTACAAGAACAGATGAGATTGGGAAGATTACTGATGTTTTTGTGAGCAGCTACATTCTGTCTTCTGGGAGCCTTTTGCAAAATGCACCTGAGAAAAGCTCAGGTAAAGTCACTTGTTTCCTGATTCTCCAGATATTTTAAATGAAGATTAGTGTAGATATTAACTATGGGTCAGCACTCACAGAGCTCATTGTGCTGCTGAAGATCCTCCCAGCTGAAATCCTCTAGGCTGAAAGCCATCTGCAAGTGCTTTGCCAATTGAGATTACTCAAAGACAGAAAGTTCCCCATTTTAATTTCTACCTATTAAGATTTCCAACCTGATTTAATTACCTCCCCTCATCCCCATCTCTAGTGTTGAATTCTCTATTGTGAATTTCTGAGAATTGCAACAATTGGCTTTTCCTAGTTATTTATTTGTCTGCTCGTCTAGATACTCAGAGTAAGAGGAGGCACTGGATGTTGAATCAGGAAATTTTTTGTGTTAATCACAGCTTTGCAGGAGATTTTTTGTGTAAACCTAGACTTGACATTTTCCTTTTCATATCCTTTTAAAATTATAACTTTTCTGAAGCCAATTCTTTTAATTATATACTTCCAAGGAACTCTGGACACCTTGGTGATTCAGAATTACTTTTTTATTTTCCTTTTTTTTTTTGTCTTTTTTCTTAATAAGAATTGGCTGGGAAAGAACAAAATCTCCATTGGGAGGAACCCAAAAGCCTTCCTCTTAAAAGCTGTTCATCTTTTGCAAGAATCTTCTAATGGGCAAGTCTTAGAAGCAAAGAAAGGAAAACCCAATGCAGAGCTTTAAGAATTCACATTACCAAGTAAAACTATTTCATCTTGCCTGCTTCTGGTTCCCAGCTGCAACAGCCTTTGTTTTGTAGCCCCATTTATACTGCCCCATCTATACTGCCCCATTTCTGCTGTTATTTCTGTGGGGCAGAGAACATGTGCTTATACTGACCAGAAGGGCCACGCTGCTGCTGGGGATACACCACTTCTGGTCTGTGTGCACCAGCCCCAGATTACATCACATGAGGACTGGTGCAGTAGCCATTCTCTTTAATGGTGAAATGAAGCAACTTCTGCATTTAGACAAGACCACAGTCTTGATGTTAAGCTTTTTTATGTCACACAAACAATACAAGAATACCTCCCATGTGAGCTATCCATGTGTGGTGGGAAGGTGAGCATCCTGACCAAGAGGTCAGGACAAAGACAAAACAACTTGACAAAATTTGTACCACCAAGAAAACACTTGTAAGTCACAACAATTTAATTTACTATCTACAGGACATGTGCCAGCTACTCTAAGTTCCTCTCTACAGCAGGTCCACTCACTCAAGTGTTAGATTCTTTAAAAAGGGTTTCTGTGCTCCTTCTGAAGAGAATCTGGGTAATGGCACAGAAGTTTAGGGATGGCTGCTGCTGCTGGTTTTCCTGGTTTCACCAGCAGGGGAGCTAAGTAGAGAAGATATTTTTAAGGCTTGGAAACTGGACAGTGAATGCTGGCAATATCTTTTGGTCTTTTCATGTAAGACAGGAATTGTAGTCTCTGGACTAATAAAGGAGAAGGGGTTAGTCCTAACGAATGCAGGATTTTTAGGAGAATATAACCTAAAGGGCACTTTTAGTACAGCAGAATCCAAGAAAAAATAAAATCCCGCAGTAAGTATAAAGCTCAGTATAAAGCATCTCATCGTTATATGGGCTATAAAAGAGGGCAACAGAAGAACACATTGGAGCTGCTGAATATATTATGTCAGAATCAGGAATTCTGTTCAAAAAAATTAGGGATGAACAGTGAACTTTTCTAGAAAGCTCAACATACAAAGAGATGGTGGTCAACAGGAACTAATTCAGTCTAATGCAAAGGACATAAAGTCTGACTGTCTTTAACTTGCCTTTTAGCTGCTGCTTGACCCAGGCTGCAAACCTGTTTTGGAATTGAAGAGAGTAGCACTGTATTCCAGTTGCTCCAGTGGCAGGGTAAACTTTCAGTTGGTGTGTTTTACAGAGGTTTAAAACAGATTCACCTAAGTAAAAAAAAAACAAAACCAAAAACAATCCACAAAAAACCCACCCCAACACAGAATCATCATCAAGGTTGGAAAAGACCATCATCAAGTCCAACCATCTACCCTACAACCCCTAACCTCTAAACCATCTCCAGAAACATCACATCTCCCTGGTTTTTGAACACCTCCAGGAAAAGTGCCTCCACCACCTCCCTGGGCAGCCTGTTCCAATGGCTCACCACTCTTGCTGTGAAGAATTTTTTCCTAATATCCAATCTGAACCTCCTTGGCACAACTTGACCCCATTTCCTCTTGTCCTATCGCTGGTCACTAGGGAGAAGAGGCCAACACCCAACTCACCACAACCTCATTTCAGGTAGTTGTAGAGAGCAATGAGGTCTCCCCTCAGCCTCCTCTTCTCCAGGCTGAACAGCCCCAGCTCCCTCAGCCTCTCCTCATAAGACCTGTTCTCCAAACCCTTCATCAGCCTAGCTGCCCTTCTCTGCACCCTCTCCAGCACCTCCATGTCCTTCCTATACTGTGCTGCCCAAAACTGCACAGAGTACTCAAGGTGCAGCCTCACCAAGGCAGAGTAGAGGAGCAGGATGACCTCCCTGGTCCTGATGGTCACACTATTCCTGATGCAGGCCAGGATGCTGTTGGCCTTCTTGGCCACCTGGGCACACTGCTGGCTCATGTTCAGCTGGCTGTCAGTCAGCATGCCCAGGTCCCTCTCTGTTGGGCAGCTCACCAGCCACTGCCCCCCAAGCCTGTAGCACTGCTGGGGGCTGTTGTGGCCAAAGTGCAGGACCCATCATTTGGCCTTGTTGGAACTCATACAACTGGCCTCGGCCCATCCATCAGGCCTGTCATAGTTGCATTGTCTCCATGAGTTAAGGACATGACATAATGGGTAACTTAAACAGGCACCAGGGAATTTTTTGAGGATGAAGCCTATTAAGAAGGCTTGACACAAGGCAAAAAAATTATGCATGCTGTTGGTAATGAAAATAAATAATCTGAGCAACTAGTAGAAGAGATTTGATAAGTGGAGGAAAGGAAGCCAAAAGGCACTTTGGAAGAATTAAGGAGCAGAACTATGTGTTTATAGGGATCAGAAAACAGTGTTTTAAATGTTGGCAGGCAGGGATAAGAAAGGATAGTCCAACAAGAATAAATCCAAGAAGCCTGAAAGGAAAAGTTGACCCTGATGCTGCTATATACAATGTCATCAATCCTGATGTCTAAATACTGAAACAAATTACATGTCTAATTTAAATCAGAGTCTGCTCCATGTCTATAAATTTTCATTTTGGTCAAATTGAACAAAGAAGAAAGAAAAAGCTGGGATTTTGAATGCCAAAAATAGACTATAGAATGAGAATAAATACAATCAGTACAGGAAAAATGAGGAAAACACACACATTCCAGTATTATACAACCACTGACTCTAATTAGAGGTGACTGAGTCAACAAGTCAAAGCAGCCACATTTTAAACAGATTAATCTTGAATTTATGTCCTGCTAGAAGCAGAAAAAATAGTGCTCTTGATATAATCCCTTGCCAAGTCTTGGCAAATTGGGGAAAACAAACCAGCCTCAGAGCAGATGGGTGGGCAACATTGAAGCCCTCCACCCACCAACCAGGCGAGGGAAAGCCCTGTAGTACCAGCAGTAATTCCCTTTCTCCTCTAGGGGTTTAAAACTGCAGACTTCTGGAGATGTTCCTTTTCTTCATTTGCACAATGCCTGCTTTTGTGTACTAACTTGACAACTCTCCAGGGGTTCCAGCAGAGTGTTCCTACTGCCATGCTGATTTAAGACACTTTTTGTTATTCTCCTACATTTTCTTTCTCTAAATAACCACAAAAGTAATAGTAAATAATTTAAAATAATTTTTCTTTTTTTCCTCCCCAGAAACTCTTTGACAAAAACTACAAAATCCATGTGCCCAACAATGCCCAACTTGTAAGAATCAAAAAAAGCCCTCAAAAATCAAATAAAGGAAAACCAGGGAGCTACTCTCCTTTCTCCAAATACAATTCATCAGTAGGATGCATGAGATGGGGCCAGATAAACATTCAGGTGTCACTTGCACACTTTCCAGGTCTACTGCAAATCTCCTACTAAAAAGGGGCTGGTAGACACGTGAAGAGAAATTCACCAAGACTATGAAGGGGAGGAATAACCCAGTTGAACGGGGGACCTCATCACTCTCTACAACTACCTGAAGGGAGGTTGTAGTCAGGGGAGGGCTCTTCTCCCAGGCAACTAGTGACAGGGCAAGAGGGCCTGGCCTGAAGCTGCTCCAGAGGAGGTTTAGGTTGGATATTAGGAAGCACTTCCTCACAGAGAGGGTGATCAGACATCGGAATGGACTGCCCAGGGAAGTGGTGGAGTCACCATCCCTGGAGGTGTTTAAGGGAAGACTGAATATAGCACGTAGTGCCATGGCCTAGCCAATGTGGTGGTGTTAGGTCATAGATTAGACTTGATAACTTGAGAGGTCTTTTCCAGCCTCAATAATTCTGTGATTCTTTGTTCGCCAGCAGCTGGAAGCCCACAGGAAAGTTTGTTAGCAGCACCACTGCGGTGTAAAAGAAAATGAGAAGGTAAGTGCCTCAGTCTGAGAGCAGAGAAACTAAATGGATTTCTTTTCATTTCTTTCACTGCAGAAGGTGAAGGGGAAATATCCATCCCAAGGTGACACTTTACAAGTAATGAAGCTGAGGCGCTCACAAAGGCAGATGTATTGAGAAAGGAGGTGAAAGAACAGTTCAATAAATTAAAATGCAATAAATCACCCAGGCTGGTTGGTATCACTCCAAGAGCGTAGAAAAAATGAAGGTGAGTTACTAATGTAAACAAGTACTTTAGGTATTAAATCATTTGAATCAGAGCTCAATGTGGTAGAGGGTGGCCAAAGCAACATCTGTTTATTGAAAAGAATGTTAGAGGGTGAGAGAGGGCCAGGAGATACACATCACCCAGTCTTGCCTTAGTAACAGGGACGGGCAGAGGGGATACTGAATGAAAGAGAAAAGGACAGGAAAAAGCAATTCTGTGCTTATAATAAAGAATGGGCAGATATGGCCAAACCCACAAACCACTGTAGTATCTGCCAGAGCAATTGAGCAAAATAAAATGAGAAGAGGAAGCTGAGGTCAAGCCACTAAGCGCGTTACTCTTTCTCAGAACAGACATAAGAGAAAAGCAGAAGAATAACAGTAGATTTCCAAAAAGACCTTCCAAATAGATTGTCTTCAGGATGATACTCAGAAAATAACCCAGAGATGGAAGGGAATAGATTTCTGTCACAATAGGAAAGAAAGCATAATATTAGATGTCAATTTATGCTTAGCATAGTGCAGGATGATGGCAAAGGGTCCTAAAACCAGAGAGTTGCTCCAGCTCCTGGGTGGGGGCTTCATCTGACTAAAGGCAGATCTGAGCTTTCCACACAGTTGTTGGCTTTCTAGCCAACAGCTATCTGCCTATATATTCCATGGGTAGCCTGAGGGAACCTGGGTCAGAAATCACTCTCTTGAAGTACCCTTTTCTATAACTATGAAGAGAGCCTGGAGTGTCTAGGTCAAATATATCCCCAGATATTATTTTTTTCTGGCATTTCTATTTCAGAGAGGGAAATCCCATGCAGACTGACATCATTGCTTTTAAAGCACTGTTCCTCTTGTTTTGTTACTTGGTTTGTTTTTCCCCCACAGCAAAAATGCATCAAACCTGTATAGAACATGCCAACATTACAGACCAGATTCACAGCAAAACAGATTCCTGCCTGCAGCAGGTTACCTGCTCTCTCATATTGTGGGATGTCAAGTGAAGATTATGGACAAGTTGTTTCAAAGGTACCCCCTGCCTGAAATGTGAATCCAATCTTCTCAAGCCCCTCAATGCAGGATCAGCTGCTAATTGCAGAGGTTCACCCTCCTCACCTCCTTACGGAAGAAGCAGCAAGCAGGGTTTGCAGGGAAGGAGGAATGAAAACACCAGACTGCTGGAGTGCTTTCCTAGAGAGCTATTATCTGCTCAGCCAGGGATGAAGCTCCAGGGGGGGGACATCAAAACCTTCTAACCTACTTTTCTCTCCAGTCAGACATTAAAATGCAGCAGCTGTTTCCCCATGGAAGCCAGTGCTGTGACCACGGCTGTATTTTCACTCCACAGCTGAATCCTACAGTCTCCCAAGGAAGGGGAAGAAAAAGGATTCTCTCAAAGAAGTCAATCTAGCTCATGAGTTATCAAGTCTCCAGGCAAGTTGATTGACAGGTTATGTGCCCATTACTTACTTGCAGTAAAACCAACAAATGAAAAAACAGCAACAACAAAAAACCAAAACACCCACCTTCCCAAGAAAATTAAAGTATCTGGAAAAAAAACATTACCTGATTTATTCTTGCTTTCATCTGAAAGATCACTTTTTTCTGACCCTATTTTTTTAAGACAGGTACAATCTCATTAAGAGAATAGATGTTGCAGTGTCCTTACTGTATGTGAGGAGGCTATTTGAGCTGACATGGGTTTGGAGCTGGCAGAGGAATCCACAGGACCTCAGTGGTGGGTTCAGGCTTCACAGACATCTACATTTACCAGTTGCTTCCCCTTCGATTCTCCTCTAAATTTAGTATTCAGACAAATTAAGAAGCAAATAAAGTTTTTTAGAGACAACTGCTCTACATAGCTTCTCTCCTAAATTTATGAGCAAACAATTATTTTACTCCCTGGGGTTCTGGCTGCCAGATCCATCATTTCAGGTAAACAGTTGGAAGGGGTCAGGACAAAACTCACAGATTAATTTAAATGGTAATCTAAGGCCCATTTAACTCCAGGGGTGAAGTTCATCACTTGCTGTGCTGCTCTTAGCAATTTCAGCCCATCATTTCAGGAACCCAATCCTAGACTCAGGGAACCAACGAGATGCTTAGCTGATACTCCAGGACATGCAATCTGTAGAAGCACCTCTCAGTGCTTTTAGCCCTCCAGTTCCAGCTCCCAGAACACTCCCTGCTGAGCAGATTCCAGAGGCTACAGGAACCTGACAGGTTCCCACAGGACCTCACTGCACTACCTCCTGAGCCTGGAGGTAACAGCATAACCTGCTGCTAGCTATCCTTCTGCACTCAAGCAGGAAAAGAGCTCCCCCAGGATCCTGAGATGCCAAAGAGTATCACCTGAGACTGATCTACCCATTCCTCTACAGAGGTGTGCTACCTACAGCACATAATTATACATAATCTAATTACATCATCCCCACAGCAGGCTGGGCTTGAGCAGATTTAGATGAGTTTCCCCTGTTCAGTGCAGCTGAGAGCACTTGCTTTGCTGATGCAGGAAACCATACGGCTGTTTGCTTTGCTCCTGGGGAATTCTCTAGCTGTCCCATCTACAATTATTATAGGCCCCTTTTGCAATCCTCAGGTCCTAAGAATTTATACATAGGCACCAAGGATCAAGGGGATACATTTTAGAGAATTCCCAGCACTTCTAAACTGCAATCAAGGCTGCCTCTCAGAAATCTATTTACAAAATCTCTTCCTAATTGAACACATTTATCACACAAGCACATACAGAAACAGAAAAACTGCAAAAGCTAAAATGGTTTGATGTTTGGAGCCAAACTCAGTTCTATTTGTGATAGAAGGAGTAGTTTAGTCATACCAAGTATTGTATAAGATGAGTACATTTGTAGGCAAACCTATACAATTATCATATGGTTACGTAATTATTTTTTTGTTCTATCCTGGTTTTTGGTTTTGTTTTGTTGTTTTTTTACTGTGTGCACAGTTTCTAGGCAAATCTTTTCTGGTATTGAAAAGACTGCAATACTTCAACACTTGACATTTTTTTTGTCATCTTTCTTGCAAAAACTCCACAGCAATCTAAACCAACAAGCAGGTCTCATAGCACCACATTATACTCCATGTAATTATTTTCATTTTAGCCACTGGGGAAGATAACAAGTGACCTGCCCAAAATGAAGTAGCAGCAGAACCTGGAACAGAAATTCGGAGCTCTGGCTCTGAACAATGATCTAACCATTAAATATTCTGGCTTCTATATGGATTCAATAAATTTTGCAGACAGAAAGAAAAATTTAAAAAGCCAACTATATAAGGAACTGTATTTTCTCATTAGTTTTCTCCTGGTCATTCAGAGAAAGCAGACTCCAGTGGGCAGGGTAATGAGCTTAAGAGACCAGATTCATCCTTGGCCTTCCACAATTATTCCTAGCAAGCCACAGTCTCTGTAGCTATTTCTTCCCTGAACAATAATGGTGCTGTCTTGTTGAGTAAGCATATTGTTTGCATTAACCCCTTGCTTTAGTTGGTGCATTTCTGCAGGTTATTAAGCACTACTGAACATCTGCATGCTGGGACAAAGTTAAAATTAGCCTTTGCTTTAGTTGAAGCTCTCTCGATTTATCAGCAACTATTTCTTGAAACTTTCCCTCTGCAGAGCTTTCTCCTCAGAGCTCTGCAGCTCTGCACTTATGCTTAAGTGAAATGATTGTATCTCACCAGCTCTTTTGAGCAGGATAATTGGCAATTACTTATTTTTGACATATGCAGGAAATCTAGTAAAGCATAATTCAAATTCTGTTACCAGTGATGAACTCCTTTTGCAGAACAGTGCATTACAGTGCTCATCTCCACTGCCAATATCCCTGGCAGTTTTAATTCAAATCTCAAAAGTATTATGTGCAGCACATTGTTTCTTATCTGCAAGTTCCATGCTGGAGAAATTCTTTTGTTGTGTAACCTTGAATCCTTTGCCTACACTTCTTGAAATTCCTGCAACACTTGACTGGTTAAAAAGAAAATAGAACTGATTTTATCTTGTTCCTCTTTATTTTCATGGCTGAAGCTTTCTGTATAGAGTGTATTAATTACCTCATGCTCTTGTTATAAACAAATATATTTAGCCATGCAAATTGCCAAACAGCAGCTAATCTTGCTAAGACATTTTTTTAATGAGAGTACGAACAAAACTGCCCACAGATATGCCTGGTGGAACTCTACCTAGAAACCAGAGTAATAGGTTCATCACAAAAAGATTGCACATTAGATATGCGGCTCTCTCAGTGGGAACAATATATGAGTGTGGATTATCTGTGTGCATTTAGAAAAAATAATTTTGCCACTGGTGAATTCTTCCTTGGGCCATTGGATATAACGGGTGCGAAGCACGTTATTGTATTTTAGTGGCATCCAAAACTTATCCCAAGTATTAAATCATCCAGGGGCTGAATAAAAACTCATTAGTGGGTGTTTCTCTTTTAAAAACCTGAAGTTTTGGAGACTGGAACAGAGGGAACCCTGGATAAAATGTACAACTAAGGTCTGTTTCCAGTTAGCAGAAGTGTTCTTGGTTTTGTTTCCTCATGAAGAAATTAAAATAATAACTTGAAAAGAAAATATTGGAAGTTACACTATAGAGTTTTAATTTTTCTACTATTTTTTCAAGTCTCAGTCTTAAAAAAAATAACACACACATTTAAATAACATTTATAGGGAGAAGTTAATGAATAGACTCAGAAAACTGTTCCACCCAACTCCAGCTGAAGATGAACAAGTAAGACTAAGTGGAGAAGATTTTGTCCTTATTGTGATTTCTAAAGAGGAATTATCACTCTTTAAAAATATCAGGGCAATGTTTAGCAGAACATGCAGCAGAAGTTAACCTATTCCTTATTCTAAAATTGAGTACCTCATTTCTAACATTAATGTTTATAGAGAACTTCTGTACAATTTAATTACGTGGTGTGTGAATTTATTAATCCGGTAGTTTAAACACTTTTTGAGAAATTCACTCAGTTATAAGCTATTGGATTTTGTAATGATGTAATTCTTAAAGCTTACCATTATCAGTGCAATAAAAGAGAAGCCATTTCTAATTAGATTTTCTTAATATGATACTGCTCATTATGAATTGATTTTCTCTTTCCCCCTGCTATTTCTAAATGAGTTAGATGAAGTTTCGTTTTTGTGCAAGTAGAGGTTAATTTTCACTGGCAAGGAAGCAGAGATGTTGGACAAAAGGTTTATGTAAACCTCCTTAGGCAACTTTGTCAGATCACCTCAGTGTTAAGTTTCAGTACCATCAGCTCTAATAGATGTTGAAAGATTTGCAATATTACACAAACCTGGGAAGAGTCTGAAACTTTTTTCTTTAATGAACATAGATTGCACTAGGGCGAAGCACTGCTGCTCAGCAGCAGGGCTGTTGCCATAAGGTGACTCCCAAAAATAAATTAATGACAGCTACCACTGAAGAGGGATGGTAGCACTGGTGAGGAGAGACAAATGAAGGACCTTTGAATGCAGGACCTTCACAAGGTTATGCTGAGAAGACAGGCAGTGTGTGCACCCTGTCGCTGCATACTTGCCACCCCTCTCAGTCACTTACAATTCAATCTGGGAATGCAGAAACACCATGAAGGGTGAGGACTCCATGTGGTGTTAATTTTAAAATTTCAAAATTAATTTTCCAAATTGCACATGCTCAGCCAGTGCCAGGTGCCCAGCTCCCACTGCTTTAGGTTCATACACAGTCTAAAGGCTGTGAGTGCTTTCAGATGGGAGAACCAGCAGGCTCTCATGGCCAAAGAACAGGGATAATGTTGTCCTTTCATACATCCAACTGGTACAAACAGCACATTTCCAACAGCAGTTAGACTACGCCAACTTCCCTAATGCCATTTAAATTAATGCCTAAATAATTAAAAAATTTGATCTAAGGCAAAATACGAAATATTTTCTTTTCATTCAAGTAAGTGCTCTCGAACACACATGCACAGACATAGAAGAGCTCAACAAAACCCAAGCTCATTTCCATCATGATCTGAGAGAGAAGTCAGTTTACTAAACACTGAGACTTGGGCACGAGCCATCCCTTTACCTTTACACAACTGGTAAGCACCTTCTCTTGCCTTGTTAACTTTTATGTACCTCTAAATCAATGACACTATGATTTCCTTTGCCTAGCTTACTGAGATTGAATTAGTTCCATAAAATCCACCTATATCCCATTTTTTTAGAAAAGTGTAGTGAAAGACTTGGTGGAGGTTTTAGTCATCAATTTTCCTCCCAACATGGAAACATCTTCCCTGCTGTCACACTGCACATGTGTCAGGTGTGGTAGGAACTGGGAACAGGAGAGGAGCTGCTGCATCATGGAGATGCATCATCTATTTACCAGTCTATACCAAAGCTCAAGTCTTAAAGGTCAGAGTGCTTCTGGCTCTTCCCCCTCCTAATATAAACTAGTTGATCCTTTAAAAATATTTCTTTTGAATACCATAAACTCAGACACTTGCAGAGAAGCACGTTTTAGGGTAGATTTCAGTGAAAACACAGAGGTTACACATGATAAAGCAGAAACAATCCCACCGTAAAAAGCACAGGGAAAAGAAATGGAAAGGTGAAAGAAGGGGAACAAGTTTCATGCTGTCATGTTGGCATCACTGATCGATCCATCTCATTTAGCCAAGTCAGTTTGCCACAGCCCTCTGGCCTGCCTCACACTGTTCAAAGAACAGGAGAAGAAAAGTATTGATTAAATTGCAGCAGAAGCTGCTGTGCAAACACATCCTGGTGACATCCCGGCACGTGTGGAAATATGGAAGGGTTAAATGTAAAGAGAGCAACTCCAGGCAGTTGCTAGGAGACAGTGTCCTGCCGTGGCATCATGCATCAGCCTGTTCCACCAGCACAATAATCTTATGAGTCACCAGGTGTATGTGCCATCTTCCCTCACTGTGGAAAAAAGCCCTCACCCAGAGGAGAAGAGCTCTCCAGCCCTTTCATGTGTTTTCTCAGATGAATTAATTTCTTAAAATAAATACAGTATTTAATGTGGCTTGCCTCAGGTCTCAATACATTCTGCAAAACCCAGCAAAGCTGCAGAGATCATCTTTACTTGGGCAAAAAAAGGAGTACTGATGAAGCACTCATGGCAGTCTGGAGGACACCTACTCTGAGAATGAGCAGTGTTGGATCAAACTTACTGGCAGAATTTTGGATTCAAAGATCTTGAAGCCAAAAAGCACAAAGAGATGCCAGGAAATAGCAGGAAGCCATGAAAAAGGAGTTACATCTGGACTATCAATAGCAATGCCTGACCAGTGTAAAGTAAGGCACCCTTTGAGAAAGGCACCAGTGTGGACACGGCTGGGCAGAAGACGGGAGGACGTGCTATGCCAGAGGGTTAGTCCTGTTAATTTTTAAATACGTGCTGCCATCTTAAAAGAAAGTAAAATTGAATGGCTCCAGGTTGTGCTACTCCTACTGAAGCTGGCAGGGAAAATGACTCCTGTGAAAGAACACCAATGGAGGAGCTTGAGGAAACCACTCACAGTATTTGTCATCGCTTATGCGAAGAGAGGAAGCATGGTCCTGTCCCTAAGGAATACAAGACAAATCTGGGTGTCTTGTCTCTGTGCTGATTTACCAGATTTGACAAAGCACTTCTCCTTGCAGCTCTCTTGTTCATCTGTAAGGCAAGGATATTGATGCTTCCTCTCACATTCTTTGTCTGACCTTTTTAGATTATAAATCCTGCAGAGCCAGGACATTATCTTTATCATGAATGTAATACGCCAGCGCTTTAAAAACACTAATGGATTGTCTCTTCAGTGCACCTCCCATGCTAAACACTAATAATAATCTCCATTTTGGAGATGGAGAGTTGAAACACAGCTCAAATTAACTGATGGACCCAAGGTCATACAAGAAGACTGCAGCAGAGCCAAGGCACAGACCCCAGGTTTTGCCCTACACTTTATCAAAAACCCGTAGGAAAAAGGTGTGGAAGAGCCTGGGAGTGGTTGTTTTGTCTAAGTGTCCTCCCAAAAAACTAAGTTAACTCCCCCTAGGCCATTACTGAAACATGTTAGTCCAGGATGTTCTGAAACACCTCCAGTAAAGGGGATCCCAGAGCACTGAAAAGTGACCTTATCCCCCCTTGGCTTAATATCACCTTAATTTTCTACCATCTGACCTCAGTCACACATTGCTGAAACCTGTAATTTCTTGTCATAATCCTTTGTAACAATTTTTCCAACTCTTCTAATTGAGACCTCCTTACCACGTTGGTATTTCTCATATGAAGACATACTGCACAATGATTTAAATTAAATTCTACAGCAATTCATTAATGTCCCCTGCTGTAACCAGCTTCCCTGGCTTCTCATCCTTTCAGCTGTGCATCTCCAAGAGTTGTGGGGTCTAGCTCTTCTCCAACTGGACAAAGCCATCTCCATCAGCCTCTGCTTCCACAACCCCTTCCCCAGCTCCTGACCTCCAGTGGCCTCCCCTGGATTCACACCAGTTTATTAATGTCTTCCTTTTTCCAGGGATCCCAAAACTGGATGCAGTACTACAGACAACATCTCACACCTGGTGAAGTGAGGAGAAAGACCAGTTTTGAAATGCAGAAGAATTGTACAGAAATGAAAGGCAACGGGGAAAAAATCTACATCTGGACTAGCATGAGGAGCCTGTTAGATAAATAAATCAGCTGCCCAACATTGTTTTGATGAGACATTCTTTTCAACACAATGAAAACATTCTTGCAAGTTTTCTCCTTTTTGCAGCAAACATTAATTTTAATGCAAAATGACTAATTAAAAAATCCTGCAAAATGGCAGATTGGCTACTTTATCTATAGGTGGCCCAGACTACCTACAGTAACCAAGTAGTTTATTTTGTGATGGACATGACCAGAGGTGCTCCTGAGTCTAAGAAAGAAAAGAATACAGCATCATGTAGTTTTGCCAAGAAGGAAAAGGAAATATGGAGCTCAAGAGCCACATCTCCCTTATTATATATAGTGCCAATTATAAATACATCTTTTGGTTTTCACTTTTAAAGACATGAAAATACACTCACCTCCTTCACACAAACACACACACAAAAATAAAATAAAAAAATCAAAGTGCCACAGAGTTTCTTCTATGTCATCCTTTTAAATGGTACTAGGCAAATACAATATCAGGCTAGTTTTGCTGATGAATGCTTAATGGCTTTGGCTCATGATTATGCCTCCAATGCCAGATTAAGTCAATAGATGAGGCCCATTATGTCTCTCACGTTTCTGTTCTGCACAGTTCATCTTCAATAAAATACATTTAAAGGGTATTTACCTGTCTCTGAGGGGTGGTGTACGGATAAATTCAGCAGTATTTCCACTGTACACTGAAAATATGTCTGAGATTTTCAAAGCCACCCGAGTGGGTTTTGATGTACCATTCCCATTAATGTCAGTGGGAAGAGTACATCTCAAGAATCTCAGCTGTAAAACACTGCAATGCATGGAGAATCATCACAAACACAAAATTTAAGTAGGGAATGTAAGAAGATACACCTCAATTAGTATTCCATATAGACATTTTATTAGTAATTTTTACATCCTTATACAGACTACAGGAAATGAAATCAGTAAAAAATTGATCATTTTTTTTAATTACCCTGTTCAAATAAAAAAGTAATCCAATTATTTTTTGAGAGAAAATCTTATGATTGCTTCATCTTCTCCTCAGGATGACCACACTTACTTAATGTTTTTATTAAATTAGAGGATTCTAGAACTAATTGTACAAATTGGCCTAATCTCCTTAACAATGATTCTATACACTAAATTTGGAAGAGTCTGCAATTTACATCTTGACAGGAAAGAACTTCTGAAGAGATTAGATGTTCCCTTTTTTGAAAAGTCTGGCTGCTGTATTATTCTTAAAATAAACAGAAGAGTTGAAATCCACAACTCTTGGCTTCTGTGAATGTTTTTCCCAACAAGGAAACCAAAAAGAAACAAGTAGCAAATGGAAAACCAAAACAAAACAACAAATACAATCCATGTTAGTTTCAATGTGGGTAAGTTGTGAGACACAAAAAGAGATACTGAATAACCTCTGCTGATGGACTCGAGGGGCCAAGTACAGTAGTCCCTTTGCTTTTCGGAGCAATAGGAACACCTAGGAAATATCTAGGAATATCTAGGAAATTGCTTTCCTAACCACACATTGCTTACTGGTCCTGACTTTTCAGAGCTGCACAGCTGTCTCCATCACTTTTCTTCTGCCATCATTCTACAGTTGATCTCCCTGAACCTTTGCTTCTAAAAAGCAGAACAGTTGCAATTGATTCTACGAAGTCTCTTATTCTGGATGAGCCTCTTTAATCAGGAATCAGGCCAAGAACAATCTAAACCAGGAGATCTTCATAGTGTTCAGCACTCTATTCCATACACTGTTTCATGAAAAAAGACTTTTTAATCCTATTATGTGATAAGGACTAGTCCACAGCAGTCATTTCCATGAGAAGATGGCAGCTAACAGAGTATGACTGAGTAAATGACATTTTCTATTAAACTCGTGCCTTTGCAGCAGGTCTGGGTAGGTTGACAGTCCCAGCACTCCAAAACAAGCTTAGTGAGCTCCCTACTCCTCTTGTGTTGTTACAGTGTAAGGTATAATGTCCTCTAGAGGGACCAGAAGGGACCAGAATAGGCAAAGCTCAATGAGACATGATGCTGACCCCTTTCCTTAAGGAACACATGTTAAATTTTCATTAGGACTGACACTGTGGTTATATTCTACATACCTCTGGTCCTGAACCACATCGTCTCCTACAGGTCCTCTAAAGCTTGGTATGTCCAAACTCTTCTCAACCCCAGGAAGCTGTGCAACATACAAGCCTGCAGCTCTTGCCATATAGCTACACCACCATGAGAAAAGCACAGGTCACATCAGACTGCGAGTGATGTGAATGGAGAGTTATAATTTAGGAGTATTCATCCTAAGTCTTCCCTAGTGTGAAAAGACCACTTCTGAGTCACAAGGCAATGGAGAAACAGGTTCCTAAGCTAGAGTTTAAGCAGTACTAGTATATTCTACTGCACTTGGAAATATTTTGTAGACTAATAGGCATAAAGATTAAGTAATATAGAAACAATGCTCCCATATACTAAGGATTAATTGAATAATGATATGCTTTAATAAGTGCTTATATCCTAATTTACAAAGTTCATGAAGATTTGGATCCCCTCCAAAGTTGCTCATCCATCCATACCCTTAATGCAAGAGAGTTTAATAACTACACTCTGATGACTTTTAACCAATGGCTCCCTTGGAAACTCAGAAAGGCTTTGAAATTCTTAGATAAAAATCACAGAATCACAGAATTTTTTTAGTTGGAAGGGACCTTAAAGATCATCGAGTTCCAACTCCCCTGCATGGGCAGGGACACCTTCCACTAGAACAGGCTGCTCAGAGCCCCATCCAACCTACTCTTGAACACTTCCAGGGACGGAGCCCCCAGAACATCTCAGGGCAGCCTGTTCCAGTGTCTCACCACCCTTACACTGCAGAATTTACAGCTTATCTCTAACCTAAATGTCTCTTCTTTCAGCTTAAAAACATTACCCCTCACCCTCTCACTGCAAGCCCCTGTAAAAAGACCCTCTCCAGCTTTCCTGTAGGCCCCTTCAGGTACTGGAAGGCCACTATGAGGTCCCTCCGGAACCTTCTCTTTTTCAGACTGAACAACCCCAACTCCTTCAGCCTGTCCTCATAAGAGAGGTGCTCCAGCCCTTGGATCATTTTTGTGGCCCTTCTCTGGACACGTTCCAACAGGTCTGTATCTTTCTTGTGCTGAGGGCACCAGAACTGGACACAGTATTCCAGGTGAGGTCTCACCAGGGCAGAGTAGAGGGGCAGAATCACCTCTCTCAATCTGCTGGCCACACTCTTGATACAGCCCAGGATGGAGTTGGCCTTCTGGGCTGCAACTGCACGTTGGTGGCTCATGTCCAGCTTTTGATCCACTAGGGCCTCCAGGTCCTTTTCCACAGGGCTGCTCTCACGTGTGACCTCCCCAGCCTGTATTCTTGAGGTACCTCGGCCCAAGCACAGGACCCTGCACTTGGCCTTGTTGAATCTCATGAGGTTGACCCGGGCCCACTTCTCCAGCTTTCCAGGTCCCTCTGGATGGCATCCAGTCCCTCTGGCATATTGACTGCACCACCCAGCTTGGTGTCATCAGCAAACTTGCTGAGGGTGCTCTCAATGCCACCGTCCATATCGTTAATGAAGATATTAAATGACACTGGGCCCAGCACTGACCCCTGAGGGAAACCACTTGTCCCTGTTTTCCATCTGGACTTAGAGCCATTGACCACTACCCTCTGGACACAACCATCTAGCCAGTTCCTTAACCACTGAACAGTCCACCCATCAAACCCATATCTCTCCAATTTAGTGAGAAGGATGTTGTGGGGGACCGTGTCAAAGGCCTTGCAGAAGTCCAGATAGATGACATCCACTGCTTTTCCCTGGTTGACTGAGGTAGTCACTTCGCTGTAGAAAGCCATGAAATGGAACAATCTTTAAAAACAAAACAAAACACCATTTTTATAACTTTTTCAAAAGTAGAAATTATCTCTTTTATTTATTTTTTTTGGGGGGGAAAGTAAAGCTGCTCTGCACGAATATGTTCAAATGACTATCAATTAAGTTATGAGAAGCAATAAAAATTCGTAACAAAAGAGAAGATAATGCAGTGGGGAAGAAGAACATTTTCAGCACATAACAGAGAAACCATTAGCAAATTAAAAAAAACAATGGAAGATTGTTTTCAAGTAATAACTGTTAATCGAACTCCTGAAACGTTAACACACTCGCCATCTTCCAACTACTGAAAAGCTTAATTCACAGGTGGGGACAACCAGAGATGCTTAAGAATGGTATAATGTTATTAATGACATCATTTTGGTTTATATCAGAGTGGGAGGTATGTGAACCCATACAACAGAAATGGGGAAAATTTAACAAATGAACCTGAATGGTGCCAATGGAATAAGAATTCTAGTGGTCTGCATGGACTTGGAAAAAATGAGCATTGCAAGTCCTATTTGGCTTTTAATTATACTTCAGATTGCTCTTTTTCTTTTTTTTTTTCACAAAGTAAGAAAAAGCAGCTCTGTCTTAATTAAGATAGTATAGTTTGAATCCAGATGCTAAACACGTTCATTAACAGTAATTTTTTTTTATTTATGCAAACTGAGGCCAGACTCAGGCCTTAGGCTAGATAATTCACAGAAATGCTTATAGGGCATTGAGAATGAATTAATAGTGTTGTACAACTGGGGAAGTGCATTATGTTTTGGGCTTTTTTTTCCCTTTAGTCCTTTTTCTCAAGCCTTACTTACTGATCATTGCCAGAGGCAAGATACAAACCTAACAGGTGAACACCTTTTTGACAGGAACTAGCACACCAGATGCTAAGAGGGACTCAGGCTGGACTTGGCCCATGGATTTGGTGCCAGGCTCAAGATCAACACAACCTGTGCAAAATTGCATGAGGTGACTGTTTTCCACTGTGATTCCATTACTACATATGCAACAGGACATGCACCTGCTCTAGTGTCTCTAGACAATAGTGTAAAGGTAGCAGACAGTGCCAGCACTAAATGGTGCAAGGATAGCTGTGAAGAAATGTATCTTACATAAGGTAGAGAAGAGCATGACCTAAGGAACCAAATGTCTATGGAAACGTCCAAGACATTAAGTTAGAGCTATAACTGAAAATTCCACAGAAAAGGTAATCTTGTTGATTAGCAGATGGTCCCTGCTCCTGGCTCTGCTGCTAATTCAGGTATTTTTGTGTCTGGTACTTAACAGCCTTATAGGGTTACTGTTTCTTTTGCAATCTCTGAAATATCCATTTCCAGTGAAAAATCTCCTCAGGATACCTGAGGGGTATGTATCTGCCACAGCAGCCACAGTTTGATAACAGGAACTTTCACTAAGACAAATGATGCTGTGGTCCCAAAGTGTTCAAATCCACAAGGGTCCACTTCATATACCTGGGGCAGAGTTAGCCCTGCCAAGCATATAGGAAGACTGCAGAGGGTTTAAGTCATTTAGTGGTTCCTTTGGATACTGACCTCTGAAGGGAAAGATACACTCAATCTAGCCATGCAAACCTAGAGATGGAGAGCAATCCTACATCAAGATGGCCAGTAGAGAGGAGAGAATCTTAATTAAGATTTTGAGAGACTGCAGAAGCCTATTAAGAAGACACTGCTCATGAAAAATGACTGGGAGCAATGCTATCTTGCCAGCAGTTTGCAGGCAGCATGAACAACCCAAAGCAAAGGGCTTAGCCCTGCCTAACAACCATGGAGCTGATGTCTCTGAGGAGATCCAACAGTGCAAGGTGTCCCAGAGCATCAGTGAATACTGTTAACTAGTTACTAATTTATGATAAGCACATGAAAGTCCTTATTGCATTAGAAGTGCTTGTTAATTATTATCATAGTGATGCTTCATTGAGGAAAGGCATGAGGGAGCTGCAACCTTGGAGGATCTAGCAGGAGGTAGCTGGAGACAGCTACTGTGCCACCCTCACATCACGTAGGGCTCCATGTGTTTGCAGAGTACCCCCTAAAAACCTTGGCTCATTCATACTGTGAACCACGTGACAGGAAAGCACCAGGAAGGCTCTTCCCAGCAGGAACCACTTTTGTGATCATAACAGACACAGTAACATGGAGCTCTGGTCCCTGTAGTAGCTTCAAGGTACCATATTGACCAAATTCAGCAGGTCCCCTGCAATGATTCATTATTCTGCAATGGAAGACTTTCATGTGTGTTGCCTTGGCTGTGTTTATAACCAGAAGAAAACTTTTGTGACACAAAGAAGCAACAAATGCCTGTAGTCCCTTAGATCCTGTGTCTTTTGGGGTGAAAGAGTAAGGTGGTTGCTCTCTACCTTTTTTTGTTGTTTGTTTTTTGTTCTTCTTTTTTTCTGTGTGGAAGGGTCATCAGTTTAGCCAGGGGTCAACATTCACACACAAGCACTCAAGATTATTATCAATTATTTTGTTTGGACAAAAATGATGCATACTGCTTGTTCATATTACAAACTTAAGAAGCCCCAGACAGATTCTGGGTATTATATTGAGGCTTCCAGGTTAGATAATTAGGCTTTCAGTGCTTTAACAAGTTGGTCCACAATGCCAGTTCTACATCAACACACACAGGAATAGTTCAGCAACAGTGTATATTTGATGAATTAGATGAGAGTTTCACAGTATCAGTTATCTTTAAATTCGTGAAGTAGAAGAGAGCAAAAATTATGAAGCAAACTGTACTAGCTCTTAATGCACAAGCACATCATGTATAATTTAGCATTTATTTTATTGCCAACATTATCTATATAATGTGTTAGTGCACAAAATAGCCTATCAAATGCATTAGCAAACAAAAGCTATATAAAGACTCCTAGAACCAAAAGGCAAGCTATGAATAATTCACATTTCCATTGCATTAGGAGTCATCCAGATAAAACACATAAAGTGCACTTAACTTGTCCCAAAGAAAACTTATAAATCTGTACAATTGTATATAATATCAAAGTAACATTTCAGTTACTTTGAAGGATAAAGTTGCTTTCTTGGACAACTTTGAAGAAAATTTGCAAGCTTGCTCAATTTATGCTGACAGTAATTGCTGTGCAACTGCCTGATTTAGAGAGGAAAAGACCAAGATGCACTGTGCAAGTTACAACCATGGAAGAAAAGCTGCCTGGCTACCTTTTGTGGTGCCTTTTGTGCTCTTTGACAGGACTAGTGCCAGCTGTTCAATTCCATGTCCAGAATAGGCACTGTTTTATTGGTAACTCTGCTTAGAAAAAAAAAAAAAAAGTTACTTTTGACTCACATGGTATTTGACACTAGATATGGAAACACATTTATTACATTCACATGGAAGATTTTCAGAGCATCCCAAAATTATTATTACAAAAGAAGTTATATATTTAATGCCCAGAAATATAAAAGTTATCAACAAAGTTATGGTGTGCTCTGACTCAAAACAATGTGTTGATTCATGCCTTTTATCTGTTTTTGTTCATTATCATTAATGAAATAACCTAAAACTATGTGTACAAGTCTGAAATACACAAACATAAAAGGTTTCACACATTCACAGGATTCGCTGGAAAAAAACAATTCTAGAGGTAGCTTTCACTTTCACACTGAAACCCATCCGTGCATTAACATTACATAGAATAAGAAGCAGCAGCCACAACTCTCATCACATCATTTCTGTGGGTTTCACATTTTGCCAAGAAACCTTCAAGCAAGACCTGTGCTGCAACAGTTACCAACTGACTAATGACAGACATACTGAGTTTAGCACTGGGCTGGACAACTGTGGTTACAAGATTTAACCTCACAATGGAGGTCACCCAGCCTGAAGGATAGATAAAGATCCCCTATTTATGCTTCCTGTAGTCATTCACTCTTGGAGAAAGCGTGATGAATGAACCAAGATGTAAAAAGGGGCAGAATTTTGGCATTTATGCTCAGCTGATAAGTTCTCAGACAGCATGCAGCAAAGACCAAGGACTATGGTACAGGCACATATCACCCTAGAAGCACACAGGACTGCAAAGCACTAACGTGTCTGGGAAATCACTGTTGGGTACAATTATTTCTGCAGGAAATATTGTCATTATCCTATACTTATTCTCTTCCTTAGGTTTACAGCTGATTAATTACTGCTGAACGATTTAGGAACAATTAAAGCATTTCTCATTGCTTGTCATTTGACTGAGAGCAAGTTTCTTGATGGAGTAATGAGCAAAGGCATCCGCTAATCACCCATTAACTGGCAGGGTGCTTAAACATCGTTTCATCTTGCTCTGGGAAAGGTTGTTTACTGCTTAGTTTAGAGCCATTGGTTTATAGGTTGGCTTCACAGGTTGAAGGCAGCTCAAAACAGGATCCATATCTCTACTTAGTCGAATCCCGTGTGACATGGAGCACATTTTCTTTTGACTGCAAAGATTAGAGATTTATGCATCCTCTTCCATCATGTGGTCTTTTGGGTGGGTTATCTGTGTTCTACAATGGGTGAAACAAACTGCCAGACTCAGACACCACATGAAGTTACACTGATGATTTTCACACTAAATACTCAAGCCAGACTTGCTATAGGCAACAATCAAGTCAGGGTTCTTTTCAGGATATAATTTTGCTGTGCTTTACTGAGTGAGGCATGGCATGAACTAATGCTGCCCCATCTGCCTTCAGAGGCAACAGTTTAGGGAAGCAGCTCTGTTACCAGCAAAGCCTGAAAAACTAGGTACCTGAAAAAAACCCACTAGGTATCCTGAAAAACTAGGGAGCAAGAGCTTCATACATGCTCTCTTCATTTGATCCCCAGAAAGCAGAAGGTGCAGAGTGAGAGGGCAAACACTCCAGCTTTACCTGACATTGCAGTCACCCCCTGCTCAAACAAGCTTTGCTCCACTCTTTTTTTTTTTTTTTTTTTTTTCCCCCCCCCCCAGATATTCCACTTTCTTTGCAAAGAATCTTCCCCAGATGATCCTGAACAATTCATGAATTGTCACCTAAATCCCCTCTGACTGCTCTTACTTCTGACTTTGGATGCCAACTCTGCAGAGACCCAGCAAAGCATCCTGCAAAGCATCATAACATCCTCAAAAACACTGGAAACAGGATTCACAGAGCTCCTCAACTGGCTGCTTACTTTGGAATCAGATTTTTTAAATCTAGTTTTCTAAGAAAACCAACCTGACGTGACAATGCTGAATGTGTGTCTGCCCTTGTCACTTTTGAACTTGTGGCTACTCAACAAAATGTCACAAGGAAGTAAAGTTCAACAAACACATTAAAGGTCCCAGAAGTTTTATGGAAATGGATAGCCCAGCAGGGAAGACAGATAAGAGTTTACATCCGCACAGAATGAGGGGATAGATGATGAACACAGTCATGTTAGTAGACACTGGAGAATCTACCCCAGAGACTATCCACAGGAATTGGGCTTCAGAAAATTCACTAACTAGATAACTATGGCTTTTAAATAAAGAAAATTAATTTTCACAAGGTTGTTATGATACACAAAACTTTGCTGGGAAGTTGTGTAGTCCTCTGTTGCAAATAAAAGATGCACTTAACCTTTACAGAAGACACTTCACTTGTCTTTACTTTTTCTTTGTCAGTAAATCAGACTTTTAGTTAGCAGATCAATTTTACAAATTACATAACCACAGACTAATTGCTCAGTACTTACTATAGAGCGAAGAAAACAAGATACAACTGGATTGACTCTCTAAAATATTTCAGTGAGACAATCAGCTAAGTGTTTTAATTTTTTTTTGAGAAGTGCAGGATTTAGAAGATGATGGGAGACTCTAGGTCTAAAAAATAAAATCCACGTACATATTACAGGATATCAGTTAAGAGAGAAATATATTTTAAAATCCTTGATTAGTCCAGCAGCTTTATAATGAGTATTCATAGCTAACTGGCAGGTTTTGTAGGTCTGAATATCATAGGTAAGCTAACCAGAAAATTATGCTGAATCCTAGAAGTTTGTTTCTTGTGGTTTTCTGGGGGTTTGTTTGTTTGTTTAAAAAGCTACACTTCTACTCTTTCTGGTAGTCCAAATTTTATTGACTTGCTACTTGCTGGGGTTAATGTACACCTTTGTTTGTGACCCTCATGGAAACGACCTTTGTACCCCAAATTGTTACAAAAAATCCTCCACCCCCAAAACTCTAATATTTCTTCATGTTTGTGTAGCAAATGTAGCCCTACTGCACACAACCATGCAGTGGAGGAATTACAGCATCCCTTGAGATTATCATAACCTTTTAGTCACCCAACAAGACAAAGTGAGATCATTAAGCAGGTCAAATTTTGCTTTGAGGCAGAGATTATTCAAGGATGTTTCACTGTCATGGATCTATACACAAACCCATTCCTAATCCCTGCAGTGTATGATCACTTCTCCCTTCTCAGTGGATACTATCTTCCCAGTGTGTACATGTTATTGTAAACATTTAAAAATAAAATAAAATAGGGGTAATCAGTTTGCAAAGCAAATACTTGACAAAGCATCTGTGACTAAGGAGGGAACTGGGCCTGGCTCTCCAGCTGTGCCTTGTCCAGTGGACTGTCCTTCTCACCCATTTCTCAGGGAGCCTTGGGTCTGAGGCATGGAGGAGGGCACTGCACACAACATATCCCAAGAGAAACAAGGGGATAGAAGAGGCATTGTTTTTATCAGAGTGCTGCACACTCCAGGTAACCACCCCCCACAGTCTCAGAATAAATGTTTGGTGCAACTAACTCCCGGAAATATTGTAAAGGTACCTGCAAAGGGACCTATAGTCCGTTGGTCTGGGAAAATAGTGTGAAACTGCAAGACTATGCATGAAGGTGATAATGTCTGCAATATAAGCTTAAACCTGTACTTTGAGAGAAGGCTTGAACCAGCAATGGCCTTTTTCCTCAATTAAGTTTTGCGACACACAGAAGACCAGACAGAATTGCAACTCTGAAGGCAGCTGTCAGGAAAATGAAGCCTCAGTACAGATTTCAGTGAGGCTGTAGCTGAATGAGGAGTTTTAAAATATTTATAGGACATCCACAATTCACAAGTTACAGGACATTCAACCAACCACATTGTCAAACTCTCTGGACAGCCATCTTAGTGTGCCTTGCATTTTATATAATCACAGTGGTTGCTTTATGGTAACAGCTGAAGCATCAGGGTACTGCAAAAATAAGAATTGAAAATTAAAAAATTGTTATCTTCTCCCTGCAGAAAAAGATATGTGTCTACCACAAGTGCTTAACAGTGCCTTTACCCAAGTGTTATTTTACTGTCTGCTCAGGCATCACATAACCCAAGCAGCCTGCCACCAACCTTTCATCCTGATTAGACTTTTCTGAAATCTGGCTTGTGACTGTGATGGAGAACAGCTGATAAAGGCTGAGACAAACCCCAGGGACAAGACCAGGTGTGCACATCTCTGGGAAATGTGGCATTAGATCGCGAGCACAGTCCTGGGGCTTTCGAATGGGAACCTTCCAAGTACCTAGTGCCTATGGAGATGAGAGTAGAAAAGGTGGTGTTCCCTTGGCCAGAGGGATTGCAGGGGCCCAGCTCTCGTGCAAGTTGCTTTGCAAAACCAGAACAAGAGAGTTTATCTCTCTTAAGTGAAAAACAGAGGAAAACCTCTTCAGGGATAAATTCTCTTCACAAGTAAGTTCCCTATGAATTTTGTCATGCTCATGAAACCCAAACCACTTAGATATCTAATCTCTGCTCAGTGCAAGACTTCTCTTTGTGTCCCTGGGTGATGAAGCTTTTTGTCCTCTTACCCTGTGTCAGCCCAGCAGCAAAGCCAGCCACCCCAGTTCTGCATCCCAGGAGCCCTTCACACGGTCCGTGTGGTCCTGTGACACTGCATTTCATAGGCAACTCCACCCTGCTCCAGCATTAGCCATATGCTGACAGAAATACACAGTATAAAAGAGAGATTGACACACAGCAATAGTTCATATCACACAGTTGCAGTGATCAGTGCGGGTGGGCATCCTTTATAGGCCTCTC